>NW_027510175.1:315289-630579 GCF_048772815.1 Callospermophilus lateralis | reverse complement strand
CTCCATTAAGTGAGAATAGGCCTCCTTTGGGTCAAATAAGTTCTTCAAAGCCCTGCAGATTCTAGCCCATAGGTGATTGGGTTTTCTCATGACTCCAATTCACATGAAGAATCTAAATCCCACCATCAGTAGGCCTCAAATTTAAGAAGCAGAGCAAAATAAACGGCAGGCCTATTTGATGACTCTTAGTTCACAGGAAGGGTGTCCAGGCCACCCTGACTTTAGGCAAATGAGAGGCAAGGAAGCTTATTTTGAACACTGTCTTGGGCTGCACCCCTCACGGAAACCTCCAGCCAGAGGTTATGATGAGTGTCTGTATGGAAGAAAATGAGGGCCATGTGGGAGTGTTTTGGTTTTAATTGTAGTCATTTTTGTGGCGGTTAGTAGAGATTACATGGTCCACCTTGGCTTGAACTTTGGTGGGATTCTGCATAAAGACTGAGTTCTCGTACTGAACTCAGAGAAGTATTGCCATGAATAGTGTTGGAATTTTAGGAGGCCACGCATGAGAGTCGCCCTTGGAAACTGAGATCTAGGCCCAGGGTAATTATTCACAGAGCACTGGAAATCTCAGCCAGGATATCACATGATTTTGTTTGAAAAACTTGGCAACCATTGTTGAGAGTCAAAACACACATGGACCTCACATTGTAGACCTCAATGTTCCTGGATTCATGTGACCTTTTGGCCACTCTTTGGGAAGTCTTTCCTGTGAGAGATCTCCAGATATTTCATTGAAATGAGCTTCCTCACCATTTAATAGTTCCAGAATGCCTCCAACTTCATCCTTGAAAAATGGCTAGGTCAATATATCATGAAATTTTTAAAATTCCCATGACAAGTTGGCACTGGAGATTCTTTGGATATCCTGTGGCCGATCATAAGAATAACAGTCAGTGCCTTGATTGACTGGTTTTCATAAAAATTGTGCAGAACAGTGATGCCAGGAAGTTGGAGCCTGCTGAGGAGTGGGCCTAGAGCATTGGTGGGCAGGTGTGTGATAAAACATCTGCGGTGTGTTCATGTGGATCTGCCTTTGGCTTCCAAATGGCTTGTGACTGATGTGGTGCAGCCAGCAGTCCCTTCAATGTAAAGGCATCTTGTTATATGCAGAGGTTTTAGGGAAATATTTAGAATCAGGTTGCTATGGTCAAGGGGGCAACTATGTGGGACATAAGCCTGTTAGGTGCATTCTCCTGCAGACCCTGACCCACCACACGTGATAGAACCCCCTCACGCACAGAGTAACAGTTGAATTCTTTGTATTTCTTGAAGCAAATACCAAAATCCCAGTGCAGCAGCAAGAAACACCACGAAAAGTGGAGAATGACCAAATAGCTTCACAGGCCCATGTGGATACACTTAGCCCCTCGTGTCCACAGTTTACCTACAAAGAGAGTATTCAGCACTGCTGACTCATGTTCAGGGAAAATAAGAAACCATGTCCTCCAAGTCACATAGATGAAGACGCTGATTTGATGGTCTCACTACAAACGAAGCTGAAGCTCCCGACAACAACATATATTTCAAGTGCCCACCCTCAGAGGCAGTTTCTCAAGAAGTCTTTACGCCAGCAGAGCTCCATGTTTTTGGAATGATTACACTGTCCCTTACTTTTGGAATCTCCTCTACCTCCTCCAAGGTTGTGAACTCCTGAGCATATTCCATTCCAGATATTTATTCACAGATTTTCTAACTCTTCTCTTCTAATTGTGTCTTACTCTGCGCGATTGTAATGTCAAGGCATTGTTCTGGATGAGAGTGGGAAGATTTTTGTGTACCACATATTTACATACACTTTGGATTCATTTTCCAATTTTCCTTTCAAAATACTGAATACCTCACACTAACACTTACCCTACTAGACTCTGACAACTAATCCTAATAAGATGGAGAAAAATAAACCAAAAAAAATAGAAATACAAGCAGTTCAGAGAAGGCATGGTGTATAGTGGAATTGCCTTTTGCATTATTTAGGGTAGGAGTTATAAATCTAGTCAATTATTTGTTAAAATATTTCTCCATGTGTTTTAAAGTTAACAAATATGTGAATTCCTGTTTCCCTGTCTCTGTAGTCTATTCAGCACATGTATTTTTACATGCAATTATAGAATCTTACCTGATACCACACGTACATTTTTGTGAAGTGGCTGACTTGGCAGATACAAATTTTAAGAGATCACTCCTCCTAAACGCTTTAGAACTGAAAATTCAACCTATGCGTGAGCTTCCTAGTTGAACAACATTATACATAAATCCATGTTAAATAAAATAAATATTTTTGGATCTCTGGATGATATAAATTTCATGGTGAATTTCATATAGCATATATTATGCTATTTTTAATGTCTGTGTGTGTTTGTGTGTGTATATATATATATATATATATATATATATATATATATATATATATATATTTTCTCCAGATTTTTCAAAATATGAAATATGTGTCTTATTATACACTCCCTTAACTCATTCATATTCAAGTATGTGGATTTATAATCAAATTTTCTCAAGAGTTTTCTCAAAATATTCATTCTCCTGATATACATATTTGTTTCTTAGTACTGAAAACTAACTTTAGTGAATGGTGCATACAAATCCTAATATTTCTACAGTAACTGACCTAGTTTAACATCAACGCAAGTAGATTCCTATGGGACATGATGTGTATTTGGATGTTCATTTTATTCAACACTGGTACATTACTATTTCTTCAATTTATTCACATCATGGGATATATATTTCATCCACAAGTTCGCAAGTTTATAGGCATTTGTTTCACTTTCAATCATTTTCTTCTTCAGATCACATGTATTCCTCCATGTTTCTTGACTGGTCTTTTTATGAGACTTCTTTCCAAACACATTAATTTAGATTTCTATGATCACTTTTGAAGCAATACTCACACACCTTTCATGATAATCATAACCCTAATATTACATATAGATGTATTACTGGTTGGAATGAATGATGTTATATCAATACAAGATTTCTTATAATATTTCATATATTAATTCAATCCATTATTTAAAGTGGGAACAGTTAAATTATTTATTCAAAATGTGGTCTATTCATGCATTATGTCTATATTCATGGACACAGGGTACACCTCTTTTACCCCCAATAGTAATTTATAGGTCTTGAAAACATTACTTCCAGAAATGCTTGAAGAAATGCTCATGTCATCTGATCCACATATACATTCTATGACAGTAATATTCTGGACAAAAAATGCAAAGGTCACACTTATAATTGTACCAAAGCCTAAAATGAAAGTGAACATGGATTACTAAAAGCATCCATGTCCAGGTTTCCTAATGCTCTCAAATGTCAATCCTAATGGTCACTGCATATTTGTTTCTTCTTAAGATTATATATTCAAATTCAACAGTGTACAAAATGTCTAATCCTATCACTCACTTTATACTTTGCCTGATTTTGTAAAGTCTCTATTATTATCTGCTTTTCTACATATTTTTCAAAGTTCATCATTGTGACTGAATTTTCATATGTGCTGACATTTACATTCACTCTCTAACTGAAAGCCTATTGCTAAAGAAATTCCCGTCCAAATCCTGTACTCACTCTTCTTCCTAAACCTACCGACTATCTACCTAATCGTACCGACTATCCCTTTTTGACTGAATGTTCTCTTCCTCATTCAATCATCCAATGTACAAGGTCCTATGCCATTGTAAATGGATTTATCTGAGACATCTGTGCAGAACCTAATTCAACACTACGTATCCCAATCAAGGGCCTAATGCCCTTCTGGGCTTCAAATCCTAGATTTCTGTTTTCATACATATATTTTACCAATATAATTTAATAAATATCGCATGTTCCCAATACCATTATTCATCGCGCAGAATGATTCCTAACCGAAATCGAACCTGTTATTACCCTAACCATCATCGCCTGGAGGTCATTCCTCAAAAAAAGGAAAAACCAACAAATAAATGAGCTCACACTTCATCTCAAAGCCCTAGAAAAGGATGAACAAAACAACAGCAAATGCAGCAGAAGGCAAGAAATAATTAAAATCAGAGCGGAAATCAACAAAATTGAAACAAAAGAAACTATTGAAAAAATCAACAAAACTAAAAGTTGGTTCTTCGAAAAAATAAACAAGATTGACAGACCCTTAGCCATGCTAACGAAGAGGAGAGAGAACTCAAATTACTAACATACAGGATGAAAAATGCAATATCACAACAGATGCTACAGAAATTCAGAAGACAATTAGAAATTATTTTGAAAACCTATATTCCAATAAAATAGAAGATAGTGAAGACATCGATAAATTTCTTAAGACATATGATTTGCCCAGACTGAGTCAGGAGGATACACACAATTTGAACAGACCAATACCAATGGATGAAATTGAAGAAGCAATCAAGAGACTACCCACCAAGAAAAGCCCGGGACCGGATGGGTATACAGCGGAGTTTTACAAAACTTTTAAAGAAGAATTAATACCAATACTTTTCAAGTTATTTCAGAAAATAGAAAAAGAGGGAGCTCTTCCAAATTCATTCTATGAGGCCAACATCACGTTGATTCCGAAACCAGACAAAGACACATCAAAGAAAGAAAACTTCAGAACAATAACCCTGATGAACCTAGATGCAAAAATCCTCAATAAAATTCTGGCGAATCGGATACAAAGGCACATCAAAAAAATTGTGCTCCATGATCAAGTAGGATTCATCCCTGGGATGCAAGGATGGTTCAATATACGGAAATCAATAAATGTTATTCACCACATCAATAGACTTAAAGATAAGAACCATATGATCATCTCGATAGATGCAGAAAAAGCATTTGACAAGTACAGCATCCCTTGATGTTCGAAACATTAGAAAAACTAGGGATAACAGGAAATTACCTTGACATTGTAAAAGCTATCTATGCTAAGCCTCAGGCTAGCATCATTCTGAATGGTGAAAAATTGAAGGCATTCCCTCTAAAATCTGGAACAAGACAGGGATGCCCTCTATCACCACTTCTATTCAATATAGTTCTCGAAACACTGGACAGAGCAATTAGACAGACGAAAGAAATTAAAGGCATAAAAATTGGAAAAGAAGAACTTAAATTATCATTATTTGCGGATGACATGATTTTATACATAGAAGACCTAAAAGGGTCTACAAAAAAACTACTAGAACTAATAAATGAATTCAGCAAAGTAGCAGGATATAAAATCAACACGCATAAATCAAAGGCATTCTTGTATATCAGCAACAAAACTTCTGAAATGGAAATGAGGAAAACCACTCCATTCACAATATCCTCAAAAAAAATAAAATACTTGGGAATCAACCTAACAAAAGAAGTGAAAGATTTATACAATGAAAACTACAGAACCCTAAAGAGAGAAGTAGAAGAAGATCTTAGAAGATGGAAAAATATACCCTGTTCATGGATAGGCAGAACTAACATCATCAAAATGGCGATATTACCAAAAGTTCTATATAGGTTTAATGCAATGCCAATCAAAATCCCAAAGGCATTGCTTGTAGAAATAGATAAAGCAATCATGGAATTCATATGGAAAAATAAATGACCCAGAATAGCAAAAGCAATTCTAAGCAGAAAGTGCGAATCAGGCGGTATAGCGATACCGGATTTCAAACTATATTACAGAGCAATAGTAACAAAGACAGCATGGTACTGGTACCAAAACAGGCGGGTGGACCAATGGTACAGAATAGAGGACACAGAGAACAATCCACAAAGTTACAACTATCTTATATTTGATAAAGGGGCTAAAAGCATGCAATGGAGGAAGGATAGAATCTTCAACAAATGGTGTTGGGAAAACTGGAAATCCATATGCAACAAAATGAAACTGAACCCCCTCCTCTCACCATGCACAAAAGTTAACTCAAAATGGATCAAAGACCTTGATATCAAATCAGAGACTCTGCGTCTGATAGAAGAAAAAGTTGGCTACGATCTACATATAGTGGGGTCGGGCTCCAAATTCCTTAATAGGACACCCATAGCACAGGAGTTAATAGCAAGAATCAACAAATGGGACTTACTTAAACTAAAAAGTTTTTTCACAGCAAAAGAAACAATAAGAGAAGTAAATAGGGAGCCTACATCATGTGAACAAATATTTACTCCTCACACGTCAGATAGAGCCCTAATATCCAGAATATACAAAGAACTTAAAAAATTAGACAATAAGATAACAAATAACCCAATCAACAAATGGGACAAGGACCTGAACAGAAACTTCTCCGAGGAGGACATACAATCAATCAACAAGTACATGAAAAAATGCTCATCATCTCTAGCAGTCAGAGAAATGCAAATCAAAACCACCCTAAGATACCATCTCACTCCAGTAAGATTGGCAGCCATTATGAAGTCAAACAACAACAAGTGCTGGCGAGGATGTGGGGAAAAGGGTTCTCTTGTACATTGCTGGTGGGGCTGCAAATTGGTGCGGCCAATTTGGAAAGCAGTATGGAGATTCCTGGGAAAGCTGGGAATGGAACCACCATTTGACCCAGCTATTGCCCTTCTCGGACTATTCCCTGAAGACCTTAAAAGAGCGTATTACAGGGATACTGCCACATCGATGTTCATAGCAACACAATTTACAATAGCTAGATTGTGGAACCAACCCAGATGCCCTTCAATGGATGAATGGATTAAAAAAATGTGGCATCTATACACCATGGAGTATTACGCAGCACTAAAAAATGACAAAATCTTGGAATTTGCAGGGAAATGGATGGCACTAGAGCAGATTATGCTTAGTGAAGCTAGCCAATCCCTAAAAAACAAATACCAAATGTCTTCTTTGATATAATGAGAGCAACTAAGAATAAAGCAGGGAGGAAGAGCAGGAAGAAATGATTAACATTAAACAGAGACATGAGGTGGGAGGGAAAGGGAGAGAAAAGGGGAATTCCATGGAAACGGAGGGAGATCCTCATTGTTATACTAAATTACATATAAGAGGTTGTAAGTGGAATGGGAAAACAAACAAGGTGAGAAATGAATTACAGTAGAAGGGGTAGAGAGAGAAGATGGGAGGGGAGGGGAGGGGGGATAGTAGAGGATAGAAAAGGTAGCAGAATACAACAGTTACTAGTATGGTATGATGTAAAAATTTGGATGTGTAACCCATGTGATTCTGCAATCTGTACTTGGATAAAAAAGGGAGTTCAAAACTCACTTGAAGCTAATGTATGCTAATGTATGAAATATGATATGTCAAGAGCTTTGTAGGGTTTTGAACAACCAATAAAAAAAAAGAAATTTCCGTCCAAATCCTGTACTCACTCTTCTTCCTAATCCTACCAACTATCTACCTAATCGTACCGACTATCCCTTTTTGACTGGATGTTCTCTTCCTCATTCAATCATCCAATGTACAAGGTCCTATGCCATTGTAAATGGATTTATCTGAGACAACTGTGCAGAACCTAATTCAACACTACGTATCCCAATCAAGGGCCCAATGCCCTTCTGGGCTTCAAATCCTAGATTTCTGTTTTCATACATATATTTTACCAATATAATTTAATAAATATCGCAGGTTCCCAATACCATTATTCATCGCGCAGAATGATTCCTAACCCAAATCGAACCTGTTATTACACTAACCATACACTGTTCCCTCAATCTAACTTTACAGAAAAGCAGGGACAGAGTTGGTCTTACAATACAGGAGTGTAGGGAAACTTCCACCTGCTGAGAACCTCGAAGGTCCATGCAGAAATGATCCATGGAGAAGATGTAGGCAGCTATGAAGGACCTGAGGGAGGAAAAGTCAACTTCCATGGTAAACAACCTGGTCAGGATGAAGGGATGTGTCTGAATCAGCCTCTTTCATCTTAATGTAGAGAAGATGGACCAAACCAGGCCTGTGTGGAGAGCTGTTCCCGGTTGCCTATGGTTGATATACCATTCTAACTTGTGAAAATGTCAGAGCGAGTAGGTGCATCCTCCATCTCATGGGACCCTTAGAAGCAACTTTTAGGAAAAAGTTGTTGCCAAGGCAGTGACCTCATTTAGTTCCTGAAGGAAGTGACCTCACCTCACTTCCTTGGTGATGGAACTCTCTGAACTTGGGATACAGGAAGTCAGGCACCCAGAGCCAGTCCCAGTTCATGTCCCAGTGGTCAAACTTGTTTGGATTTTCCAAGGACAGAGACAGTCTTTCTTGGTACCTACTGATGTGAGGATGGCCTAATGCCAGGAAGGTCTGAGGAGGGGCCTTTCCTGAGAAAGAAGGTAGTGGCTCACCGCTGGCTCCTAACAGCTTCACAGAGTTGGACACGGAGACCAGATCTGAGAGAGAACAGCCCATTATGGGGGAATATATTATGGCCCACCAGTCAAAGGACACTCCATATTTTCACAGACCTACTTGGGGGTCTGTGTGGGTGTGGGTGTGGGTGTGGGTTTGTGGTTTTGTCTCATGTTCTGAGAATAGGTAGGAAAGTCGTTTTGTTTGGTTTGGTGTGAATTGTTTCTAGTAAGTCTTTTGACAAGGCGAGTGTTTCTATGTCTGTGTATCCCACTGTGTCCGTGGTTGTAGACATTAGAAAAGAGAGTGCATCAATACATATGTCCTATCTAGTAGAAATCTTACCAGCGTTCATCCTGTCCTATTTATGAATGGTCTACGGCTTGCCATATGGATCGGCCACTCCTAATATCTTCCTAAGATCCTATTTTCTTTCTGAATTTTGGCCAAACTCCAGAATAGGCTCATGGTTTTGTGTCCAAGATATGTACCACCTTTAAGCTCTGTGACATGGCCATGTACTGGATAGCTGAAGGCAATGGTGAGCATCTCAGAAAACTCAGATATCAGTGTGATCAGGAAAGTCTCAGTGGAGAAACCCTGCTTTGGGCCTTTTGCTTACCTATTGTACTATTGCCCTTAATGTCAGGAAAGTCTTTGCCTCAGGCCACCCCTTTGTGAAGACTGAAGAGTTTTCAAATGGAAATGAATGGGCATCACCTTTGGCTCTTTGCTTAATTGCTTTGGAAAAGGATGTGTCTGAATCAGCTTCTTGGCCCTGTGTGAGGTTGTGGCTTAGATTCTCAGCACCTAATGGATCTAAAAAAATCCCATGTGTGCATCCAAAACCAAAATACCCATAAGAGCAGTCATTGTGGATGAAGTCTCTTACCTTCCTCTGTAAAGTTCCTGACCTCCATCTTTGAGAATAGGGATCCTTTGGGTCAAATGAGTTCTTCAAATCACTACAGAGGCTAGGCCATAGGTGCTTGGGTTTTCTCATGACCCCAATTAACATAAGGAATCTAAACCCCACAGTAATTAGGCCACAAAATGGAGAATCAGAGCAGTATTAAGGGCAGGCCTCTTTCATCACTTCTGGTTCACATGAAGGGTCTCCCTGCCACACTGACTTTAAGCAAATGGGGAAAGGGACCTTATTTTGGATACTGTCTTTGGCTTTGGCCCTCATGGAAACCTACAGCCTGAGGTTATGATTAGTGTCTATATGGAAGAAGATGAGGGCCATGTGGGAGTGTTTTGGTTTTAATTGTGGTCATTTTTGTGGCCGTTGGAAGAGATGACTGGGTCCACCTGGGCTTGAACACTGGTGTGATTCCCCTTAGAAACTGAGTTATGGAACTGACCTCAAAGAAGTATTGCCATGTATTGTGTTGGGATTTTAGGAGGCCACGCATGAGAGTCGCCCTTGGAAACTGAGATCAAGGCCCAGGGTGGCTTTCCACAGAGCACTGGGAATCTCAGGAAGGATATCACATGATTTTATTTTTAAAGAATTGGCAGCCATAGTTGCAAGTCAAAGCACAAAAGGATCACACATTGTAGACCTCAAATGCCTGGCTTAATGTGACCTTTTAGCCTGTCGTTGGGAATCATTGCCTGTTAGAATTCTCCAGAGATTTCATTGAAATAAGCTTCCTCTCCATTTCATGGTTCCTGAATGAATTAAACACCACAGTGCCTCAAACTTCATCCTTGAAAAAAGGCTAGATAAATACCATTAAATTTTTGAAATTCCCATGAACAGGTGTCAGTGGATAACCTTTGGATGTCTTATAGATGATCATGAGTGTACCAGACAATGCCTTGATTGACTGGGTTTCATGAAAATCATGTAGAACAGAGATGCCAGTAATTTGGAGCCCGATGAGTAGTCGGCCTAGAGCAGTGGAGTGTAGGTGTTTGTTAAAACATCTGTGATGGGGTCATGTGGATCTGCCATTGGCTTCCAAATGGTTTGTGACTGACATGGTGCAGCCCCCATACCCTTGTATGTAAAGGCATCTTGTCATACGGAGAGGTTTCAGGGCAATGTTTAGAATCAGATTGCTATTGTCAAGGGGGCAAGCTATGTGGGATAGAAGCCTGGTTGGTGCACTCTCCTGCAGACCCTTAACCAACACACGTAACAGAACTCCCTCCAGCACTCTGTCCTAGTTGACCTCTTCGTATTTCGTGAAGCAAATACTAAACTCCCAATGCAGCTGCAAGAAACACCATGAAAAGTAGAGGAAGACCAAATGGCTTCAAAGTCCACACTGGGAGACACTTTGCCCCCAAATGGCAACAAATTACCTACAAAGAGAGAATTCAGCCCTGCTGCCTCATGTTTGTTGGAAAATAAGAAACCATGTGCTCCAGGTCACACAGATGCAGACCCAGATTTGATGGTCTCACTACAAAGGAAGTTAAAACTCCTGACAACAACATATATTTCAAGTGCCCAACCTCAGAGGCAGTTTCTCAAGAAGTCTTTAGGCCAACAGAGCTCCATGTTTGTGGAGTTTTTACCATGTACCTTACTTTTCGAAACACCTCTACCACCTCCAAGGTTGTTAACTACTGAGAATTTTCCATTCCAGATGTGTATTCACAGATTTTCTAACTCTTCTTCTCTTATTGTGTCTTACTTGGGGTGAAGGTAATGTCAAGGCATTGTTCTGAATGAGAGTGGGAAGACTTTTGGGTAGCACATATTTGCATAAACATTGGATTCATTTTCCAATTTTCTATTTGAAATACTGAATCCCTGACTGTCAGAGGTAGAAGGAATTCTATTCTACTTCAAAGAATAGCCTGACACTTACAAGAAACAGCCACCAGGAGACATCCTGTCTGAGAGACATCCTGTAGCCATCTGTCTCCCTGAGACATCCTGCGGCCATTTGTCTTTCTGAAACTTCCTGAGGTTATCTCACCTTGTGAAGACATCTAGGAACTGCCGATAAGAGAGATTTCCCACATCCAGCATACAAATACCCCTGTGTGAACAATAAAAGTTTGCAGCTTGATCAGAACTCCTGTCTTGCTGTCATCTCTCGTGTCTCTTGTCCCTTCATTCCTCCCTATCTAGGTTCGCTGCCCACGTTGATGTGTCCTGCCGCCTGGGACATCTGGCGCCCACCGACTGGGGCTTGAGCTTTTGATTGAGGGGGACCCCGTCCTCCTGGAAGATTTGGTCAAGCGGAGCTTCCAATAACTGCAGAAGACACCACCGAGAGACAGATCCAGGAGGAGCGTGGGGATGACGCCCGGTGATTGACCCACTATGGGACAAGCAGTTTCATCATATGATTTGTTTTTGTCAGGCTACAAGGAGTCCTTGCAGACATGGGGGCGCGTGTTTAGAAAAAAGACTTAATTTTTTTTTTCATACATAAGAGAGCAGTGTCCATGGTTTCCTCTTGAAAGGACCATTGATGGTAAAAGATGGCTTGGAGTAGGAGACTGTTTAAAAGATTATTATGAATCCTTTGGCCCAGAAAAAGTGCCTGTTCCCACCTTTTCTTACTGGAACTTAATTAATGAAATTCTTAAAAGTTCACCCTTTGACAATGGTACCTTAAAACTTGTCGAGGTTGGGGAAGAGGCTATGCAAATACTTCTCGTATCCCCTCGGCATGCCCATCAGTTAGTATAGACATAGACCCTTCTCAGGCTCCCCAGGACCATGGGAACCTTCCTGGTCCCCCTCAAAATACCACCCTAAGGATTAAGGCTCCAATGGTTACCAACTGCCTTTATCCAGTTTTAAATTCCGGAGACTCATTGACCCCTGTAGAGGAGGCTACCTTGGAGAAGGAAGCAGCTCGCTACCATTCAGAAGACCCTGCACCTCTCAAGACCCTGCCACAGCCTATAGGACTTACACATCCAACCCCTCCTATATCCCTCCTGCCTTTTGTGCTCTGGCCCTTCAGGGTACAAATGCCCCCCCCCCAGATATTTTTTCCCCACTTCCCTTGCCTAAACTGGCTCCTTTGTGAGCATCCTTCCAACATAGACAGGAACAGATCCAACCTTTAAAAGAATTAAGATCCCTTCACTCTGAGCTCTGTTCATTAGCCTTAGGTATGGAGTCAAAGTAACTGGCCTACAGTGGTCTAATACAAAGGCGAAGCCACTCCATCAACCTGTGCTCGCCTTCCCAGTCACCACCAGTCAGATAGATAAGCCTGCCCAGGCTGAGGTCAAAGACTTAGACGAGGATCAAGAGGAGGAAGCGGAGAAATGGAATAAGGAGATCAGGACTCAGAGGATGAGGAGTTCAGCCCTAGGCAGGCAGGAACCCAGAGTCTACAAAAAATTAAGCCTGCATTTTCCTGAAAAACTTAAAAAGGCTTGTGCTCACTATGGCCCCTTTGCACCCTACATGTTGGCTTTATTAGAAAGCCACAGCACACAATGACTTACTCCCAATGATTGGAAATTTTTAGACCAAGCTACCCTCAGTGCCAGAGACTTCCTGTTATGGAATGCAGATTTCAAAGAGCACTGTCGGGAAACTGCTCAAAAAATTTTAACTAAGGCCTCCTCTAAGTCCGGGACTTATGTTAAGCTAGTGGGCAATGAGCCTTTTGACACTAAAACTAAACAGGCACATTTCCCTGCTGGACTTTTGATGCAGATTCAGATGGCTGGCTTACATGCTTGGAGACACCTCCCTCAAAAGTCTCGGCTACCACTTCCCCGGCAAAAATTCGACAAGGGCCCGACGAGCCTTATAGCGACTTTGTTCCCAGGCTTAACCTAGCTGTGGAATGCTTGCTTGGACCAAGTGAAAACAAAAGCTCTTTTGTAAAACATCTTGCCTTTGAAAACGCCAACCCGGCATGTCAGGATGTTCTTCAACCACATAAGGATAAAGGGAAACTTTCTGACTTTATTAGACTCTATGCAGGGGTAGGTGCAGCTCATGCCATGGGTCTTGCCCTAGGTGTCACCTTTACCAAGACCTTTCACAATCCTGGCTCACGTACTTGCTTTACTTGTAAACAACCTGGCCATTTTGCACGCAAGTGTCCGACAGGCAAAGAAAGCCTAGGAATAGCATCTCCTTCAACTGGGGCTATACCGCCCCAAGCTACCCTTTGCCCTAGATGTGGTAAAGGTCATCACTGGGCCAGTGAGTGTAGATCTAAGACAAATGCCCTCAGATAGCCTATTTTTTCCTGCTTCTTGGGAAACTCCCTGCGGGGCCAGCCCCGGGGCACGACATCCCCCAGGACAAAACCAGGGGCAATAAGATTTTTTCCCTTCCAAACTCCCAACCTACCTCAAAATTCTTCTCCACAATTGCTTCCCTCCAACTAGCCACTCCAGGCAGCGCAGGATTGGACATCTGTGCCACCACTGAAACTATATTAGACTCAATGCAAGGGCCCCAGATAATACCCACTGGAATTATGGGTCCCCCTCCATCTCATATCTGTGCCCTTATTTTTGGAAGAGCCTCTACTAACTTACATGGTGTTCAGGTCTTCCATGGCATTAATTATAATGACTTCACTGGAGAAAAAAAAATAATGGCCACAGCTATTAATGGAGTTTTGGCCATCCCAGCAGGAACAAGTCTTGCACAATTAATACTCCTTCCCTTGAATCCAGGAGGCACTTAACCACCCAAACCTACCGCGGGGGACTGCCTCCTTGGGCTGCTCTGATGTAAATTGGGTTCAACCCGTTTCTCAAAATAGACCCACCATTTCCTTACTTATTGAAGGAAAGGAATTCCAAGGAATTCTAGATACTGGAGCTGATGCCACAATTATTTCTCAAAAATATTGGTCATCAGCTTGGATGCTCACCCCATCCTTGACTGACCTTAAAGGGATAGGACAGTCAAAAAATCCTCTGGTCAGCTCTACGGCTCTTATCTGGACTGATAAAGAGGGTAATAAGGGAATTGTCACTCCTTTCATTGTTCCTGACCTCCCTGTTAACCTATCGCCCGAGATATTTTGAGTCAAATGGAAGTCATTCATGCCAGTCCCAATTCCATGGTGACTCATCAAATGCTTTGTATTTATTTTGTCCCTGGTATAGGCCTTGGGAGACTGAGACAAGGACTGGTTGAGCCAATAAAACCCATACAAAAAAGAAATACATATGGACTTGGGTATTCGGATTTTTAGTGTCAGTCTCTGACTCTCCTGTACCCCATGGAGATAAAATTATTTGGGTGACTCAGACTCTTGTGTGGTTGGATCAATGGTCCCTTACCCAAGAAAATTTGGAGGCTGCCTCCATGTTAGTGCAGGAACAGCTGGCAGCCGGCCATGTAGAGCCCTCAACCTCACCATCGAATACTCCAATTTTTGTTATCAAGTAAAAATCAGGCAAGTGGTGCCTTTTACAATATTTGTGTGCCATTAATAAACCTATGTGCCAAATAAGAGCACTACAGCCAGGCATTCCCATACCAGTGGCTATTCCCAAAAACTATTGTAAAATGATTATTGACTTAAAAGATTGGTTTTTTTTTTTTTACCATTCCTTTACATCCTGAGGATAGACACTATTTTGCCTTTAGTCTCCCTCACCTTAATTTTCAGGGCTCTATGCAGAGATTTCAATGGAAGGTTCTTCCCCAAGGTATGGCCAACAGCCCTAGTCTTTGGCAAAAATATGTTGCTCAAGCAGTAGACCCTGTGAGAGAGCTATGGCCACAAATTTATATTTTACATTATATGGATGATTTGTAATTGCTGCACCTAATAACCATGACCTTAATAATTGTTACTTGGACCTTTACAAAATCCTCACAACCTTGGGACTACAGATAGCTCCTAATAAGGTTAAAACACAGGACTGTTATACCTATTTGGTCCTTAAACTTCAAGATAATCAGATCCAAATTCCTAAGATACAACTATGGGTGGACCATCTTCACACCCTTAATGATTTTCAAAAATTACTGGGGAATATTCAATGGCTAAAAACATATTTAAAATTACCCACTTGTATACTTTTGTCCCTTAATGATATTTTGAGAGGTGATTCCCACCCCTCCTCCCCTCAAAAGCTTACTCCCGAGGCATGACAGGCATTAAACCAAGTCACAGAAGCCATTGCCAAACAGTTTTTTACAGAACATTCTTATAACCATCCTCTGGTTCTGGTTATTTTACACACTCCTCATACACCCACAGGAATATTTCGGCAGCGAAATACACATTTTAGAAATAAAGGCTGCCTTTGCTTTGGGTCCATTTACCCACCACATTCTCCAAGGTTATTACTGTTTTTCTTGCTCAGGTAGCTTCTATTATTTTTAAATGTCATTTGCTATCTCGACAACATTTTGGCAAAGACCATGATAATATTTTAATTTCATATACTAAAGACCAAACCCAATTTTTACTACAGACAGAGAATGAATGGCTTTTTGAGAACAATTGATAACCACCTCCCCAATGACCCCCTTTTATATTTTGTCCAGTTACATCCATTTATTTTTGCCAAAATTACTCAAAAGGCTCCCATTCCTCAAGTCCTTACTGTCTTTACAGATGGTTCCAGTAATGGCCTAGCAGTCTTTGTTGTCAATAACCAACCTAACACCTTTGATACTGTCTATCATTCAGCACAGTTTGTGGAATTGTTTGCCATAACACAAGTTTTTAAAACATTTCTTGATAATCCTGTTAATATTTATACATACAGTGCCTACATTGCTCATTCTGTGCCCCTGCTTCAGATTTCACCCACCATTAAGGCTTCTTCCAATGTGGCCCATCGGTTTCACCAGCTTCAGAAGCTAATTCAGGCCAGACAACACCCATTTTTCTTAGGACACATCAGGGCACACTCTGATCTTCCCAGCCCTCTAACACAAGGTAATGCCAAAGCTGATGCAGCAACTCGTTTCATCTTTTCAATTTTTGTTGGCTCCATTCAAAAGGCCACGGATTTACACAATCTTCACCATCTAAATTTCCAGAACCTTCGATAACTATGTAAAATTACCAGGCAACAGGCACGAGAAATAGTAAAAGCATGCCCTGGTTGCCCTGTCTCCCTCCCCATTCAACACTTGGGAGTTAACCCCCGAAGATTACTGTCCAATCAGTTTTGGCAAATGGATGTTACTCATTTTTCTGAATTTGGAAAAACCAAATATATACACGTTTCTGTAGATACCTTCAGCGGCCTTATTTTTGCATCACCACATTCTGGAGAGGCTATCAAAGATGTCCTTTCTCATCTTGTTTCAGTGTTTTCCGTAATGGGTAAACCAATACATATTAAAAACAAGATAATTGTCCTGCATATACCAGTGCCAAGTTTAAACAGTTTTGTGCTTCCTCGCAAATTTGTCATACTACTGGAATTCCATACAAGCCTCAGGCATTGTGGAACGTGCCCACCTTACCTAAAGACTTGGCTAACCCGCTTTAATGCTTCTGCACTTGTATTTACCACTCACAGGCATCGCCTTAATCATGCATTATTTGCCCTTATTTTTCTTTCCCTAGACAATGAAGGCCATTCGGCTGCAGACTGACACTGGCAATCCTCGTCCAATTCTGTTCGCCCACCTGTTATGTGGCACAATCCCCTTACAAATAAATGGAAAGGCCCAGTTCCTGTCCTCATCTGTGGACGAGGCTCAGCTTGTGTTTTGGACCAAGAGCAAGCAGCCCCAAGATGGTTACCAGAACGCCTGGTTAAACAGGTTAATGGCTTACCTCAACACAGGGATGGAGGCCCTCACCCTGAGGACAAATTTTCCTCTTTTTCAGATGCAGCCAACAATCTGTGTGAGGATCCTACTTAAGGCACTTCTGCTGAACAGGATTGTACACGGAGGCTTTGGCCCTCCACCTTCCAACATCATGGAGTACCTTTTTGGCCCTCCCTGTGAACGCAAGGGAGGATCTTGGACTCAGGCTCCCACTAGTTTGACCCAGACTGCTGACTGCGTGACTAAGGTGGCTTACCTCCGAGCCGAGGTTGACCATAAACTCAGAGGAGTTCATCAGCCTAAATTGGTATGTGTTAACAAGCCAAAGATTATTCCCCCTAGTACAAGTAATGCTCTCTAAAATTGTTCTGCAACTTGAACGCATACCCAAGAGATGCATGCCACTTGTTATGCGTCGGCCTCAATTTGTGTCAACAAGAAGGGAGAACAATTTTTTGAAGCCTCCCTAACTAAAACTCATGCAGCAGGAGGGACCACTATTCATTATACCCCCGTTCTTTTTGACCGGGGAGGAGAAGGCAAATACACCAAGCTACAGTCAGCTGGGTGCCAAGGCCCTGTTGGTAAACCCCCCTTCTGCCCCATTAAGGCACCTACAGGGGTCGCTGATGGTGGAGGATTCCCTTATGCTGTCAAGCATCCTCAGATAATCAAACTTTTGAAACCCCAAATCCCTGAGCTCACATATCATCTCTTAATATAGAGAAAATGCCAGCTCCCCGGTTTAGATAACAATATATTAGAAATTTTGGAAACTACCTTCTCCTTGCTTAATAATTCCAACCCCACCTTTGCTGGTGATTGCTGGCTCTCCATGACAACAGGGGCAATCATGCCTATTGCAGTTCCTATTAATTCTATCATAGACGATGATAATACATGCCAACCCAGATTTCCTTTTAAAGTACAGTCTATAGGCACTTTTACAATATGTCTTTTAGGCGCGATGCAAAATAATACCTATGATATTGATGTTGGAGTTCCTTCCTTTGGAAATTGCTCAACAGTACAAAACTATTCCTCACCCACCCCATCTCTTTGTCCCTCCAATGGCACAGTTTTTATGTGTGGAGGAAACTCGGCCTTCCTGAGGCTTCCATCGAATTGGACCGTTGGCTGTGTTCTTGCCTTATTACTCCCTGATATAACTATTGTCCCAGGAGACAAAACTCTATGCATTCCTAGTCTAGACACCTTAGTCAAAAGACACAGGCGGGCAATACAGGCCTTACCACTCTTTGCCAGCCTTGGAATAACAGCTGCTGTGAACACAGGTACAGCTGGCTTAGGCATGGCTATACACTCTTAGCGTCGCCTGTCTCAACAACTTATAAATGATGTAAAAACTCTATCAGGAACCATTAGAGATTTGCAGGACCTAGTAGACTCCCTGGCAGAAGTGTTCCTTCAAAACAGAGAAGGCTTAGATTTACTGACAGCTAACCAGGGAGGTATTTGCTTGGCCTTAGGGGCACGATGCTGCTTTAATGCCAATAAATCAGTCATAGTACGCACTAAAATTAAGCAGCTTCAAGAAGATCTAGAAAAGAGATGAAGGGAACTTTTTGAAAATCCCCTCTGGACTGGGTTTAATGGATTTCTACCCTACCTTCTTCCCCTATTAGGCCCTTTGTTGGGTTTACTTTTAATGGTGTCCATAGGACCCTGCATTATAAACAGGCTTGTACAATTTATTATAGAACAGATTAATATTTTGGCCTCTAAGCCCATACAGGTCCACTATCATCACCTGGAGATGGAAGACCATGCTGCCAACATTTAAAAGGATGTTCTACCCTTCTCACAGGCTTATTTCTTAAGTTTACATCCCCACAGATCTCTCTTTCTTACATTAAACTATAAGTAACAGCTCTGACCAACCATCTTCTGCCATTGCCATAAGGGTTCGTCCTCCATGGGCCCCTTCACTTGGGGGGGGGATGCACCCATGGAGTGAGGACGTTAGGCCATAATAACGGAGGATGCAGGATGGACTGCAGGAGGATGGATCCACGGATACCAAAACAGAAGACCTCTTAGTGACACGCTCTGGTGCATGGCGGTCGGCATGCTTCCCTTTTAAAGCCGTCTCCTCCAAAAATATGCCAAGGCCACCACGAAATCTTGTAAACATGCTCTCTCGAATCAGGAGATATTCAAAGGCCTGCTAGAGAAACAGAGCCTCTATCACCCCCTAAAACATTGGCCGGTAAGGTATGGTCAAATATTTTATATAAGAAAGGGGGAGAGGTCAGGGGCTATAAGGAAGTTCTCCTTCAAAGTATAGCCTGACACTGAAAAGAAACAGCCCCCTGGGAGATATCCTGCCTGGGAGACATCCCGCAGCCATCTATCTCCCTGAGACATCCTGCAGCCATCTGTCTTCCGGCAACATCCTGAGGTTATCTCACTTTCTGAAGACATCCAGCAACTGCCGATAAGAGAGCTTTCCCATCCACAGCATATAAATTTCCATGTGAGAACAATAAAAGTTTGCAGCATGATCAGAACTCCAGTCTTGCTGTAATCTCTCGTGTCTCTTGTCCCTTCATTCCTCCCCAACTAAGTTTCTTGCCCACGTTGATGTGTCCCGCCGGCCGGGACAACTGACACTAACCCATACCCTACTACACTCTGACAACTAATCCTAATATGATGGAGAAAAATAACCCAAACAGAATAGAAATACAAGCAGTTCAGAGGAGGCATGGTGTATATTTGGACTTGCCTTTTGCATGATATAGGGTAAGTGTTATAAATCTAGTTAACAACACCTACTATCTTCCTAAGCTCCTGTTTTCTTCCTGAATTCTGGCCACTCTCCAGAATAGGCTCATGGTTTTGTGTCCACGATATGTACGACCTCCAAGCTCTGTGACATGGCCATGTACTGGATAGCTGAAGGGAATGCGAGCATCTCAGAAAACTCAGATATCAGTGTGACCAGGAAAGTCTCAGTGGAGAAACCCTGCTTTGGGCCTTTTGCTAACCTATTTGCCTGTTGCCATGAATGTCAGGAAGGTCTTTGCCTCAGGCCAGCCCTTTGTGAATCCTGAAGAAAACTGTTTTCAAATGGTAATAAATGGGCATCACCTGTGGCTCTTTGCTTAAATGCTTTGGAAAGGGATGTGTCTGAATCTGCCTCTTTGCCCTGTGTGAGGTAGTGGCTTAGATTCTCAGCACCAGTTGGATCTAAAGAAAAATCCAATGTGTGCATCCAAAACCAAAATGCAAAAAAGATCAGTCATGGTGTATGAAGTTTCTCACCTTCCTCTTTTAGGTTCCTGACCTCCATCAAGTGAGAATAGGGATCCTTTGGGACAAATGAGTTCTTTCATGCCCTGTAGAGATGATTGGGTTTTCTCATGACTCCAAATCACATGAAGAAACTATACCTGACAGTCAGTAGGCCTCAAATTGGAGAAGCAGAGCAGTATTAATGGCAGACCTATGTGATCAATCCTGGTTCACAGAAATGGTGTCCAGGCTACCCTGAGGTTAGGCAAATGAAGGGAAAGAGACCTTATTTTGGAAACTCTCTTTGGCTGTGCCATTCATGGAAACATCCAGCCAGAGGTTATGATGAATGTATATATGGAAGAAGATGAGGGCCTTGGTGGAGTGTTTTGGTTTTAATTGTGGTCATTTGTGTGGAGTTTGGAAGAGATGACTGGGTCCACCTGGGCTTGAACTCTTTTGTGATTCCCCTCAGAGACTGAGTTCAGTGACTGACCTCAGAGAAGTAATTGCTTTGGAAAGGGATGTGTCTTAATCAGCCTCTTGGCCCTGTGTGAGGCTGTGGCTTTGATTACCAGCACCGTATGGATCTAAAAATGATCCCATGTCTGCTTCCAAAACCAAAATGGCCAAAATTGCAGTCATTGTTGATGAAGTCTCTCGCCTTCCTTTGTAAGGTTCTGAAAGAATAAAAGAAATTGAAATTGAAACGTAAAGAAACAGGTTCTGTAAAGTTTCCAGGCTGCACGCAGAACCTGAAATTCCTGTGGCAGTTAAGACAATTCCCGGAACTACCCATTAGATGTGTGTTGAAATCTTCCCTGACCACCTAGTTACTTAACAACCTCTTCCCAAAAACCGTGCAGCTAAGCACATATACATCTCAGGGCTTCAACCAATCAGTTTAAATGTATACCCCTTCTCAGGGCTGACCAATCACCCCCTGCCTGAACTGTTCCCACCAATGAATGTGCAAATCATGTTTTAGAGTTGTTATTTGATTTTCCCACAGTATACGGTGATTTGCTAAAGGAAGCTAGGATGTATGTTAAGTCCCTGCCCTCTCTAAAGAATGTATATAAAATCTGCTCATGTTGTTCTTGGGGCTCTTTGTTTTTTGCTCCTCTGAAGTGAGCTCTGAGCCCCAGCATGCTGGACCCCCAATAAACCCTTTGCTGTTTCATGAGAAATTCTCTTGGTGGTCTTTTCCTCCGAAGTTCGGCCCACCTTTTCATCTGGAGGCCCTAGCTGAGAAATCCAGCAGTGACGAACAAAAGACCCCAATGGACTCCTTTCAGAGTAATTAAGGTGCCTCTTTCTGGTTTCAGGTTTCAGGTTAGGGCTTGGCAAAATGGCTGTCAGTTAAGAACATTAGCTCTCTGCGATGGTGGCTGACAGATGTGTCACAGAGTCACAGGCCACGTCCCTGGGGGAAACTCCAGAGGACTCGGGAAATTGAGGATTAGTAGATTCCTCAACTCGGTAATTTTTTGCTTCAGGATTCGGTTTTCCAGCCCATCAGGTTTTGCTGGCTACTCAGTTTTGTTCATTGTCAGGAACTCATGTTGAGTTTACTGTCTGTCTTTATTGTCTAACCCATCAGGTTTGGCCAGTTACTCAGTTCTAATCTTTTTCTTGGACTCATGTTAAACGTTTACTGTTTGTCTTTGTCTGTGTCACGTTTGTGTATTCACTGTCCCTGTTTGAGTAACTCCCATTATGGGACATTATGGGACAAAGCACTTCCATGCCTCTGTCCCTTAACCTTGATCATTGGACTGATGTTCGCTCAAGTACCAAGAATCTTTCTTTTTCAGTAAAATGCCGGATCTGGCAGACTCTCTGTGCTTCAGAATGGCCCATCCTAGGAGTCGGATGGCCCCGAGAAGAATCCTTCCACTTCCCTCTAATCCGAAAAGTCAGAGATATTGTCTTTCACCGGGGCCACTTGGCCACCTAGATTAACAGCCATATACCCCTTCCCCCACGATCTTATCATTCCAACATTCTGCTCCTCCCCCTCTTCCCTCCATTCTGAGTCAGAAGACTGGACACTCCTCTCTCTCCTTATCCTCTACCCTCGCTCCCCAACCCACAACATGTTCCAGATGATCCTCCCGCCGCTGACTCAGCCTCTCCGCCGCTAGAGGCAATTGGGCCAGACCCAAGCCCTCCAGGGGACTTCCCCAGAGCAGCAGCAGACCCTGCTCCCCTGAAGGAAGCTGGGCCACCTAAAGGAAACCGCAGGAGATAAATAATATAAAACTCGGAAGCCCCAGTGATGCTCCCTCTCTGTCCCTACGGGCCCATGAACCGACCCAACTGGGACCCCAACACCTTTGAATGTAGGTAGCATCTGTCCACTTATCGCCGTTCTCTAATAGTGGGTCTCTGAGCGGCCACCAGAGGGCCGACTAATTTGGCCAAGGTAAGAGAGATTATCCAAGGGCCTAATGAGTCTCCTTCTATGTTTCTGGATAGAATTATGGAAGCGTATAGGAAATATATTCCTTTTGATCCTCAGGCAGAAGACCAAAAGCCATCTGTTGCAATGGCCTTTATCGAGCAGACTGCCCTAGATATTAAGAGAAAGTTACAACGTCTAGATGGATTATAAGATATGACCTTAAGAGATTTAGTCAGAGAAGCTGAGAAAGTATATTATAAGAGAGAAACTGAGGAGGAAAGGGAATAGAGGAGAGAGAAGGAAAGGGAACAAAAGAAGGAGGAAAGAAGCAAATGGCAGAGTAAAGCATTGCCTAAGGTTCTGGTCACAGCAGCAAATAGGCCAGAAGTTAAAAAGCAGGGATACATAAAGGCATACCTGGGCCCACGCCAAAGGCTGCCGTTGGCCTCAAATCAATGTGCCCACTGTAATAAAATAGAACACTGGGCCAAAGAGTGCCCCCAAAAGAAGCAGCCACGCCAGCCCGCCGTGCTGACTCTAGAAGAGGACTAGGAAATTCGGGGCTCAGATCCCCTCCCCCAGCTCAGAGTAAAATTTGAAGTTGAGGGGAACACAGTGAACTTTGAAGTGATTACAGGAGCAGTATACTCAGCCCTTAAGACTTCACTGGCCCCCCTATCAATTAAATCGTCCCTAGTTCAAGGGGCTAATGGCAGTAGATATCAGGCTTGGACAACTAAGATGAATATGGACCTCGGAAAGGAAAAAGTCCACCACTCTTTCCTAGTAATCCCAGAATGCCCGGCCCCATTGATGGGCAGGAATATGCTTACAAAACTCTGGACTAGAATAACCTTTAACCCTAATGGTCCCCAAGTGGGGGTTCTAAAGCCTGCAGTATTAACTCCCATAGTAACATCTTTGACTATGTCTGTAGAAGATGAACATCAACTCTTCGCGCCCCCTAGGACTGATCAAACAGGCAAACTACCCCAGAAATGGATAAAAGATTATCCTAATGCCTGGGCAGAAACTGCTGGGTTAGGTCTAGCCATCAACAACCTCCAATAGTAGTAGAATTAAAAGCCTCTGCGTCTCCAATTAGTGTTAAACAATATCCTCTAAGCAAAGAAGCTAAGGATGGGATAAGGCCCCATATTCATAAATACCTGGGTCTTGGGGTCCTAAGGCCCTGTCAATCAGCCTGGAACACCCCCCGGTACCAGTAAGAAAGCCAGGAACTGGGGACTACCGTCCTGTTCAAGACCTAAGAGAGATTAAACAACAGAGTGCAGGACATTCACCCCACAGTACCCAATCCATATAATTTGCTTAGCACTCTGAATCCGGAGCAGAAATGGTACACTGTGCTGGACTTAAAAGATGCTTACTTCTGCTCGCCTCTACATAAGGACTGTCAGTTGCTGTTAGCTTTAGAGTGGATAGACCCAGAACCTGGAACATCTGGCCAACTAACCTGGACTAGACTCCCACAGGGGTTCAAAAAATCCCCCATTCTCTTTGATGAAGCCCTCCACAGAGACATCAATGACTTCAAAACTGCACACCCCGAAGTCACCCTAGTCCAATAGTGGATGATCTTCTACTGGCAGCCAACACCAAGGAGACCTATGAGTCTGGGACCCAAGCACTATTATTCGAGCTTGCTCGGCTTGGATATATGGCTTCTGCCAAAAGGCCCAAACTTGTCAGCAAGAAGTAATCTTCCTGGGTTATTCTCTTAGGGGTTGCAAACGATGGCTCCCTGAGCCCAGAAAAAAAACCGTTTTGCAGATACTGCCCCCATCTAATAAGAGAAAACTCAGAGAGTTTTTTGGGACTGCCAGCTTTTGCAGGTTATGGATTCCTGGGTTCGCATCTCTGGCTGCCCCTTTATACCCGCTGATAAAGGGGGATGCCCACTTCCAATGGACCCCTGAGTACCAACAAGCTTTTGATAATGTCAAAAAAAGGTGCTGCTATCTGCTCCGGCCTTAGCACTCCCAGATGTAGAAAACCCTTCACTCTCTATATCGAGGAAAAGAAAGGAATAGCACGGGGAGTGCTCACTCAGTCTTTGGGACCTTGGAAAAAGCCAGTAGCGTATTTATCCAAAAAACTGGACCCATTGGCTAGCGGGTGGCCCCATTGCTTAAGTGCTATAGCAGCGGCAGCCTTTCTAATAAAAGATGCTCATTAATTAACGTTGGGACAGAAGCTAACCATTATAGCCCCCCATGCCCTGGAGAGCATCATCTGTTAGCCTCCAGAGAGGTGGCAATCAAACTCCAGAATAAACCACTACCAGAGCCTCTTGCTTGACAAAGACAGAATAACGCTGGGACCCCCTGCTCCACTCAACCCACCTACACTGCTGCCAGAAGAATCATCAGGACCCGTCACTCATGAGTGTCAACACATACTGGCAAGGAAACCAGTATACAACAAGACTTGAAGGATCAGCCACTGCCTCGCCCTGAAGTCGTATGGTTTACGGATGGCAGCAGCTTCCTCCAAGATGGTAAGCGGCGGGCTGGAGCAGCAGCAGTTAGCAAAACTGATTTCATCTGATACTCTGGTCTCCCAGAAGGGACATCAGTCCAAAAAGCAGAACTGATTGCCCTTATGAAAGCATTGGAACTAGCAACAGGGAAAAGGGCCACCATATAAACTGATAGCCACTATGCATTTGCCACTGTTCATATGCTCGGGACTATTTACCAACAATGCGGGCTATTAACCTCTGCCGGGAAAAAAATAAAAAATAAAGATGAGATCCTCCACCTTGGCTCAGCAGTGCAGGGCCATAAGGAACTAGCTATAGTGGACTGTCCCGGGCACCAGAAGAGAAACAACCCTGTGGCAGTTGGAAACAGAAGGGCAGATGAGGAAGCTTAATTGGCAGCCCTAAACAGAGTGACTCTGTTAACTTTTTCCACACCGGGGGGGAACAAAAATCAGGAGACTTGGCTGCCCCGGAACATTCAGGCAACTTATCATCTGAGGAGACAGATACAGAAATCTGGGACCCTACAGAGCCAAGTTTACAATTTCAAAAAGCCCACCTTTATGTCAAAGACGTACACCAGCTAAACCACTTAGGCTCAAAGAAGTTATAGGCACTCTTAAAGGACCGAAGAAAGGACTTATTATTGACTGACTCAAAGAGGAAAAAATAGCTGAGCAGGTGACTAGAGCTTTTCAAGTCTTCCAATTAGTTAATATTTTCCCATCCAAGATTCCTGCAGGGAAGCGCATACGAGGAACCAGACCAGGACAATTCTGGGAAGTGGACTTTTCTGAAATTAAGCCAGCAAGGTATGGACTTAAATATCTCCTAGTCTTTGTAGATACTTTTTCAGGATGGGTCGAAGCCTTCCCCATGAAGAAAGAAACAGCTCAGATGGTGGTCAAAAAGATCCTAGAAGACAGTTTTCCAAGGTTCGGCCTGCCTAAGGTAATAGGGTCTGATAACGGACCAGCATCCGTGGCCCAGGTAAGTCAGGGATTTTCCAGGACCCTGGGGATTACTTGGAAGTTATATTGTGCTTATAGACCCCAGAGCTCAGGACAGGTAGAAACGATGAATAGAACCATCAAAGAGACTTAACGAAATTAATCTTGGAGACCGGCATAAAAAATTGGACTATGCTCCTACCTCATGTACTTTTTCGTGCAAGAAATACCCCTCCGCCCCTTTGTGTAACCTCACCCCTTATGAAATTCTCTACGGTGCCCCTCCTCCATTAAGGGACCTAACCCCAACTCTGAGATTAATGATTCCTTTCACACACCCTTGCTAGACAGACTTAAAGCCCTTGAACAAACCCAGCACCCAGCGATACCTGTGGAAACAGTTGGCCACTGCTTATCATCCTGGAGACGAGGGAACTCCACATCGATATCAAGTGGGAGACTTCGTCTACATGAGACAGTATCGGGTGTCATCCCTGGAACCCTGCTGGAAAGGACCATACCAGGTGCTGCTTATAACACCTACAGTGGTGAAAGTGGATGGCATCACTTCCTGGATCCATGCCTCCCATCTCAATCCTGTGCCCTGTCCATACTCTGGCTGGAAACTGGAACAGACTGGTAACCCTCTCAAGTTGCATGTCTGTGGTGTGGGTAGGGCTATGGATTCTTCCCCTGACCACCAGCAGTCCTAATCCCCATCAGCCTGTTCAGCAACAATGGCAAGTTATAAATCCTACTGGGCAAGTAGTGTGGTCTATTTCACATACAGCCCCCTTATGGACTTGGTGGCCATCTCTCCACCCGGACATTTGTCAGCTTGCCATAGGCCTCTCTGACTGGGATCTCCCTGACATAGTGGACCCCACACAGATCCCACTAAAGCCCAAACCAACTTACCCCATGAATTATTGATGTCATCTCCCCAGCTCAGGTGTAAACTAGCCAGTCTTGTTTATTAAGTGTGCCCAGCTGATTTCTGAAATCGCAAACAGGCCCAAACCTGTGGAGGACCCAGTGACTTTTATTGTAGATATTGGGGTTGTGAACACACGGGAGCTACATTGTGAAACCCAAACTCCCCAGACAGTATGATTCGGTAGGATGAAATGACATCTGGATTGATCCCAATAAATGTGCCGCTATCCAAGTGGTGTCAAAAACTTGCTGTGGAAAAAATAGTCTATGTTACCCCCTCAATATAACTTTCACTTCCAAAGGAAGGGGCTACCTCAGAACAACATGGCCTATGGGAAATACTTGGGGAATGCGATTCTATATTAATGGCCCTGGCTATGACTTTGGTCTCTGGTTCACCATTCGGCTTAAAAAGGAAGAAAATCCCACAGCAATAGGGCCCAATCCATTCAAGTCTGGAATTAAGCCTCCTAAACCTCCCATGCCTAGATCTACCAAAACCCCTCTACCATCTCATACTTCGCAGTTTCCGTCTTTGCCTACTTCCCCAGTCCAGAGTACAGCTGACTCCTCCCCCTGGGAACTAATTAAAGGAACCTTTATGGTACTGAACTCCACACAGTCAGAACTCCTTGCATTTCAGCCCAGGTATTTGACAGCTCTGTACATTATTGTGTAATGGTGGAGATACCCCCCAGGGTGCTCAATCATGATCCAGAATCCTTTGAAGGTCTACTAGGTGGACAAACAGCCCGATTTTGCCGGGAGCCAGTGTCCCTTACTCTAGCCATCCTATTGGGGCTAGGAGCTGCTGCAGGAGTGGGTACAGGAACAGCTGATATGATCCATGGGTCACAACAAATGGACTGATTAGAAACAGCAATAAATCAAGACTTGAAGACGTTAGAGACCTCCATCACAGTTTTGCAGGAATCCTTAACCTCTCTCTCTAAAGTTGTTTTACAGAACAGGTGAGGATTAGACCTCCATTTAATAAGGGAGGGGGGCCTCTGTGCTGTACTGAGAGAAAAATGCTGTTTTTATGCTGACCATACTGGAGTTGTAAAATAATCCATGAGTAAATTGAGAAAATGCCTTGAAGAGCACCAGAGAGAAAGGGAGATTCAACAAGTGTGGTTTGAGTCATGGTTTACCTTGTCCCCCTGGTTAACTACACTCCTATCAGCCTTAGCTGGACCCCTGATCATGCTTATGGTGTTGATAACTGTGGGACCTTGTTTGCTTAACCTCATAGTTTCCTTTCTCCAGCTCAGATTGGGCAGGTAAAACTCATGGTAATCAGACAGAAATACACTTCACTGGCAGAAATAGAATGTGAGACCCCACAAAAATTATGATTCATTACTTTTAAAAGGAGAAATGAAAGAATTAAAGAAATTAAAATTGAAACGTAAAGAACCAGGTTTTGTAAAGTTTACAAGCTGTGCTCAGAACCTTAAATTCCTGTGTCAGTGAAGACAATTCCCGGAACTGCCCATTAGATGTGTTGAAATCTTTCCTGACCACCTAGTTACTTAACAACCCCTTCCCAGAAACCGTGCATCTCAGCACGTATACATCTCAGGGCTTCAACCAATCAGTTTAAATGTATACCCCTTCTCAGGGCTGACCAATCACCCCCTGCCCGAACTGTTCCCGCCAATGAATGTGCTAATCATGTTTTAGAGTTGTTATTTGATTTTCCCACAGTATATGATATTTGCTAAAGGAGGCTATGATGTATATAAAGTCCCTGCACTCTCTAAAGATTGTATATAATCTCTTCTCAAGTTGTTCTCGGGGCTCTTTGTTCTTTCCTCCTCTGAAGTGAGCTTTGAGCCCCAGCATGCTGGACCCCCAATAAACCATTTGCTGTGCCATGAGACAATAGGTGCTTGGGTTTTCTCATGTCTCCAAATCACATAAAGAATCTATACCTGACAGTCAGTAAGCCTCAAATTGGAGAAGCAGTGCAGTATTAGCGGCAGGGCTATTTGATCACTCCTGATTCAAAGGAAGGGTGTTCAGGCCACCCAATGCCCTTCTGGACTTCAAATATTACCTAGATTTCTGTTTTCATACTTATATTTCACCAGTATATTCTTGTAAATATCGCAGGTTCCCAATACCATAATTCATCCTGCAGAATGATTCCTAAACCAAATCGAACCTGTTATGACCCTTAACCATGCAATATTTCCTCAATATAACTTAACAGAAGAACAAGGATATTGTTGGTCTTACAATACAGGAATGTAGGGGATCTTCCTCCTGCTGAGAACCTCAAAGTTCCGTGCAGAAATGATCCCTGAAGAAGATGTAGACACCTATGAAAGACCTGAGAGAGCAAAAGTCAACTTCCATGTAAAACAACCTGGTCAAAATGAAGGGATGTGTCTGAAAGCCTCTCTCTTCTTAATGTAGATTAAATCGACCAAACCAGGCCTGTGTGGAGAGCTGTTCCCGGGTGCCTATGGTTGATATACCATTCTATCTTGTGAAAGTGTCACAGGAAGTATGGGCAGCCTCCATCTCATGGGACCCTTGGAAGCAACTGTTAGGAAAAAGTGGTTGCCAACCCAGTGACCTCATTCAGTTCGTGAAGGAAGTGACCTATCACACTTCCTTGGTGATGGAACTCTCTGAACTCGGGATCCAGGAAGCCAGGCACCCAGAGCCAGTCCCAGTCCCAGTCCCAGTGGTCTTATTTGTTTGGATTTACCAAGGACAGAGTCAGTCTTTCTTAGTACCTACTGAAGTGAGAATGGCCAAATGCCAGGAGAGCTCTGAAGAGGGGCCTTTTCTGAGAAAGCAGGTAGTGGCTCAACCATGGCTCCTGACAACTTCACAGAGTTGGCAAAGAAGTCCAGGTCTGAGATAGGACAGGCCATTTTGGTGGAACATAGTATGGCCCACCAGTCAGAGGACACTCAGGATATTCACAGACATACTTGGGGGAAGGAGATTCCGTTGTGGGTGTCTGTGTGAGTTTGTGGTTTTGTCTCATGTTCTGAGAATAGGTAGGAAAGGCGGTTTGTTTGTTTAGACTGGAATGTTTCTAGAAAGTCGTTTGACAACGCGAGTGTTTCTATGTCTGTGTATCCCACTGAATCCGTTTTTGTAGACATTTGAAAAGAGAATTCATCAATGGTTGTGTCCTGTCTAGTAGAAAGCTTCCCAGCATTCATCTTGCCAAATTAAAGAATAAAGAGCTGCTTGCCTTATGGATGGGCAACACCTATTATCTTCTTAAGTTCCTCTTTTCTTCTTGAATACTGGCCACTCTCCAGAATAGCCTCATGGTATTATTTCCAAGATATGTACCACCTCCAAGCTCTGTGACATGATCATGTACTGGATAGCTGAAGGGAATGAGAGCATCTCAGAAAACTCAGATATCAGTGCGACCAGTAAAGTCTCAGTGGAGAAATACTACTTTGGACTTTTGCTTACCTATTGTTCTGTTGTCCTGAATGTCAGGAACGTGTTTGCCTCAGGCCACCCCTGTGTGAAACCTGAAGAAATCAGTTTTCAAATGGAAAAGGATGGGCGTCACCTGTGGCTCTTTGCTTAATTGCTTTGGAAATGGATGTGGCTGAATCAGCCTCTTTGCCCTCTGTGAGGCAGTGGCTTAGATTCTCAGCACCTGATGGATCTAAAGAAAGTTTCCAAGTGTGCATCCAAAACCAAAATGGCCAAAAGAGCAGTCATTGTGGATGAAATCTCTCGCCTTCCTCTGTAAGCTTCCTGACCTCCATCAAGTGAGAATAGGGATCCGTTGGGTCAAACCAGTTCTTCAAAGCTCTGCAGAGGCTAGCCAATAGGTGCTTGTGTTTTGTCAGGACACCAATTCACATAAAGAATCTATACCAGTCAGTTGGCCTCAAACTGGAGAAGCAGAGCAGTATTAAAGAAGGGCTATTTGATCACTCTTGGTTCACAGGAATGGTGTCTAGTCCACTCTGACTTTAGGCAAATGAGGGGCAAGGGAGCTTATTTTGGACACTGTCTTGGGCTGCGCCCGTCATGGAAACCTCTAGCTAGAGGTTATTCAGAGTGTCTATGTTGAAGAAGATGAGGGCCATGTGGGGGTTTTTTGGTTTTAATTGTGGTCAATTGTTGGTGGTTAGAAGAGAATCCTGGGTCCACTTGGGCTGGAATTCTCGTGCGATTCCCCTTAAAGACTGATTCCTGGAACTGACCTCAGAGAAGTATTGCCATTAATTGTGTTGGGATTTTAGGCGGCCATGCATGATAGTCGCAATTGGAAACTGAGATCTAAGCCTGGGGTGGCTATTCACCAAGCACTGTCAATCTCAGCCAGGACATCACATGATTTTATTCTGAAAGACTTGGCAGCCATTGTTGAGAGTCAAAACACACATGGACCTCACATTGTAGACCTCAATGGGCCTGGCTTCATGTGGCCTTTTGGCCACTCTTTGGGAAGACTTGCCTCTGAAAATTCTCCAGAGTTTTCCTTGAAATGTGCTTCCTAAAAATTTAATGGTTCCTGAATGAATTGAAACCCACAGTTTCTCCAACTTCATCCTTGAAAAATGTCTAGATAAATACCATAAAATTTTTGAAATTTCCACGACCAGGTGGCACTGGAGAACCTTTGGATGTCCTGTTGCTGATCAAGAGTGTACCAGACAGTGCCTTCCTTGACTGGGTTTCATGAAAATGGTGTAGAACAGAGCTGCCAGTATGGTGGAGCCTGTTGAGTAGTGGGCCCAGAGCTGTGGTGTGCAGTTGTGTGATAAAATATCTGTGGTGGGGTCATGTGGATCTTACTTTGGCTTCCAAAGGCTTGTGACTGACATGGTGCAGCCAGCATACCTTTGTATATTAAGCCATCTTGTTAGATGGAGAGTTTTCAGGGCAATTTTCAGAATCAAGTTGCTATGGTCAAGGGGGCAAGCAATGTGGCGTAGAAGCCTGGTTGGTGCATTCTCCTGCAGACCCTTACACACCACACGTGACAGAACTCCCTCCAGCACTGTGTCCCAGTGGAACTCCTTGTATTTTGTGAAGCAAATACCAAACTCCCAGTGCAGCAACAAGAAACACAACAAAATTGGAGAATGACCAAATGGCTTCACAGTCTACACGGAAAGATTCTTAGACCCCAGTGGCCACAGTAAACCCACAAAGAGAGAATTCAGCACTGCTACCTCATGTTCATTGGAAAATAAGAAACCATGTCCTCCATGTAACAGATGCATACACAGCTTTGATGGTCTCACTAAAAAGGAAGCTAAAGCTCCTGAAAACAACATATATTTCAAGTGTACAACCTCAAAGACAGTTTCCCAGATGTCTTGAGGCCTGCACACTTCCATGTTTGTGGAGTTTTTACAGTCTCCATTACTTTTGGAAACTCCTCTACCACCTCCAGTGTTGTGAACTCCAGAGCATTTTCCATTCCAGATATGTATTCCTAGATTTTCTAACTCTTCTCCTCTAATTGTATCTTACTTGGGGCTAAGGTAATGTCAAGGCATTGTTCTGGATGAGAGTGGGAAGATTTTTTTGTAGCACATATTTGCATACACATTGGATTCATTTTCCAATTATTCATTCAAAATACTGAATCCCTCATAGTAACCCACTCCCTACTAGACTCTGACTACAAATCCTATTATGATGGATAAAAATAGACCAAACCAAATTGAAATACAAGTAGTTCAGAGGATGCAAGGTTAACATTTGGACGTTCCTTTTGCATTATATATGGTAGGAGTTTTAAATCTAGTCATTTTTTTTGTTGAAACACTTCTCCATGTGTTTTTAAAGTTAACAAATATGTGAATTCATGTCTCCATTTCTCTGTAGCCTATTCAGCACATATATTTTTATATGCACATATAGAATCCTACCTGGTACCACACGTACATTCTTGTGAGGTGGCTCACTTGGCAGATACAAATTGTGAGAAGAGATCACTCCTGTTAAACACTGTTGAAACGGAAAATTCAACCTATGAGTGAGTATCCTAGCTGAACAACATTATACATAAATTCATGTTCAGTAAAATGAATATTTTTAGATCTGTGGATGATATATATTTCATGGTGAATTTCATTTGGCTTGTATATTAATACTTTTTAATTTCTGTGTGTGTATTTTAATATATATATATATATATATATATATATATATATATATATATATATATATATACACTCTCCAGGGTTTTCAAAATATGAAATAAATGTATCTTATTATGTACTCCCTAAATTCATTAATATTTAAGTGCGTATTTATAATCAACTTTTCATAAGATTATTCTAAGACATATTCATCCTCCTGAAATACGTATTTGTTTCCTAGTACTGAAAACTAAGTTAAGTGAATTGTGCATACATATCCTAATATTTTTACACTAATTGACCCAGGTTAATATAAATGCAAGTAGATTTCTATAGGACATGATGTGTATTTTGACGTTCATTTTTTTTCAACACTTGTACATTACTATTTCCTCAGTTTATGCACATCATAAGATATATATTTCATCCACAAGTTCACAAATTTAAAGGCTTTTGTTTCACTTTCAATCACTTCCTGCTTCAGAACACATGTATTCCTCCAGGTTACATGACTGGTCTTTTCATGAGACTTCTTTCCAAACACATTATTTTCGATTTCCACAATTACTTTTGAAGCAAAACTCACACATTCTTCATGATAAACCATAACCCTAATATTACCATTAGATGTATAACTGGTTTGAATGAATGGATATATATCAATATAAGGTTTCCTGTATATTTTCAGATATCAATTTGAACCATTATTTAAGTTGGAACCAGTTATATTATTTATTCACAGTATGGTCTATTCATGCATTATTTCTATATTCATAGACACAGTGTACACCTATTTGTATTCAAAATACTAATTTACACGTCTTCAAAATACTGTTCCTAGAAATGGTGAAAGAAATACTCATGTCACCTGATCTACATATACATTTTATCACAGTAATATTCTGGAAACAAAAAGCAAATGTCACACTTATGATTGTACTAAAGCCTAAATGGAAATTGAACATGGATTACTAAAATCATCCATGTCCAGTTTGCCTATTGCTCTCAAATGTGGATCCTATTGGTGACTACATATTTGTTTCTTCCTAAGATTATATATTCAACCTCAAACCTGTTGAAAATGTCTAATCCTATTACTCACCTTATACTTTGCCTGATTTCCTAATGTCTCTATTGATATATATTTTCCCCAGTTCATCATTGTGACTGCCTCTTAAGATGTGCTGACATTTACATTCACTCTCTACATGAAACCCTATTGCTAAAGACCATTTTGTCCAAATCCTATACTCACTCATCTTTCTAAAACTACCGTCTATCTTTCTAATCTTACCGACTATCCCTTTTTGACTGCATGTTCTCTTCGACATTCAATCATCCAAGGTACAATATCCTATACCATTGTATATTGATTTATCTGAGACATCTGTGCAGAAATTAATTCAAAGCTAAGTATCCCAATCAAGGGCCCAATGCCCTTCTGGGCATCAAATCTCACCTAGATTTCTGTTTTCATACCTATATTTCAACTGTATATTTTGTAAATATCACATGTTCCCATAACCATTATTCATCCTGCAGAATTATTCCTAACCCAATTGAACATGTTGTTAACCCTAACCATACACTGTTCCCTCAATCTAACTTTACAGAAGATCAGGGAGAGAGTTGGTCTTCCAATACTGGATTGTAGGGTATCTTCCACCTGATGAGAACCTCAAAGGTCCATGCAGAAATGATACATGGAGAAGAAGGCAGCTATGAAGGACCTGAGAGAGCAAAAGTCATTTTCAATGTTAAACAACCGGGTCAGGATGAAGAGATGTATCTGAATCAGCCTTTCTCTTCTTAATATAGAGAAGATGGACCAAACCAGGCCTGTGAGAAGAGCTGTTCCCGGGTGCCTATTGTTGATATACCATTCTAACTTGTGAAACTGTCACAGAAAGTAGGGGCAGTCTCCATCTCCTGGGACCCTTAGAAGCAAATATCAGTACACACTTCCTTGGTGATGGAACACTCTGAACTTGGGATCCAGGAAGCCAGGCACCCAGAGTAAGTCCCAGTCCCAGTCCCAGTGGTCTCAATTGTTTGGATTTACCAAAGACAGAGTCAGTCTTTGTTGGTACCTACTGAAGTGATAATGGCCAAATGTCAGGAGACCTCTGAAGAGGAGCCTTTTCTGAGAAAGCAGGTAGTGGCTCAACCATGGCTCCTGACAACTTCACAGAGTTGGCGAAGGAGACCAGATCTGAGACAGAACAGGCCATTTTGGGGGAACATAGTATGGACCACCAGTCAGAGGACACTCAATATATTCACCAACATACTTGGGGGAAGGAGGTGCCGTTGTGGGTGTTGGTGTGAGTTTGTGGTTTTGTCTCTTTTCTGAGAATAGGTAGGAAAGACTGTTTGTTTGTTTGGACTGGAATGTTTCTAGAAAGTCGTTTGACAACGCGAGTGTTTCTATGTCTGTGCATTCCACTGTATCTGTGGTTGTAGACATTTGAAAAGCGAATGCATCAATGGTTGTGTCCTGTCTAGTAGAAAGCTTCCCAACATTCATACTGCACAATTTAAGAATGGAGAGAGGCTTGCCTTATGGATGGGCAACACCTACTATCTTCCTAAGTTCTTGTTTTCTTCCTGAATACTGGCCACTCTCCAGAATAGCCTCATGGTTTGGTTTCCAAGATATGTACTACCTCCAAGCTCTGTGACATGGCCATGTACTGGATAGCTGAAGAGAATAGAAGCATCTCAGAAAACTCACATATCAGTGTGACCATTAAAGTCTCAGTGGAAAAACACTGCACTGGGCCTTTTGCTTACCTATTGTTCTGTTTTCCTAAATGTCAGGAAGATCTTTGCCTCAGGAAACCCCTTTGTGAAGCCAGAAAAAAAGAGTTTTCAAATGGAAATGAATGGGCATCACCTGTGGCTCTTTGCTTAATTGCTTTGGAAAGAGATGTGGCTGAATCATCCTCTTTGCCCTGTGTGAGGCAGCGGCTTAGATTCTCAGCACCTGATGGATCTAAAGAAAGTTTCCAAGTGTGCATGCAAAACGAAAATGGCCAAAAGAGCAGTCATTGTGGATGAAGTCTCTCGCCTTCCTCTGTAAGCTTCCTGACCTCCATCACGTGAGAATAGGGATCCTTTGTGTCAAATCAGTTCTTCAAAGCCCTACAGAGGCTAGCACATAAGGGCTTGTGTTTTCTCATGACACCAATTCACATAAAGAATATATACCAGACAGTCAGTAGGCCTCAAATTAGAGAAGCAGAGCAGTATTAAGAGCAGGACTATTTGATCACTATTGGTTCACAGGAAGGGAGTCCAGGCCACCCTGACTTTAGGCAAATGAGGGGCAAGGGAGTTCATTTGGAAAACTGTCTTGGGCTGTGCCCCTCATGGAAACCTCCAGCCAGAGGTTATGAAGAGTGTCTATGTGGAAGAAGATGAGGGCCATTTGGGAGTGTTTTGGTTTTAATTGTGGTCATTTGTTTGGTGGTTGGAAGAGATGCCTAGGTCCACCTGGGCTTGAACTCTGGTGTGATTCCCCTTACAGATTGAGTTCAGGAACTGACCTCAGAGAAGTATTGCCATGAATTGTGTTGGGATTTTAGGAGACCACGCATGAGAGTTGCCTTTGGAAACTGAGATCAATGCCCAGGGTGGCTTTCCACAGAGCATTGTCAATCTCTGCCAGGGCATCACATTATTTTATACTGAAAGACTTGGCAGCCATCGTTGACAGTCAAAACACACATGGGCCTCACATTGTAGACCTCAATGGGCCTGGCTTCATGTGTCTTTTTGGCCACTCTTTGGGAAGCCTTGCCTCTGAGAATTCTCCAGAGTTTCCTTGAAATGTGTTTCCTCAAACATTAATGGTTCCTGAATGAATTGAAACCCACAATTTCTCCAACTTCATCCTTGAAAAATGGCTAGATAAATACCATGAAATTTTTGAAATTTTCATGACCAGGTGGCACTGGAGAACCTTTCAATGTCCTCTTGCTGATGAAGTGTGTACCAGACAGTGCCTTGATTGACTAGGTTTCATGAAAATGATGTAGAACAGAGATACCAGTATGTTGGAGCCTGCTGAGTAGTAGGCCCAGAGCTGTGGTGTGCAGGTGTGTGATAAAACATCTGTGGTCGGGCCATGTGTATCTGCCATTGACTTCCAAATGGCTTGTGGCTGACATTGTGCAGCCAGGAATCACTTATATGTCTGATAACTCTCCATATAAGGCATCTTGTTATATGGAGATGTTTCAGGACAATGTTCAGAATCAGGAGCAATGGTCAAGGGGACAAGCTATGTGGGATAGAAGCCTGGTTGATGCATTCTCCTGCAGACCCTGACCCATCTCATGTGAAAGAACTCCCTCCAGCACTGTGTCCCAGCTTAATTCCTTGTATTTTGTGAAGCAAATAACAAATTCCCAGTGCAGCAGCAAGAAACACCACGAAAAGTGGAGGATGACCAAATTGCTTCACAGTCCACACGGGGAGTCACTTAGCCTTCAGTGGCGACAGTTTACCTACAACGAGTGAATTCAGCACTGCTGCCTCATGTCCTTTGAAAAACAAGAAACCATGCCCTCCAGGTCACATAGATGCAGATCCAGCTTTGATGGTCTCATTAGAAAGAAAGCTAAAGCTCCTGACAACAACATATATGTCAAGTGCCCATCGTCAGAGGCAGTTTCTAAGGAAGTCTTCAGGATGGCAGAGCTCCTTGTTTGATAGCATTTACCTATTAGACCAGGATGCAAGAAAAGACCACTGACTCCAATTAAAATCAAGTTAAAGCAAGCTTATATTTTCCATTGCCCAGGTGGCCTCTCCCTCCCAAAACAGTGGGAACAAGACAGCCACCCAAATTTCCTACAGCCCAGGTTTATAACCCAGAATTTTACACTACAGGGGGGTTAAAATATCAGAACTTTGACAAGCATCAAACTAATCGTAGTTTATATATATATATATATATATATATATATATATATATATATATATATATATATATTTGCTGGCCCCAACATCAGAATTTATGAAGACCATTAGAGCCCCAGAGAGGGTCATTGTCTGGCCAGGGAAGGCCAGTATTTATGAGGTGTCAATAAAGTTTCATAGAGGGCTGTTCCTGGTCAAAGAGCCAGGCATGGGTGAGTTCAAGGCCACGGGCAGGCATTGCAAGCAGGTTCAGAATTTGGTGTAATTTATAGTCAAGCCAAAATTTTCTTTTCATGGCTTTGTGGCAAGATGGATCCCAATTTTAATAAAAGATCAGGTTGGGTCTATCATTCCCCCCTTTTCTAATGTGTCCCTTTCAAATCTTTGATAGGGTAGGGGAAGAGCACTGAGGGAATTTTAATACCTCACGTAACAGTCTCCATATTTTTTGAACTCACACAAAACCAGTCTCCCTGATTTTACCTGACTTAATTAATTAGTTAAAATGAAAGTCTATTTATTTTTGGCTCCATTGTTGTAAGAAGAGTAGCGTCACTCATTTTGGCTTCTTCTGAGCTGAGAGAGGGTGACATGAGGGGGCACAGCATGAGGGACATGAGTTGCCTTTTAGAAGTCAGTTCGGTTTGAAGTCTGGTTGTGGTAGAACAGTTTGTAAAGTCATCTGGGGATGGGTTCTTCTATGAGAGAAACAAAAACCATGAGTACTGAATAAATGTTGCAGCTGCTGAAACAAGTCACTGTATAGATGTCCCCTCATCTGTCTTCAATATCCCCAGTTATCAGGACTTTCAACTTAATATTTAACTTTTAGTGTCACAGTTGTCCCACCCCATAAGATACAGTTTAATAATTTAATGTCATCTGATCTTGCAAATTCCTTTTACTAGTATGACCTCTGTGTGTAATAGAGAAACCTTTAATTCTGTTAGTCAGGGCTGGATAATCATACTAGCAAACACCAAGCCTACCTGTGTAGGTTAGGAATATCTGTAGGCCTTAAACAAAAAACTTCTGCCTCTGGTAGCTCCTCTTGATAGTCTCTTTTTATTCTCATCAGGCATTCCTCTCTGAGAATCTTTCTTTGTAGCCTCCAGTCTTACTTATTTTGGGAGGCTACCATAAAGTGTATACGTTAAAATATTATTATAACTATTATTATTTAAAATGCCCAGGAATGGCTGTATTTTGGGTTTATCTGTCTTTGCTAAGAGTTTAAGATGAAGCAGTAAAACTGACTTTTGTTTCTATCTATTGTTAACAGTCAGCTGAGATTTTATGGGAGTCATTTCTGGGGAAACTTGAGAGCAGCTTCTCAGTTCTGCTAGTGCCATTTGCGCTAGGTGATTCCAGGTCTTGCTTGACCATGTGGCTTCTCTCAGAAGCATCAGGAATATCTCCCTTCTCTGATGACTCTCTTCTTCGTAGAAAATGCACTGATTGGATTTCTGTTCTCCAGTGGCCTCATTAATCTTCCTGATCAGGTGTTTATGTGGCTGAGAGTTGCAAAGTTCTTTAGAGAAGTCTCCTGTTCCCTGGATACAAACTGACTCAGAGGTCAAGAGCCAAAATTTGTTTTATTGTCCCTTTGCATTTAAATTAAATTTTAAATCCTAATCTTAAACATCCAGCAAATAAATTTTAACAGCCTTATATTAAGAGTACTGTGCTTTAATGTCTATAATTTAAAATTATTTATCTTTTTATTATTTGGGATCTGTATTTTTCTGTCTTGTAGGTGATGCCTTATTATCTTAAATTAACCAATGTTGTGTTCAAAAGCAACTCTTTTGTAAAACACTAACAGGGAATCTTTAGTTAACTTATAAGGAAATTACAAAATAAAATTAACAAGAGTAAAAATACTTAGTTCGTGTAATAGCTACCCTGAATTTTTGGCTGAGTTATAAATTATATCCCCTTTTTGAGATCCTAGTAATCTTGACAGAAAAAAAAAAAAACTTCTGAACGTAACTTTAAATTAAATAACATCTGACCTACTGCTTTCGTAGTTATTCTCACATGTTGTAAGATGAGACACAGAGCCTTATCTCAGGTAAGGCAGGGCTCTATATAAATCTTAAGTCTTTTAGTTCTAAAGCTGATCTTTTTTTTTTAAATATCATCTTACACAGTTTACATAAATTGTTTGAGGTCACATGAACATTAGCTAACACCATATGATATCACATTTAAAACATGAATTAAAGAAAGGCTGAAAGTTTTTAACCTTTACATAGATTAGGAGCTCATTAACTTAAAAATATATTTAAATTTTTCCCCAATGTAAAAAGTAACTTAAAACTTTACATATCTTATTGATAACAAGTAAATAAATCCCCAATATATATATATTTTTTTTACCATACAACTTCAGAACACCAGCTTGATGTAATGCTCTTTTAAAGTTTCTACCTTACAGACTTGTATACCTGGAAGATATGAGCACATTAATAGCATCACAATGACATTTATTTTTTTACATTAACCAAATTTAGCTTTTAAAGAAATTCCAGTACAGTGCTCTAAAATAACAGTTCTTATTTAATCAGTTGTTTAATTTTTATGGTTGCTTGCTCTAGAAAAATAAAAATAAACACAATGTTATGGGTAAACTTTTGTTTTCAGAAATTTGTGTCGCTTTATCACATGACTGATTTTTACAATCTTATACAGACTTTAGAACAAACTTATACAGACCTTACTAAATCAATCAGATATCTAACAAAAGTACTCATGAATGAGTAATCCCATATCAAATTTACTTCACTTATTTATCAAAATATTAGAGAAATGTATTGAACAGTGTAAACCATTTTTTTGTTAAAGGAAAAGTCCTAGAACCAAGGCATATTAGACATTTTATAGACATTAATATTTTATTAGATTTTTGAGCAGCTAGAAAAACTTGTAAGCTTAAATTTAAAGACATTTATTGTTATTTGTTTATCCAAATTTAAAGTGAACCATTTAACTCACGTGAATTAAAGATCTTCGAATCCACTTTTTAAAATTTGTTTTTATGAGTGCTTTTTTTTAATGATCGCTCCTTATATATGTTAATTTGTATATCATATATATGATATACGAACATATGGATATATGGACATACAACACATAACAAAAGTGTGCACAAATAATAATAGTAAGGCCTTGTAGCTTTTCACAGGTGAAATCTCCATTGTAATGTTTCAGAACTCCACTGTTGGTCAAAGATAGAACTGATGAGAAAAATATTAACCTAGTTCTCTAGGATCAAAATAATGAGCTCAAAAAAAATACAGAATCTAAGGAAAAAAATGAGAGTCCTAGAAAAAATGACTGGCCAGTAATTAGTAAATACCATACGATTTACCTTTTTTTTTTCCCACTTAGACATCAGATCAGTCTCCTACTGAGCTTGTAGGCTTCTTTCATTTACATTTCAACATAAGTCCTGGCTGAGTTCTGGAAGGAGCTGGACAAAACTGCTATTCTGAGCGGACACCTCAGGCCTAAGGCACTTTAACCATAATTTTCAGGTGAGGATGTTGAAAATTATGATACAATTTTAAGATACAATTCAAAATTTTATACCTTAACATCTTGTTTTGTCAACAGATACCATACTATGATTTACTATCCTTGTCCAAATTAATGCACTGACACACTGTGACATTTACCCAGGCTACCCAATTAAAAATTGGTGAAAAAAAAGACTAAATGATTGGGAAGTTACTTGCCAACTTGGAAGTAGAATTCTTTAGTTTTCCATTTTAAGTATTTAAGTTCTCTGGCATGAATTATCTGAAATCATAAACTAAAAAATTACCTAAACCCGACTTTTAACTGCAAGATTGAGCAATGCTACAAAAACCCATCCAGATACCATATTGTTACAATAAAACATCATCATTTAGACACACATTCAGCTAAGATCATTCCCAAGAAACAATTTATAATATCAACACATTATTGCACATGTCTTAAATGGCCAGAAACAAAGACAAAAGACAGACAGAAAGGAGCTCCAGACTATGGCTGACAGGACAGAAGCCTTTAAAACAGCAGATAAGAGAAAAATCTCCTACACCAGTGGCATGATAGATGTCCCCACAAGGGCATCAGATGTTTTCACAGAGGGGCAACCTGAAATGTAATATCAAAGGTCTCCATGGTGACTTTACTGCATTTAGTGTCTCCTTTTTCTTTTTCTCTTTTTTAAGAAAACAGAGGTGGCATAATACTTACAGTGCAGGGAAGGAAGGAGGGAATTTACTGAAGCAACAGGACTTCGGCAGCTGCTGGGAGTCCCTCAGTCCCGTCTTTTACTTAAACGGGATTAGCTCCTCTGGTTTGGTTCCACCCCAAGCACGCTGAATCTCCTAACATTTCAGTAGTCAGCTCTCAAAAATTCCGGGGTCGGGGGGGTATCAAAATTTGTAACTTAAATTTCGGTTCTGGACCTTAAAGCCAATTAATACCAATTTAATATAAGGACAGGGTTTGAGAAAAAGTAAAAGGGAGGTTTACTGCTTTGCTAACAAAGGATAAAAACAGGGGACTCTGTCCAAAGTTGTGACTCTCTTGATCTGGAGGGACAAGGTGTTTTAAAGGAGCTTCACTTGTTAACCTAGGAGATACTCAGTTATTAGGTCTCCAGCAGGCATTGCCCTCTGCAGTGGGTGTGCTCCAGACAGCCAGCTAGGGGCTTCTCTCATCCTGCGTAACAAAGGGGGGTATAGTGCATCCCATTTCTTTAAAACACAGTCCAAAGGGGTGACAGGCTTACATGCTTTATTACCCATTTTCACGTCCAATATCCTTAAGTTTTTACCACAGAAATCACACAACAAAACGCACAAAAACAAACAAATAAAAAACATTTAGAACACAGAACAAAACACACACAAAAAAACAGAAACTCGGCGAATAAACAGAAAACCAGAGGAGCAATGCAGCGTCTTGCTAAAGCTCCGGGGTAGGAGCTCCTGCGTGCCAGTCGGCACCTCTCTACACTTTCAGAGGTATTCCCTACAGAAAAGAACAGAGGAAAGAAGGATTCCTATTACTGTCCCGGACAGGAGTATATGTGAGCCTTCCCAGGCCACCTCTCTGTCATCAGAAGAGAACTCCCTTAACCGGATATCAGATGTTATAAAGGCGCCTCTTACCTATGAAGGCCTCCTCCACCAGGTGCTTGATAATAGTTTTAGTGCGATGGTTCACTGCAGTGATCCACGGACTGAAGGCTCATTCCAAGGCCTTGGAACTTGGCCCTCCAGCCTGGAGTCCTGGAGGATAGGCCAGCTTCAGAATTTCCAGCAGTATGGCTTTGTGATCTGGTCGGGTCATGTTGCTGGGGAACTCCAAAATGTTAGTCCAGGACACAAGAAAAGACCACTGACTCCAATTAAAATCAAATTAAGGCAAGCTTAATATTTCAAGCAGCCGGGCTGCCTCTCCCTCTCAAAATGGCGGGAACAAGACAGCAACCCCACCTTTCCTACAGCCCAGCTTTATAGCCCAGAAAGTTACACAAAAGGGGGGTTACAGAAAACAGAACTTTGACAAGCATCACACTAATTGTAGTTTACATTTGTTTTTTCTGGCCCCAGCATCAGAAATTATGAGGACCATTAGAGCCTCAGAGAGGGTCATTGTCTGGCCAGGGAAGGCGAATATTTATGAGGTGTCATTAAAGTTTCAGAGAGGGCCGTTTTCTGGTCAGAGAGCCAGGCATGGGTGAGTTCAAAACATGGTCAGGCATTCTAAGCAGGTTCAGAATTTGCAGTAATTTATAGTAAAGCAAAAATTATCTTTTCATGGCTTTGTGGCAAGATGGCTCACAATTTTAATGAAAGATCATGTTGGGTGATCAACCCTGTCCCCTACTTTTGGAAAATCCTCTACCACCTCCAAGGTTGTGAACTCCTGAGCATTTTCCATTCCAGATATGTAATCACAGAATTTCTAACTCTTCTTCTCTAATTGCGTCTTACTTGGGGCGAAGTTAATGTCAAGCCATTGTTCTGGATGAGAGTGGGAAGAATATTGTGCAGCAAATAATTGCATACACATTGGATTCACTTTCCAATTTTCCAATTGAAATACTGAATTCCTGACAATAACCCATACCCTTCTAGACGCTAACTACAAATACTAATATGATGGAGAAAAATAACCCAAACGGAATTGAAATACAAGCAGTTCAGAGGAGGCATGGTGTATATTGGACTTGCCTTTTGCAAGATAAAAGGTAGGTGTTATAAATCTAGTCATTTTTTAATTGAAATAGTTTTATATGTGTATTAAAGTTAACAAATATGTGAATTCCTATCTCCCTTTCGCTGTAACCTATTCAGCACATTAATTTTTATATACACATATAGAATCCTACCTGATATCACACGTACATTTTTGTGAGGTGCCTGACATTGCAGATACAAATTGTGAGAAGAGATTACTCCACCTAAATGCTGTTGGAACTGAAAATTCAAGCTAATGGTGAGCTTCCTAGTTGAATAACATTATACATAAATCCATGTTCAGTAAAATGAATATTTTTGGATCTGTGGATGATATATATTTCATGGTGAAATTCGATTGGCATATATAATTCTACTTTTGAATGTCTTTGTTTGTGTGTGTGTTTGTGTGTGTGTGTGTGTATATATATATATATATATATATATATATATATATATATATATATATATATACAAAATAAATCTCCAGATTTTTCAAAATATGAAATATATGTGTCTTATATACACTCCCTAAATTCATTCATGTTCATGTATGTGGATTAATAATCAACTTTTCACAAGATTATTCTCAGAAATATTCATACACCTGAAATACATATTTGTTTCCTAGTACTGAAAACTAACTTCAGTGAAAGGTGCAAACAAATCCTAGTATTTCTACATTAACTGACCTAGTTTAACATCAATGCTAGTAGATTCCTATGGGACATGATGTGTATTTTGACATTAATTATTATTCAACACTGGTACATTACTATTTCTTCAGTTTATGCACATCATAGGATATATATTTCATCCACTACTTAGCAGATTTATAGGCATTTGTTTCACTTTCAATCACTTCTTGCTCCAGAACACATGTATTTCCCTATGTTTCTTGACTGGTCTTTTCATGAGACTTTTTTCAAATATATTATTTTCAATTTCCATGATCAATTTTTAAGCAAAACTCACACATCCTTCATGATAAAACATAACCCTAAGATGACCATTAGATATATAACTGGTTGGAATGATTGATTGTGCATCTTTATAACATTTCTTATATATTTGCAGATATCCATTCAATCCATTATTTAAAGTGGATCCAGTTATATTATTTATTCCCAGTATGGTCTATTCATGCGTTATTGCTATATTCATAGACAGAGGGTATACCTATTTGTACCCCAATACAAATTTATATGTCTTCAAAATATTGCTCCTGGAAATGGTGGAAGAAATACTCATGTCACGTGATATACATATACATTTTATCACAGAAATATTCTGGACACAAAAAGCAAAGGTCACACTTTCAATTGTACCAATGCCTAAATGGAAAGTGAGCATGGATTACTAAAAACATCTATGTCCAGGTTGCCTAATGCTCTCAAATGTCAATCCTATTGGTGACTACATATTTGATTCTTCCTAAGATTATATATTCAACCTCAAGCCTGTTGAAAATGTCTAATCCTATCACTCACTTTGTACTTTGCTTGATTTCCTAATGTCTTTATTGATATCTGCTTTCCCTCATATTTTCCCCAGTTCATCATTGTGACTGACTCTTCACATGTGCTGACATTAACACTCACTCTCTAACCGAAACCCTATTGCTAAAGAACTTTTTGTCCAAATCCAATACTCACTCTTCATTCTAAACCTAACTACTACCTTCCTCATCGTACTGAATATCGCTTTTTGACTGGATGTTCTCTTCAACATTCAATCATCCAAGGTACAAGGTCCTATGCCATTGTATATTGATTTATCTGAGACAACTGTGCAGCACATAACTCAAAGCTAAGTATACCACTTAAGGGTCCAATTCCCTTCTGGGCTTCAAATCTTTCCTAATTTTCTGCTTTCATACTTATATTTCACCTATATACTCTTGTAAATATCGAAGGTTGCCAATACCATTATTCATCTCGCAAAATGATTCCTAACCCAAATCAAACATGTTATTAACCCTAAACATACACTGTTCCATCAATATAACTTACAGAAGAGCAGGGACAGAGTTGGTCTTACAATATAGGAATGTAGGTGATCTTCCACCTTCTGAGAACCTCAAAGATCCATGCAGAAATGATCCTTGGAGAAGATTTATGCAGCTATGTTGGACCTGAGAGAGCAATAGAAATCTTCCATGGCAAACAACCTGGTCAGGATGAATTGATGGGTCTAAGTCAGCCTCTCTTTTCTTATTGTAAAGAAGTTGGAAGAAACCAGGCCTGTGTGGAGAGCTGTACCTGGGTGCCTAAGGTTGATATTCCATTCTAACTTCTGAATGTGTCAGAGGATGTTGGGGCAGCCTCCATCTCATGGGACCCTTGGAAGCAACTGTTAGGACAAAGTTGTTTTCAAGGCAGTGACCTCATTCAGTTCCTGAAGGAAGTGACCTCTCCTCACTTCCTTGGTGATTGAATTCTCTGAACTTGGGATCCAGGAAGACAGGCACCCAGAGCCAGTCCCAGTCCTAGTCCCATTGGGCTAACTTGTTTGCTTTTTCCAAGGACAGAGTCAGTCTTTCTTGGTACCTACTGATGTGAGGATGGCCAATTGCCAGCAGAGCTCTGAAGAGGCACCTTCCCTGAGAAAGCAGGTAGTGACTCACCGCTGTCTCCTGACAACTCACATAGTTGGCCAAGGAGACCAGATCTGAGAGAGGACAGGCCATTTCGGGGGAACATAATATGGCCCACCAGTCAGAAGACACTCTGGATAGTCACAGACCTACTTGGGGGAAGGAGGTGGCTTTGCCGTTGTGGGTGTGAGTTTGTGGTTTTTTTCTCATGTTCTGAGAATAGGTAGGAAAGGCGTTTTTTTCTGGTGTGGAGTGGACTGTTTCTAGTAAGTCCTTTGACATTGTGAGGGTTTCTATGTCTGTGTATCCCACTGTATCCGTGGTTGTAGACATTAGAAAAGAGAATGCATCAATGGATTTGTTTTCTCTAGTAGAAAGCTTCCCCACATTAATACTGCCCAATAGATTAATGGACTTCACTTTGCCTTATGGATGGGCAACACCTACTGTCTTCTTAAGTTACTGTTTTCTTCGTGAATTCTGGCCACTCTACAGAATACGCTCATGGTTTTGTGTCCCAGATATGTAACACCACAAGGCTCTGTGACATGGCCATGTACTGGATAGCTGAAGAGATTGAGAGCATCTCAGAAAACTCAGATATCAGTGTGACCAGTAAAGTCTCAGTGAAGAAACCCTTCTTGGGCCATTTGCTTACTTGTGTTTCAATTACCCTGAATTTCAGGAAGGTCTTTGCCTCATGCCAACCCTTTGTGAAGCCTGAAGAAAACTGTTTTCATATGGAAATGAATGGGCTTCACCTGTGGCTCTTTGCTTAATTGCTTTGGAATGGGATGTGTCTGAATCAGTCTCTGGTCCTTGTGTGAGGCTGTGACTTAGATTCTCAGCACCCAATGGATCTAAAGAAAAATCCCATGTGCTTCCCAAACCGAAATGGCCAAAAGAGAAGTCATTGTGGATGAATTTTTTTGCCTTCTTGTTTTAGGTTCCTGACCTCCATTAAGTGAGAATAGGGATTCTTTGGATTAAATGAGTTCTTCAAATCCCTGCAGAGGCTTGCCCATATGTGCTTGGGTTTTCTCATGACTCCAAATCACATAAAGAATCTATACCTCACAGCCAGTAGGCCTCAAATTGGAGAAGCGGAACACTTTAACAGCAGGAATATTTGATCACTCCAGGTTCACAGGAGGAGTGTCCAGGCCACCATGATTTTAGGCAAATGAGGGGCAAGTGAGCTTATTTTTTACACTTTCTTAGGCTGTGCCCCTCATAGAAATCTCCAGCCAGAGGTTATGATGAGTGTCTATATGGAAGAAGATGAGGGCCCTGTGGGAGTGTTTTGATTTTAATTGTGGTCATTTTTGTGGTGGTTGGAAGGAATGACTGGTTCCACCTGGGCTTGAACTCTGGCGTGATTCCCCTTAGAGACTGAGTTCTGGAACTGAACTCAGAGAAGTATTGCCATGAATTGTGTTGGGATTTTAGAAGGCCATGCATGAGACTCACCCATGGAAACTGAGATCTAGGCCCAGGGTGTCTTTCCACAAAACAATGGGAACCTCAGCCAGGATATCACATGATTTTATTCTGAAAGATTGGCAGGTATAGTTGAGAGTCAAAACACACATGGACCTCACATTGTAGGCCTCAATTTGCCTGGCTTCATGTGACCTTTTGGCAACTCTTTGAGAAGCCTTGCCTGTGAGTGTTCTCCAGAGCTTTCATTGAAATGAGCTTTCTCAACACTTAATGGTTCCTGAATGATTTGAAACCCACAGTGCCTCCAACTTAATCTTTGAAAAATGGCTAGATAAATACCATGAAATTTTTGAAATTTCCATGACCAGGTGGCACTGGAGAATCTTTGGAAGTCCTGTGGTTGATCATGTGTATACCAGAGAATGCCTTGTTTTACTGGGTTTTATGAAAATGGTGTAGAACAGAGATGCCAGTAATTTGTATCCTGCTGATTAGTGGGCCTAGAGCAGTGGTGGGCAGGTGTGTGATAAAACACCATGGTGGGGCCATGTGGATCGGCCATTGGCTTCCAAATGGATTATGACTGACATAGTGCAGAAATCAGACACTTATATGTAAAGGCATTTTTTATATGGAGAGGTTCAGGGCAATGTTCAGAATCAGTTTACTATGGTTATTGGGGCAAGCTGTGTGGGATAGAAGCCTGGTTGGTGCATTCTCCTGCAGACCCTGACCCACCACACGTGACAGAACTCCCTTCAGCACTGTATCCTAGTAGAACTCCTTGTATTTGGTGAAGCAAATACCAAATTCCCAGTGCAGCAGCAAGAAACACCACGAAAAGTGGAGGATTACCAAATGTCTTCACAGTCCACACGAGGAGACACTTAGCCTCCAGTGGCCACAGTTTACATACAAAGAGAGAATTCAGCACTGCTGCCTCATGGTCATTGGAATATAAGAAACCATGTCTTCCAGGTCACATAGATGCAGACCCATTTTGATGGTCTCACTACAAAGGAAGTTAAAGCTCATGACAACAACATATATTTCAAGTGCCCAACCTCAGAGGCAGTTTTCCAAGAAGTCTTAGGCCAGCAGAGCTCCATGTTTGTGGAGTGTTTACACTGTTCTTTACTTTTGGAAACTCCTCTACCACCACCAAGGTTGTGAACTCCCGAGCATATTCCATTCCAGATATGTATTCACAGATTTTCACACTTTTCTACTCTAATTGTGTCTTACTTGGGCCAAGGTAATATCAAGGCATTGTTCTGAATGTGAGTGGGAAGATTTTTGTGTAGCACATATTTACATACACATTCGATTCATTTTTCAATTTTCTATTTGAAATACTGAAGCCCTGAAACTAACACATACCCTACTATACTCTGACTAATAATTCTAATATGATGGTGAAAAATAACCCAAACAGAATAGAAATACAAGCAGTTCAGAGGAGGCATGGTGTATTGTTACAATTGCCTTTTGCATTATATAGTGTAGGAGTTATAAATCTAGTCATTTTTTTGTTGAAATAGTTCTACATGTGTTTTTAAAATTAACAAATATGTGAATTCCTGTCTCCCTTTCTCTGTAGCCAATTCAGCACATGTATTTTTATATGCACATATAGAATTCTACCTGGTACCACACGTACATACTTGTGAGGTAACTGAATTGGCAGATGCAAATTGTGAGAAAGGATAACTCCTCCTAAATGCTGTTGGAACTGAAAATTCAAACTATGGGTGAGCTTCCTAGTTGAATAACATTATACATTAATCCATGTTCAGTAAAATGAATATTTTTCGATCTGTGGATTATATATATTTCATGATGAATTTCGATTGGCATATATATTGCTACTTTTTTTCTTTTATTGGTTGCTCAAAACATTAAAAATCTCTTGACATATAATATTTCATACATTAGATTCAAGTGGCTTATGAACTCCCATTTTTAGCCCAAATAGAGATTACAGAATCACATCGATTACACATCCACATTTTTACATAATGCCCTATTAGCTACTGTTGTATTCTGCTACCTTTCCTATACTCTACTATCTCCCCTCCCCTTCCTTCCGATCTTCTCTTTTTTCCCCATCTACTGTAATTTATTTCACTCCATGTTTATTTTCCCATTCCACTCACAACAATATGTACTTTTGTGTAACAATGAGGGTCTCCCTCCATTACCATGCAATTTCCCTTTTCTCTCACTTACCCTCCCACCTCATGTCTCTGTTTAAAGTTAATCTTTTCTTCCTGCTATTGCTCCCTGCTCTGTTCTTAGTTGCTCTCATTATATCAAAGAAGACATTTGGTATTTATTTTTTAGGGATTGGCTATCTTCACTAAGCATAATCTGCTCCAGTGCCATCCATTTTTCTGCAAATTTTATGATTTTGTCATTTGTTAGTGCTGCGTAATACTCCATAGTGTATAAATGCCACATTTTTTTATCCATTCATCTATTGAAGGGCATCTGGGTTGGATCCACAGTGTATCAATTGTGAATTGTACTGCTATGAAAATCCATGTGGTAGTATCCCTGTATTACTCTCTTTTAAGGTCTTCAGGGAATAGTCAGAGAAGGGCAATAGCTGAGTCAAATTGTGGTTCCATTCACAGCTTTCCCAGGAATCTCCATACTGCTTTCCAAATTGGCCACACCAGTTTACAGTCCCACCAGCAATGTACAAGAGTATCTTTTACCCCACATCCTTGCCAGCACTTGTTGTTGTTTGACTTCATAATGGCTACCAATTTACTGGAGTGAGATGGTATCTTAGGGTGATTTTGATTTGAATTTCTCTGACTGCTAGAAATGGTGAGCATTTTATTATGTACTTGATGAATGATTGTATGTCCTCCTCTGAGAAGTGTCTGATCAAGTCCTTGACCCATTTGTTTATTGGGTTATTTGTTATCTTATTGTCTAATTTTTTGAGTTCTTTGTATATTCTGGATATTAGGCCTCTATCTGAAGTGTGAGGAGTAAAAATTTGTTCCCATGATGTATGCTCCTTATTTACCTCTCTTATTCTTTCTCTTGCTGATAAAAAACTTTTCAGTTTAAGTAGTCCCATTTGTTGATTCTTGTTATTAACTCTTGTGCTATGGATGTCATATAAAGGAATTTGGAGCCCGATCCCATAATATGTAGATCAGAGCCAACTTTTTCTTCTATCAGACACAGAGTCTTTGATTTGATATCTAGCACCTTGATCCACTATGAGTTAACTTTTGTGCATGGCGAGAGAAAGGAATTCAGTTTCATTTTGTTGCACATGGATTTCCATTTTTCCCAACACCATTTGTTGAAGATACTATATTTCCTCCATTGCATGCTTTTAGCTCCTTTATCAAATATAAAATAGTTGTAGCTTTTTGGATTAATCTCTGTATCCTCCATTCTGTACCATTGGTCCACCCGCCTGTTTTGGTACCAGTACCATGCTGGTTTTTTTTTAATTAATTTTATTGTAGGTTGTTCAAAACATTTCATAGTTCTTGATATATCATATTTCACACTTTGATTCAAGTGGGATATGAGCTCCCATTTTTACCCCATATACAGATTGCAGAATCACATCAATTGCACAACCATTGATTTACATATTGCCATTCTGGTGACTGTTGTATTCTGTTGCCTTTCCTATCCTCTACTATCCCCCCTCCCCCTCCCCTCCCCTCTTCTCTCTCTACCTCCTCTACTGTAATTCATTTCTCCCCCTTATATTTTTCCTCCTTTCCCCTCATTTCCTCTTGTATGTAATTTTGTATACCCCTGAGGGTCTCCTTCCATTTACATGCAATTTTCCTTCTCTCTCCCTTTCCCTCCCACCTCTCATCCCTGTTTAATGTTAATCTTCTTCTCATGCTCTTCGTCCCTACTCTGTTCTTAGTTAATCTCCTTATATCAAAGAAGATATTTGGCATTTGTTTTTAAGGGATTGGCTAGCTTCACTTAGCATAACCTGCTCTAATGCCATCCATTTCCCTCCAAATTCTATGATTTTGTCATTTCTTAATGCAGAGTAATATTCCATTGTGTATAAATGCCACATTTTTTTATCCATTCTTTTATTGAAGGACATCTATGTTGGTTCCACAGTCTTGCTATTGTGAAATGTGCTGCTATGAACATGGATGTAGCAGTGGCCCTATAGTGTGCTCTTTTTAGGTCTTTAGGGAATAGACCGAGAAGGGGAATAGCTGGATCAAATGGTGGTTCCATCCCGAGCTTTCCAAGAAATCTCCATACTGCTTTCCAAATTGGGTGCACCAATTTGCAGTCCCACCAGTAATGTACAAGAGTACACTTTTCCCGACATCCTCGCCAGCACTTGTTGGTGTTTGACTTCCTAAAGGCTGCCAATCTTACTGGAGTGAGATGGTATCTTAGGGTGGTTTTTATTTGCATTTCTCTGACTGCTAGAGATGGTGAGCATTTTTTCATATACTTCTTGATTGATTGTATGTCCTCCTCTGAGAAATTTCTGTCCAGGTCCTTGGCCCATTTGTTGATTGGGTTATTTGTTATCTCATTGTCTAATTTTTTTAGTTCTTTGTATATTCTGGATATTAGGGCTCTGTCTGAAGTGTGAGGAGTAACGATTTGTTCCCAGGACGTAGGCTACCTATTTACCTCTCTTATTGTTTCTTTGGCTGAGAAAATAACTTTTTAGTTTGAGTAAGTCCCATTTGTTGGTTATAGTTATTAACTGTTGTGCTATGGGTGTCCTATTTAGGAATTTGGATCCCGACCCCACAGTATGTAGATCATAGCCAACTTTTTCTTCTATCAGACGCCATGTCTCTGATTTGATATCAAGTTCCTTGATCCACTTTGAGTTAACTTTTGTGCATGGTGAGAGAAAGGGATTCAGTTTCATTTTGTTGCATATGGATTTCCAGTTTTCCCAACACCATTTGTTGAAGATGCTAGCCTTCTTCCATTGCATGCTTTTAGCCCCTTTATCGAATATTAGATAGTTGTAGTTTTGTGGATTGGTTTCTGTGTCCTCTATTCTGTACCATTGGTCCACCCGCCTGTTTTGGTACCAGTACCATGCTGTTTTTGTTTCTATTGCTCTGTAGTATAGTTTGAAGTCTGGTATAGCTATACCGACTGATTCACACTTCCTGCTTAGCAATGTTTTTGCTATTCTGGGTCTTTTATTTTTCCATATGAATTTCATGATTGCTTTCTCTATTTCTACAAGAAATGCCATTGGGATTTTGATTGGCATTGCATTAAACCTATCGAGAACTTTTGTTAATATCGCCATTTTGATGATGTTAATTCTACCTATCCATGAACAGGGTATATTTTTCCATCTTTTAAGATCTTCTTCAATTCTCTCTTTAGGGTTCTGTAGTATTCATTGTATAAGTCTTACACCTCTTTTGTTAGGTTGATTCCCAAGTACTTTATTTTTTCTGAGGATATTGTGAATGGGGTGGTTGTCCTCATATATATTTTAGAGGATTTGTCGCTGATATACAGGAATGCCTTTGATTTATGCGTGTTGATTTTATATCCTGCCACTTTGCTGAATTCATTTATTAGCTCTAATAGTTTCTTTGTAGACCCTTTTGGGTCTGCTAGGTATAGAATCATGTCATCTGCAAATAGTGATAATTTGAGTTCTTCTTTTCCTATTTTTATGCCTTTAATTTCTTTTGTCTGTCTAATTGCACTGGCCAGTGATTCGAGAACTATGTTGAACAGAAGTGGTAAGAGAGGCCATGCCTGTCTTGTACCAGATTTTAGAGGGAATGCCTTCAGTTTTTCTCCATTCAGAATGATGCTAGGCTGAGCCTTAGCATAGATTTCTTTTACAATATTGAGGTATGTTCCTGTTATCCCTAGTTTTTCTAGAGTTTTGAACATAAAGGGATGCTGTACTTTGTCGAATGCTTTTTCCGCATCTATAGAGATGATCATATGGTTCTTATATTTAAGCCTATTGATGTGGTGAATAACATTTATTGATTTCCGTATATTGAACCAACCTTGCATCCCAGGGATAAATCCTACCTGATCATGGTGCACAATTTTTTTGATATGTTTTTGTATCCGGTTCGCGAGAAGTTTATTGAGCATTTTTGCATCTAGGTTCATTAGAGATATTGGTCTGTAGTTTTCTTTCTTTGGAGTGTCTTTGTCTGGTTTAGGAATCAGGGTGATGTTGGACTCATAGAATGAATTTGGAAGTTCTCCCTGTTTTTCATTTTCCTGAAATAGCTTGAAAAGTATTGGTATTAGTTCCTCTTTAAAGGTTTTGTAAAACTCTGCTGTATAACCATTCGGTCCTGGGCTTTTCTTAGTTGGTAGTCTTTTGATGGTTTCTTTATTTCCTCAGTTGATATTCGTCTGTTTAGGTTGTCAATATCCTCCTAACTCAATCTGGGCAAATCATATGACTTAAGAAATTTATCGATGCCTTCACTATCTTCTAATTTATTGGAGTATAAGGATTCAAAATAATTTCTGATAATCTTCTGTATTTCTGAAGTGTCTGTTGTGATATTGCCTTTTTCATCCCATATGCAAGTAATTTGAGTTCTCTCTCTTCTTCTCTTCATTAGCGTGGCTAAGGGTCTGTCAATTTTATTTATTTTTTCAAAGAACCAACTTTTAGTTTTGTCAATTTTTTTCAATTGTTTCTTTTGTTTCAATTTCATTAATTTTTGCTCTGATTTTAATTATTTCTTGTCTTCTACTTTTTTGCTGTTGTTTTGCTCTTCTTTTTCTAGGACATTGAGTTGAAGTATTAGATCATTTATTTGTTGGTTTGTTTCTTTTTTTAAGGAATGAACTCCAAGCAATAAATTTTCCTCTTAGAACTGCTTTCAATGTGTCCCATAGATTCCGATATGTTGTGTCTGTGTTTTCATTTATCTCTAAGAATTTTTTAATATCCTCCTTGATGTCTTCTATAACCCATTTATCATTCAGTAACCTATTTTTCATTCTCCAATTGATGCATGATTTTTCCTTACTTCTTTTATCGTTGATTTTCAATTTCATTTCATTATGTTCAGATAAGATGCATGGTATTATCTCTACTCCTTTATATTGTCTAAGAGTTGCCCTGTGACATAATATATGATCTATTTTTGAGAAGGATCCAAGTGCTGCTGAGAAAAAAGTGTAACTGCTTGATCTTGGGTGGTATATTCTATATATGTCAATTAAGTCTAGGTTATTATTTATGTTATTGAGTTCTATAGATTCCTTATTCAACTTTTCTTTGTAAGATCTATCCAGTGGTGAGAGAGGTGTGTTGAAGTCTCCCATAATTATTGTATGGTGGTCTATTAGACTCTTGAACTTGAGAAGAGTTTGTTTGATGAACATAGCTGCACCATTGTTTGGGGCATATATATTTATGATTGTGATGTCTTGTTGGTGTATGGTTCCCTTGAGCTGTATGTAGTGTCCCTCTTCATCCCTTTTGATTAACTTTGGCTTGAAATCTATTTTATTTGATATGAGTATGGACACTCGTGCTTGTTTCCGAAGTCCATAAGAATGATATGATATTTCCCAACCTTTCACCTTCAGTCTATGTATGTCTTTTCCTATCAAATGCGTCTACTGAAGGCAGCATATTGTTGGGTCTTGTTTTGTGATCCATTCTACTAGCCTGTGTCTCTTAATTCGTGAGTTTAAGCCATTAACATTTAGGGTTATTATTGAGATATGGGTTGTTCTTCCAGTCATATTGGTTTATTTATGTTACTAAACATGGTTTGTTTTCCTCTTTGATTATTCCCCCTCTTTACTGTACTCCCTCCCGCTGTTGGTTTTCATTGTTATTTTCCATTTCCTCTTCCTGCAATGTTTTGCCGAGGATGTTTTGAAGAGATGGTTTTCTAGCTGTAAATTCTTTTCACTTTTGTTTATCATGGAAGGTTTTAATTTCATCTTCCATACTGAAGCTTAATTTTGCTGGATCCACAATTCTTCGTTGGAACCCATTTTCTTTCAGTGTTTCAAATATGTTATTCAAGGATCTTCTAGCTTTCAGAGTCTGTGTTGAAAGATCAGCTGTTATCCTGATTGGTTTACCCCTAAATGTAATCTGCTTCGTTTCTCTTGTAGCTTTTAAAATTCTCTCCTTATTCTGTATGTTGGCATCTTCATTATAATGTGTCTAGGTGTGGATCTCTTATGATTTTGCACATTCGGCGTCCCGTAGGCTTCTAGGATATGGGATTCTGTCTCATTCTTCAAGTCTGGGAAGTTTTCTCGTATTATTTCATTGAATAGATTGCTCATTCCTTTTGTTTGGAACTCTATACCTTCCTGTATCCCAATGACTCTTAAGTTTGGTCTCTTTATGTTATCCCATATTTCTTGAATGTTCTGCTCATGGTTTCTTAACAGCTTTGCTGAGCTGTCTATGTTCTTCTCCAGTTGAAATACTTTGTCTTCATTTTCTGATGTTCTGTCTTCTAAGTGTTCTACTCTGCTGGTAGTATTCTCAATTGAGTTTTTAATTTGGTTTATTGTTTCCTGCATTTCCAGGATTTCTGTTTGTTTGTTTTTTATAACCTTGATCTCCCTGTATAATTGATCTTTTGCTTCTTGTATTTGTTTATGTAATTCATTTTCGAGGTGCTCGAAGTGGTCTTTCATTGTCTGATTATGCTGTCTAATGTCTTCCTTGAGACTCCAGATCATCTGAAGCATGTATATCCTGAATTCTTTATCTGACATTCCATCTGCTGCAGATATTACCTCTTCTAAAGTTGAGTTGACCTGCATTGCTTGTGGTCCTTTCTTTCCTTGTCTTTTCATACTGATCGCGTTTCTTTCTGCTTGGTGAAACTGTTTTGTTATTGATTTTCCCCCTATATATTTATATTGCTCTTATATAGTTGCAAAGTCTCCCTCGCAGGCTTTGGCGGTGGTTCTGCCCCTCCTCCAATTGGGGCAATGTGCCTACAACGCCGGCAGGCTGCTGTGCCTCTACTTTCGGTGGGCCTGTTCTTTCGGTGGTCACAGGTTCGCCTCCCTTGCAGGCGTGAGAAGCGGCTCTGCACCTCCGCTGGCCGCTAGGCCTGTTCTGTCTGTTGTTTGCAGGTCTGTCTACCTAACAGGTGCTGGTGGCGGCTCTGCCCCTCCCCCAAACGGGGTGATGTGTCAGACGGCCACTGGGCCTGTTTTATCAGTGGTCACGGTATCGCCTACCTTGCAGGTGGGTGGGGCAGCTGTGCCCCTCTGCAGGTTTCTGGGCCTGACCTGCCGGTGGGTCACAGGTCATTCATTTTTTAGTTCTAGTAGTTTTTGTACACCTTTTTGTGTCTTCTATGTATAGAATAATGTCACCCGAAAATAGTGATAATTTGCGTTCTTATTTTCCTATTTTTATGCCTTTTATTTGTTTAGTATGTCTAATTGCTCTGGCCAGTGTTTCGAGAACTATATGGAATAGAAGTGGTGAGAGAGGGCATCCCTGTCTTGTTCCAGATTTTAGAAGAAATGCCTTCAATTTTTCTCCATTCATAATGATGCTAGCCTGCGGCTTAGCATAGATAGCTTTTACAATGTCGAGGTAACTTCCTGTTATCCCTATTTTTTCTAATGTTTTGAACATAAAGGGATGCTGTACTTTGTCAAATGCTTTTTTTGCTTCTATCGAGATGATCATATGGTTCTTATCTTTAAGTCTATTGATGTGGTGAATAACATTTATTGATTTCCGTATATTGAACCATCCTTGCATCCCAGCTATGAATCCTACTTGATCATGGTGCATAATTTTTTTGATGTGCCTTTGTATTCGATTCACCAGAGTTTTATTGAGGATTTTTGCATGTAGGTTCATCAGATATATTGGTCTGTAGTTTTCTTTCTTTGAGGTGTCTTTTTCTGATTTCGGAATCAGCGTGATGTTGGCCTCATAGAATGAATTTGGAAGAGCTCCCTCTTTTTCTCTATGCTGAAATAACTTGAAAAGTATTGGTATTAAATCTTCTTTAAATGTTTTGTAAAACTCCGCTGTATAGCCATCCGTTCCTGGGCTTTTCTTGGTTTGTAGTCTTTTGATTGCTTCTTCTGTTTCATCCATTGACATTGGTCTGTTTAAATTGTGTGTATCCTTCTGACTCAGTCTGGGAATATCATATGACTTAAGAAATTTATCGATGTCTTCACTATATTCTATTTTATTGGAATATAGGTTTTCTAAATAATTTCTAATTGTCTTCTGTATTTTGGAAGCATCTGTTGTAATATTGCCTTTTTCATCCCATATGTTAGTAATTTGAGTTCTCTCTCTTCTTCTCTTCATTAGCATGCCTAAGGGTCTGTCGAACATATTTATTTTTTCGAAGAACCACCTTTTAGTTTTGTTAATTTTTTCAATAGTTTCTTTTGTTTCAATTTCGTTGATTTCTGCTCTGATTTTAATTATTTCTTGCTTTCTGCTACATTTTTTGTTGTTTTGCTCTTCCTTTTCTAGGGCTTTGAGTTGAAGTGTGAGCTCATTTATTTGTTCGTTTTTACTTTTTTTCAGGAATGACCTCCAGGCGATGAATTTCCCTCTTAAAACTGCTTTCATTGTGTCCCATAGATTCTGATATATTGTGTCTGTATTTTCATGTATCTCTAAGAATTTTTTGATTTCCTCCTTTATATCTTCTGTAACCCACTGATCATTCAGTAACATATTGTTCATTTTCCATGTGATGTAGGATTTTTCCTTCCTTTTTTTATCATTGGTTTCCAGTTTCATTCCATTATGATAGGAAAAAATTCATGGTATTATCTCAATCCCTGTATATTTACTGAGGGTTGCCCTATGACATAATATATGGTCTATTTTTGAGAAGGATCCACGTGCTACTGAGAAAAAAGTATATCCACTTGATGATGATTGATATATTCGATATATGTCAGTTAAGTCTAGGTTATTGATTGTGATATTGAGTTCTATAGTTTCTTTATTCACTTTTGTTTGGAGGATCTGTCCAATGGTGAGAGAGGTGTGTTGAAGTCACCCATAATTATTGTGTTGTGGTCTATTTCATTCTGGAACTTGAGGTGAATTTGTTTTTTGAACATTGCAGCACCATTATTTGGTGCATAAATATTGATAATTTTTATGTCTTGTTGATGAATGGTTCCTTTTAACAGTATATAATGTCCTTTCTTATCCCTTTTGATTAAATTAGTCTTGAAGTCGATTTTATTCGATATGAGCATGGCCACCCCTGCTTGCTTATGGGGAGCGTTGCATGGTATATTTTTTCCAAAACTTGCACCTTCAGCCTGTGTATGTCTTTTCCATTCAGATGTGCCTCCTGGAGGCAATATATTGTTGGATTCATTTTTAATCCAAGTTACCAGCCTATGTCGCGTTATTGGAGAGTTTAAGCCATTAACATTTAGAGTCACTATTGATATATGGTTTGTACTGCCGCTCATGATTGATGATTCATCTTTTTTTTTTTAATTTAGTTTGTTTCTGCATGATTAGCTTTTCCCCCACCCTCAGTCATTACTGAGGCACTTCCCACTGATGGTTTTGGTTGTTGATTTTCATTTCTTCTTCGTGTATTGTTTTGCTCAAGATGCTTTGCAATGCTGGTTTTCTGGCTACAAATTTTTTTACCTTTTGTTTATCATGAAATATTTTTATTTCATCGTCATACCTGCAGCTTAATTTTGCTGGATACAGAATTCTTAGTTGGCATTCATTTTCTTTCAGTGTTTGAAATACGTTGCTCCAGGATCTTCTCGCTTTCAGCGACTGTGATGAAAAATCCATTCTCAACCTTATTGGTTTACCCCTTAATGTAATCTGCCTCCTTTCTCTTAGAGCTATTAATATTTTCTCTTTGTTTTGTATATTGGATATCTTCATAACAATGTGTCTTGGTGTTGGTCTACTGTGATTTTGTGTTCTCCGTGTCCTGTAAGCATGTCCAATTTGTATATCTATTTACTTTGTATTTCTGGAAATATTTCTGTAATTATTTCATTCAATAGATTACTAATTCCCTTGGTTTGAATCTGTGTACCTATCCAGATGACTCATTAATTTTTTTTTATGTTATCCCATATCTCTTGGATGTTTTACTCATGATTTTTTACCAGCCTTTCTGTGTTGGCTAGATTCATTTCAAGATGATATATTTTGTCTTCATTATCTGACATTCTGTCTTCTACTTGCTCCACAGTGTTAGTGATACTCTCAATTGACTTTTTAATTTGGTTTATCGTTTCCTTCATTTCTAGAATTATTGTTTGATTTTTTTATAATCTCTATCTCCTGATAAAGATGCATAACTTCTTCTTTTATCTGTTTATGCAATTCATTTTCAATGTGTTCTTTCACTGTTTGGATTTGCTGTCTCGTATCCTCTTTAAGTTTCAATTCCATCTGTCTAAGGTATTCCTTGAGTTCTTTATATGACCATTTTTCTGATGACTATAGGTCCTCCTGAATATTTTGGCTGTCCTTCGTTGTTTGTACTTATTTTCTTCCTTGATTTTTTGTGCTGCTCATGTTACTTCTTGCTCTGTTTGACTGTTGAGTTACTTTTTACTCTTATAAATTTATTTGATGCTTGGAAGAAAAGATATTAGAAGGAAAGGGAAGAAGTCACTAAAGAGAATGAGAGTAGGCAGGTAGAATTCGAGGAAGGGGAAATCAGAAAATTGAAAAGAAATGATAAGACAAAAGAAAAAATAGAAAAGAAAGAAAGAAAGAAAAAAATTTAAAAATAATGATCATTTAAAAGATGTAAATTAAAGTTTAAAATAATAATAATAATAAAATAAAATATTTAAAAAATGAAAACATATTAAAAAGTTAAAGTACAACAACAAAAAATATGAATTTACATAAAGAATCTAAACCCCACACTCAGTAGGCCTCAAGTTGGAGAAGTAGAGCAGTATTAACGCCAGGCCTATTTTTTCACTTCTGTTTCACAGGAAGGCAGTCCAGGCAACCCTGATGTTAGGCAAATGAGGGGCAAGGGAGCTTATTTTGGACACGGACGTGGGCTGTGTACCTCATGGAAACCTCCAGCCGGAGGTTATGATGAGTGTCTACATGGAAGAAGATGAGGGCCATGTTGGGGTGTTTAGGTTTTAACTGTGAACATTTGTATGGCGGTAGGAAGAGATGACTGGGTACACCTGTGCTTGAACTCTTGTGTGATTCAACATAGAGACTGAGTTCTGGAATTGACCTCAGAGAAGTATTGCCATGGATTGTGTTGGGCTTTTAGAAGGCCATGCATGAGAGTCGCCCTTGGAAAGTGAGATCTACGCCCAAGTTGGCTTTCCACAGAGCAAAGGGAATCTCAGCCAGGATATCACATGATTTTATTCTGAAAGACTTGGCAGCCATAGTTGAGAGTGAAAACACACATGGACCTCACATTGTAGACCTCAATGGGCCTGGCTTCATGTGACCTTTTGGCCACCCTTTGGGAAGCCTTGCCTCTGAGAGTTCTCCAGAGCTTTCATTGAAGTGAGCTTACTCAACATTTAATGGTTAATGAATGAATTGAAACCCACAGTGCCTACAACTTCTTCCTTGAATAATGGCTAGATGAATACCATGAAATTTTTGAAATTCCCAAGACTAGGTGTCACAGGAGAACCTTTGGATGTCCTCTAGCTGATCATGAGAATACAAGACATTGCCTTTATTGACTGGGTTTCATGAAAATGGTGTATAACAGAGATGCAAGTAAGTTGGAACCTGCTGAGTAGTGTTCCTAGAGCCGTGGCGGGCAGGTGTGTGATAAAATATCTCTGGTGTGGCCATGTTTATCTGCCATTGGTGTCCAAATAACTTGTGACTGACATTTTGCAGCCAGTAGACCCTTATATGTAAAAGAATCTTGTTATATGGAGAGGTTTCAGGGCAATGTTCAGAATCAGGTTGCTATGGTCAATGTTGCAAGCTATGTGGGATAGAAGCCTGGTTGGTGCATTCTCCAACAGAACCCAACCCACCACAACTGAAAGAACTCCCTACAGCACTGTGTCCCAGTTGAACTCTTTTTATTTCATGAAGCAAATACCACACTCCTAGTGCAACAGCAAAAAACACCACAAAGAGTGGAGGATGACCAAATGGCTTCACAGTCCAGATGAGGAGACACTTGCCCTCAGTGGCCACAGTTTACCTACAAAGAGAAAATTCAGCACTGCTGCCTCATGTTCATCGGAAAATAAGAAACCATGTCATCCATGTAACATAGATGCAGACCCAGCTTTGATGGTCTCACTACAAAGGAAGCTAATGCTCCTGACAACAAAATATATTTCAAGTGCTCACCCTCAGAGGTAGTTTCTCCAGATGTTAGGCCAGCAGAGCTTCATGTTTGTGGAGTGTTTACCCTGTCCCTTACTTTTGGAAACTCCTCTACCACCTCCAAATTTGTGAACTCCTGAGCATTTTCTATAACAGGAATGTATTCACAGATTTTCTAACTCTTCTCCTCTAATTGTGTCTTACATGGGGCGAAGGTAATGCCAAGGCATTGTTCTGAATGAGAGTGGGAAGATTTTTGTGTAGCACATATTTGCATACACATTGGATACATTTTCCAATTTTCCATTCGAAATACTGAATCCCTGACACTAACAAATTCCCTTCTAGACTTTTACTTCTAATCTTAATATGATGGAGAAAAATAACCCAAACAAAATAGAAATACAAGAGGTTCACAGGAGGCATGGTGTATAGTTGGACTTGCCTTTCCTATGATAAATGGTAGGTGCTATAAATCTAGCAAATTTTTATTGAAACAGTTCTTTATGTGTTTTAAAAGTTAACAAATATGTGAATAACTGTCTCCCTTTCTCTGTAGTCTATTCAGCACATGTATTTTTTTATGCACATATTGAATTCTACCTGGTATCACACATACATTTTGTGAGGTGGCTGACTTGGCAGATACAAACTGTAAGAAAAGATCACTCCTACTAAACGCTGTTGGAACTGAAAATTCAACATATGGGTCAGCTTTCTAGTTGAACAACATAAATTGATGTTCAGGAAAATGAGTATTTTTGGATCTGTGGATGATATATATTTCATGGTGAATTTCAATTGGCATACATAATGCTACTTTTTAATGTCACTCTCTGTGTGTGTATCTATCTATCTATCTATCTATCTATCTATCTATCTATATATATGTATTCACTCTCCAGATTTTTCAAAATATGAAATGTATTTGTCTTATTTTACACTCCCTAAATTCATTCATATTTATGTATGTGGATTTATAATCAACTTTTCACAAGTTTATTCTCAGAAATGTTCATCCACCTGAAATACATATTCGTTTCCAGTACTGAAAACTAACTTCAGGGGATCATATGATGGCAGCGAAAGGAGTGCATCAACCCCATATACAGCATCACTGTGCAAGAGAATGACGAATTTCCAGCAAAATTTGGGTGCTCCAAAACCTAGTGGAAGTATTTCCATCTCATGAGGATTAGCTACGGGGCTCAAACGTGAGTGATTTGTCCGCATAGAGCGTCATGCTGCTTATTCAGCAAATCGCCGTGCGGCTAGAGTCTGTGGCGCATGCTGGCAAACAATGAGATAGCAACACAAATATTCAGTGGTGCGGATTCTGTGGGCTCCAGCCAGCTGTACAATCACTGTGCTCATTGCTGAATTCTGGGTTTGAGACCGGGGAAGGACGCGGTCCAATTTGGTTTTCCACTCCAGTCAGACCACAGAGGAAGCCAGGGGCCACCATCTTGGAGAGCTGACGTCACCATTCCTGTTTTCAACTCATAGCAGCTCATTCAGCTATAGAACAGGTAATCTCAGGCTGCCATTCGCCTGTGTCTCGGAGACAAATTACTCAGGCCTGTTCCTATCAGAACATACACCAAGCCCAGAGTGGCCGAATTCTGGCTCCTGGAACTGATCAGGCCCAGGGCTAAAGAACCCGCGGAAACTCCTTCTCGGTCTAGGTCTTGCTGAATACTGTGGAGGTAAATACCTACCTAGCCTTCATAGGCAGTGGCAACAGGATTGAGACGGGTCTTGTGAGGGCTGGTCAGGACTCACCCATTGCTTTGGTCATCCGGCAAAGGGAACGAAATGCTGCCATTCGCATGGGATACCAACATGTTAGAGATCTGATGTCATCACAAAGTGGTGGAGGAGATAACTTCATCGATACCAGCGGTGACAGAAACAGTTGGTCTCCTGGTAAAAAAAGTGAGTCACAAACACCCGAGTCTCTCTCACTTTGTCTTCAAGCCAGAGGGGCAGAGCAGAGCCGCCGCCCATGCCCGGCACAGGCCCAGCGACCTGCAGGCGTGGTAGTCATGTCATCCCAATTGGAGTAGTGACAGAGCAGAGCTGCTGCCCGTGCCTGGAACAGGCCCATCAACCAGCAGGCGTGGTAGTCACGTCACCCCAATTGGAGTAGGGGCAGAGCAGAGCCACCGCCTATGCCCAGAACAGGCCCAATGACCCGCTGGTGTGGTAGACACGGCACCCCTATTGGAGTAGTGGCAAAGCAGAGCCTTCTCCCGCGCCCAGTACAAGCCCAGCGGCCCACCAGCGTGGTTGTTAGGTCACTCCAATAGGAATAGGGGCAGAGCAGAGCCACTGCCCAAAACAAAACAGTTTCAACAAGCAGAGAGAAACGCGAGCAGTATGAAAAGACAAGGAAATAAAGGACCACAAGCAATGCAGGTCAACACAACTTTAGAAGAGGTAATAGCTGCATCAGATGGAATGTCAGATAAAGAATTCAGGATACTCATGCTTTAGATGATCTGGAGTCTCAAGGAAGACATTAGACAACAAAATCAGACAATTAAAGATCACTTCGACAATGAATTACATAAACAAATCCAATAAGCAAAAGATCAACTATATAGGGAGATAGAGGTTGTAAAAACAAACAAACAGAAATCCTAGAATTGCAGGAAGGAATAATCCAACTTAAAAACTCAATTGAGAATACTACCAGGAGAGTAGAACACTTAGAACATAGAACATCAGACAATAAAGACAAAGTATTTCAACTTGAAAAGAACATAGACCACTCAGCAAGACTGTTAAGAAACCACGAGCAGAATATCCAAGAAATATGGGATAACATAAAGAGGCCAAACTTAACAGTCATTGGGATACAGGAAGGTATAGAGGTCCAAACCAAAGGAATGAGCAACCTATTCAATGAAATAATACGAGAAAACTTCCCAGACTTGATAAATAAAACAGAATCCCAAGTCCTAGAAGCCTACAGAACGCCGAATGTGCAAAATCATAAGAGAGCCACAACTAGACACATTATAATGAAGATGCCCAACAAACAGAAAAAAGAGAGAATTTTAAAAGCTACAAGAGAAAGGAAGCAGATTACGTTTAAGGGTAAACCAATCAGGATAACAGCTGATCTTTCAACACAGACTCTGAAAGCTAGAAGATCCTGGAATAACATATTTCAAACACTGAAAGAAAATGGGTTCCAACCAAGAATTGTGTATCTAGCGAAATTAAGCTTCAGTATGGAAGATGAAATTAAAACCTTCCTCGATAAACAAAAGTGAAAAGAATTTGCAGCTAGAAAACCATCTCTTCAAAACATCCTCGGCAAAACATTGCAGGAAGAGGAAATGGAAAATAACAATGAAAACCAACAGTGGGAGGTAGGACATTAAAGGGGGGAAAATAATCAAAGAGGAAAACAAACCATGTTTAGTAACATAAATAAACAAATATGGCTGGAAGAACAACCCATATCTCAATAATAACCCTAAATGTTAATGGCTTAAACTCACCAATGAAGACACACTGGCTAGTAGAATTGAACAAAAAACAAGACCCAACAATATGCTGCCTACAGGAGATGCATTTGATAGGAAAATGCATACATAGACTGACGGTGAAAGTTTGGGAAAAATCATATCACTCATATGGACTTCGGAAACAAGCAGGAGAGTCCATACTCATATCAAATAAAATAGATTTTGAGCCAAAGTTAATCAAAAGGGATAAAGAGAGACACTGCATACTGCTCAAGGGAACCATACACCAACAAGAGACAGCAATCATTAATATATATGCCCCAAACAATGGTGCAGCTATGTTCATCAAACAAACTCTTCTCAAGTTCAAGAGTCTAATACACCACAATACAGTAATCATGGGAGACATGAACACACCTCTCTCATCACTGGACAGATCTTCCAAACAAGGAATAAGGAATAAGGAAACTATAGAACTCAATAACACAATTAATAACCTAGACTTATTTGAGATATGTAGAATATAACACCCAACATCAAACAGTTACCTTTTTTTCTCAGCAGCACATGTATCCTTCTAAAAAATGATCATATATTATGTCACAGGGCAACTCTTAGACAATATAAAGGAGTACAGATAATACCATGCATATTATCTGATCATAATGGAATGAAACTAAAAATCAATGATAAAAGAAGGAAGGAAAAATCATGCATCACTTGGAGAATGAACAATAGGTTACTGAGTGATCAATGGGTTATAGAAGACATCAAGGAGGAAATTTAAAAATTCTTAGAGATAAATGAAAACACAGACACAACATATCGGAATCTATGGGACACATTGAAAGCAGTTCTAACAGGAAAATTCATTGCTTGGAGTTCATTCCTTAAAAAAAGAAACAACCAACAAATAAATGATCTCATACTTCATCTCAAAATCCTAGAAAAAGAAGACGAAAGAAACAGCAAAAGAAGTAGAAGGCAAGAAATAATTAAAATCAAAGCTGAAATTAATGAAATTGAAACAAAAGAAACAATTGAAAAAACTTGACAAAAGTAGAAGTTGGTTCTTTGAAAAAATAAATAAAATTGACAGACCCTTAGCCATGCTATGAAAGAGAAGAAGAGAGAACTCAAATTACTAGCATAAGGGATTCAAAAAGAAAATATCAAAAGAGATATTTCTGAAATACAGAAGATAATCAGAAATTATTTTTAATCCTTATACTCCAAACAAATAGAAGACAGTGAAGGCATCGATAAATTTCTTAAGTCATATGATATGCCCATATTGATTCAGGAGGATATAGACAACATAAACAGACCAATATCAATTGAGGAAATAGAAGAAACCATCAATCCACTACCAACTTAGAAAAGCCCAGGACCGTATGGGTATACAGCAGAGTTTAACAAAATCTTTAAAGAGGAACAAATACCAATATTTTTCAAGGTGTTTCAGGAAATTGAAAAAGAGGGAGATTTTTCCAAATTCATTCTACGAGGCCAAGATCACCCTGATTCTAACACCAGACAAAGACACTTCAAAGAAAGAAAACTACAGACCAATATCTCTAATGAACCTACACGAAAAAATCCTCAATAAAATTCTGGCGAATTGGATACAAAAACATATCAAAAAAATTGTGAATCCTGATCAAGTAGGATTCATCCGTGTGATGCAAGGCTGGTTCAATATACGGAAATCAATAAATGTTATTCACCACATCAATAGACTTAAAAATAAGAACCGTATGATCATCTCGGTAGATGCAAAAAAAGCATTCTATAAAGTACAGCATTCTGTTATGTTCAACACTCTAGAAAAACTAGTGATAAGAGGAACATACCTCAATATTGTAAAAGCAATCTATGCTAAGCCTCAGGCTAGCATCATTCTGAATGGAGAAAAATTGAAGGTATTCTCTCTAAAATCTGGAACAAGACAGGGATGCCCTCTCTCACCACTTCTGTTCAACATTGTTCTCGAAACACTAGCCAGAGCATTTAGACAGACGAAAGAAATAAAAGGCGTAAAAATTGGAAAAGAAGAACTTAAATTATCAGATCACATGATTCTATGTCTAGCAGTCCCAAAAGGGTCTACAAAGAAACTAATAGAGCTAATAAATGAATTCAGCAAAGTGGCAGGATATAAAATCAACATGCATAAATCTAATGCATTCCTGCATATCAGCGACAAATCCTCTGAAATAGAAATGAGGACAACCACTCCATACACAATATCCTAAAAAAAAATAATAATAATTAGGAATCAACCTAACAAAAGATGTGAAAGTCTTATACAATGAAAACTACAGAACCCTAAAGAGAGAAATAGAAGAAGATCTTAGAAGATGTAAAAATATATCCTGTTCATGGATAGGCAGAACTAATATCATCAAAATGGTGATATGACCAAAAGTTCTCAATAGGTTTAATGCAATGCCAATCAAAATCCAAACGGAATTTTTTCTAGAAATAGAGAAAGCAATCATGAAATTCATATGGAAAAATAAAAGACACAGAATAACAAAAACAACACTAAGCAGGAAGTGTGAATCAGGCGGCATAGCGATACCAGACTTCAAACTATACTACAGAAAAATAGTAACAAAAATACCATGGTAATGGTACCAAAACAGGCAGGTGGACCAATGGTTCAGAATAGAGGACACAGAAACCAAGCCAGGAAACTACAACTATCTTATATTTGATGGAGGGGCTAAAAGCATGCAATGAAGGAAAATAGCATCTGCAAAAAATGGTGCTGGGAAAACTTGGAATCCATATGTAACAAAATGAAACTGAATCCCTTTCTCTCGCCATGCACAAAAGTTAACTCAAAATGGATCAAGGAGCTTGATATCAAATCAGAGACATGGCGTCTGATAGAACAAAAAGTTGGCTACAATTTACATACTGTGGGGTCGGGCTCCAAATTCCTGAATAGGACACCCATAGCACAAGAGTTAATAACTAGAATCAACAAATGGGACTTACTCAAACTAAAAAGTTTTTTATCAGCAAAAGGAACAATAAGAGAGGTAAATAGGGAGCCTAAATCCTGGGAACAAATCTTTACTCCTCACACTTCAGATAGAGCCCTAATATTCAGAGTATACAAAGAACTCAAAAAAATAGACAATAAGATAACAAATAACCCAATAAACAAATGGACCAAGAACCAGAACAGACACTTCTCAGAGAAGTACATACAATCAAAAAACAAGTACATGAAAAAATGCTCACCATCCCCAGCAGTCAGAGAAATGCAAATCAAAACCACCCTAAGATACCATCTCATTCCAGTAAGATTGGCAGCCATTATGAAGTCAAACAACAACAAGTGCTGGTGAGGATGTGGAGAAACAGGTACACTTGTACATTATTGGAGGCACTGCTAATTGGTAGAGCCAATTTGGAAAGCATTATGGAGATTTCTTGGAAAGCTGTGAATGGAACTACCATTTGACCCAGCTATTCCTCTTCTCGGTCTATTCCCTAAAGACCCTAAAAGAGCATGCTACAGGGACACTGCTACATTGATGTTCATAGCAGCACAATTCACAATAGCAAGACTGTGGAACCAACCTAGATGCTGTTCAATAGAAGAATGGATAAAAAAAATGTGGCACTTATACACAATGGAGTATTACTCTGCTTTAAAAAATGACAAAATCATAGAATTTGCAGGAAAATAGATGGCATTAGAGCAGATTATGCAAAGTGAAGCTAGCCAATCCCTAAAAAACAAATGCCAAATGCCTTCTTTGATAAAAGGAGAGTAACTACGAACAGAGTAGGGATGAAGAGCATGAGAAGAAGATTAATATTAAATAGGGATGAGAGGTGGGAGAGAAAGGGAGAGGGAAGGGAAATTGCATGGAAATGGAAGTAGACCATCAGGGTTATACAAAATTACATAAAAGAGGATGTGAGGGGAAAGGGAAAAATAATACAAAAGGGAGAAATTTATTACAGTAGAGGGGGTAGAGAGAGGAGAGGGGAAGAGAGCGGAGGGGAGGAGGGATAGTAGAGGATAGGAAAGGCAGCAGAATACAATAGACACTAGTATGGCAATGTGTCAATCAATTGATGTGTAACTGATGTGATTCTGCAATCTGTATACGGGGTAAAAATGGGAGTTCATAACCCACTTGAATCAAAGTGTGAAATATGATATATCAAGAAATAAATAATGTTTAGAACAACCATAAAAAATTAAAAAAAAAAAAAGAAAACTAACTTCGGTGAATGAGGCACGCGAATCCTAATATTTCTACAGTAACTGACCAAGTTTAACATCAATGCAAGTAGATTCCAATGGACATGATGTGTATTTTTACGTTAATTTTTATTCAAAACTGGTACAATTTCATCAGTTTATGCACATCATAGGATATATATTTCATAAAAAATTTAGCAAATTTATAGGCATTTGTTTCACTTTCAATCACTTCCTGCTTCAAAACACATGTATTCCTCCATATTTCTTGACTGGTCTTTGCATGAGAATTCTTTCCGAACACATTATTTTCGATTTCCCTAATCACTTTTGAAGCAAACTTCACACACTCTTCATGATAAATCAAAACACTAATATTACCATTAGATGTATAACTGGTTGGAATGAATGAATATATATCAATATAAGATTTATTGTATATTTTCAGATATCAATTCAATCCATTATTTAAAGTTGGAACCAGTTATATTATTTATTCACAGTATGGTGTATTCATGCTTAATCTCTATATTCATGGACACAGGGTACACCTCTTTGTACCCCCAATACAAATTTTACGTCTTCAGTATATTGCTCCCAGAAATGGTGGTAGAAATACTCATGTCACCTGATCTACATATAGATTTTATCACAGTAATATTCTGGACAAAAAATGTAAAGGTCACACTTATGATTGTACCAAAGACTAAATGGAAAGCGATCATGGATTACTAAAAACATCCTTGTCCAGGTTGCCTAATGCTCTCAAATGTCAATCCTATTGGTTACTACATATTTGTTTCTTCCTAAGATTATATATTCAAACTCAACCCTGGTGAAAATGTCTACTCCTATCACTCACTTAATACTTTGCCTGATTTCATAATGTCTCTATTGTTATCTGCTTTTCTACATATTTTCCCAATTTCATCATAGTGACTGACTCTTCATATGTGCTGACATTTACATTCACTCTCTATCCGAAACCCTATAGCTAAAGAATTTTTAGTCCCAATCCTACACTCACTCTTCTTCCTAAACCTACCGACTATCTTCCTAATTCTACTGACTATCCCTTTGGATTGGATGTTCTCTTCTACATTCAAACATCCAAGGTACAAGGTCCTATGCCATTGTATATCAAATTGTCTGAGACATCTTTGCAGAATATAATTCAAAACTAAGTATCCCAATTAAGGGCCCAATGCCCTTCTGGGCTTCAAATCATACCTAGATTTTTGTTTTCATACTTATATTTCACCTCAATGTTCTTGTAAATATCGCAGGTTCCCAATACCATTATTTATCACACAGAATGATTGCTAACCCAAATCGAACCTGTTATTAAGCCTAAACATACACTGTTTCCTCAATCTCATTTTACAGAAGAGCAGGGATAGAGTCGTTCTTACAATACAGGAAAGTAGGGGACATTCACCTGCTGAGAACCTCAAAGGTCCATTCAGAAATGATACCTGGAGAAGATGTAGGCAGCTATGAAGGACCTGAGAGAGCAAAAGTCATCTTCCATGGCAAACAACCTGGTCAGGATGAAGGGATGTGTCTGAATCAGCCTCTCTCTTTTTATTGTAGAGAAGATGGACCAAACCAGGCCTGTGTGGAGAGCTGCTGCTGGGTGCCTATGGTTGACATACCATTCTACCTTGTGAAAGTGTCACAGGAAGTAGGGGCAGCCTCCATCTCATGGGACACTTGGAAGCAACTGTTAGGACAAAGTGGTTGCCAAGGCAGTGACCTCATTCAGTTCCAAAGAAAGTGATATACCTCATTTCCTTGGTGATGGAACTCTCTGAACTTTGTATCCAAGAATCCAGGCACCCCGAGGCAGCCCCAGTCCCAGTGGACTCACTTGTTTGGATTTACCAAGGACAGAGTCAGTCTTTCTTGGTACCTACCGATGTGAGGATGGCCAAATGCCAGGAGAGCTCTGAAGAGGGACCTTTCCAGAAGAAGCAGGTAGTGGCTCACCCCTTTTTCTTGACAACTTCACAGAGTTGGCCAAGGAAACCAGATCTGAGAGAGGTCAGGCCATGTTCTGAGAATAGGTAGGAAAGTTGGTTTGTTTGGTTTGGAGTGGATTGTTTCTAGTAAGTCGTTTGACCAGGCGAGTGTTTCTATGTCTGTGTATCCCACTGTGTCCATTGTTGTAGACATTAGAAAAGAGAATGCATTAATGGATGCGTCCAGTCTACTATAAATCTTCCCATAATTCAACCTGCCCAATTTATGAATGGACTGCAGCTTGTCTTATCGAGAGGCAACACATTCTATCTTCCTAAGTTCCTGTTTTCTTCCTGAATTCTGGCCACTCTCCAGAATAGGCTCATGGTTTTGTGTCCAAGATATGCACCACTACAAGCTCTGTGAAATGGCCATGTACTGGATAGCGGAAGAGAATGGCCAGCCTTTCAGAAAACTCAGATATCAGTGTGAACAGAAATGTCTCAGTGGAAAAACCCCGCTTTGGGCCTTTTGCTTACCTATTGTTCTGTTGCACTGAATGTCAGGAAAGACTTGGTCTCAGGCCACCCCTTTGTGAAGCCTGAAGAAAGAGTTTTCAAATGGAAATGAATGGGCATCACCTGTGGCTCTTTGCTTAATTGCTTTGTAAAGGGATGTGGCTGAATTAGCCTCTTGGCCTGTGTGTGGCTGTGTCTTACATTCTCAGCACCTGATGGATCTAAAGAATGATCCCATGTGTGCATCAAAAACCATAATGGCAAAAAGATCAGTCATTGTGGATGAAGTCTCTTGCCTTCCTCTGTTAGGTTCCTGACCTCTGTCAAGTGAGAAAATGGATTCTTTGGGTCAAAAGAGTTCCTCAAAGCCCTGCAGAGGTGCTTGGGGTTTCGCATGACTCCAAATCACAAAGAATCTATACCTGAAAATTAGTAGGCCTCCAATTGGAGAAACAGAGCATTATTAATGACAGGCTTATTTGATCACTCCTGGTTCACAGGAAGGGTGTCCAGGCCACCCTGACTTTAGGCAAATGAGGGGCAAGTGAGCTTATTTTGGACACTTTCTTGGGCTTCGCCCCTCATGAAAATCTTCAGCCAGACATTATGATGAATGACAATATGTAAGAAGATGAGGGCCATGTGGGAGTCTTTTCGTTTTAATTTTGGTCATTTGTGTGGCGGTTGGAAGAAATGACTTTGTCCACCTGGGCTTGAACTCTGGTGTGATTCCCCTTAGAGACTGAGTTGTGGAACTGACCTTAGAGAAGTATTGCATTGAATTTTGTTGGGATTTTAGGAGGCCACGCATAAGAGTCACCCTTGGAACTGAGATCTAGGCCCAGCGTTGCTTTCCACAGATTTTTCAATTTCTGAAAGAAGTGACCTCACCTCACTTCCTTGGTGATGGAACTCTCTGATCTTGGGATCCAGGAATTCAGGCAAAAAAGCCAGGGCCAGTTCCAGTCCGAGTGGTCTCATTTGTTTGGATTTACCAAGGACAGAGTCAGTCTTTCTTGGTACCTACTCATGTGAGGATGGCCAAATGGCAGGAAATCTCTGAAGAGGGGCCTTTCCTGAGAAAACAGGTAGTGGCTCACAGCTGGCTCCTGACAATTAAATAGAGTTGGCCATGGAGTCCAAATCTGAGACAGGAGTGGCCATTTCGGGGGAACATAGTATGGCCCATAAGTCAGAGGACACTCAAGATAGTCAAAGACCTACTTGGCAGAAGGAGGTGCCTTTGTAGGTTTGGTTGTGGTTTTGTGGTTTTGTCTCATGTTCTGAAAATAGGCAGGGAAGTCGGTTTGTTTGGTTTGGAGTGAACTGTTTCTAGTAAGTCGTTTGGCAAGGCGAGTGTTTCTATGTCTGTGTATCCCACTGTTATCTATGGTTGTAGACATTAGAAAAGATATTGGATCAATGGATATGTCCTGTTTAGTAGAAAGCTTCCCAGAATTCATCCTGCACAATTTATGAATGGACTGCGGCTTGCCTTATCAATTGGCTACACCTGCTATCTTCCTAAGTTCCACTTTTCTTCCTGAATTCTGGCCACTCTCTAGAATAGGCTCATGGTTTTTTGTGCAAGATATATACCACCTCCAAGCTCTGTGACATGGCCATGTACTGGATAGCTCAAGGGAATGGCGAGCATCACAGAAAACTCAGAAATCACTATGACCATTAAAGACTCAGTGGAGAAACCCTGCTTTGGGCCTTTTGGTTACCTATTGTTCTGTTGCCCTAAATGTCAGGAAGGTCTTTGCCTTAGGCCACCCCTTTGTGAAGCCTGAAGAAAACAGTTTTCAAATGGAAATGAATGGGCATCACCTGTGGCTCTTTGCTTAATTGCTTTGAAAAAGATGTGTCTCATTCAGACCATTGGCCCTGTGTGAGGCTGTTGCTTAGTTTCTCATCACCTGATGGATCTAAAGAAAGATTCCATGTGTACATACAAAACCAAAGTGGCAAAAAGAGCAGTCATTGTGGATGAAGTCTCTCGTCTTCCTCTGTAAGGTTCGTGACCTCCATCAAGTGAGAATAGGGATCCTTTGTCTCAAATGAGTTCCTCAAAGCCCTGCAGATTCTATCCCCTAGGTGCTTGGGTTTTATCATGACTCCAGTTCACATGAAGAATCTAAAACCCACAGTCAGTAGTCCTCAAATTGGAGCAGCGGAGCAGTATTAATGGCAGACCTATTTGATCACATCTTGTTCACAGGAAGTGTGTACAGCCACCCTCAGTTTAGTCAAATTAAGGGGCACGGGAGCTTATTTTTGACACTGGCTTGGGCGGAGCCCCTTATGGAATCCTCCAGCCAGAAGTTATGATGAGTGTCTATATGGAAGAAAATGTGGGTCATGTGGGAGTGTTTTGGTTTTAATTGTGGTCATTTGGGTGGTGGTTGGAAGTGACGACTGGGTCCACCTGGGCTTGAACTCTGGTGTGATTCCCCTTAGATACTGAGTTGAGGTACTGACCTCAGAGAAGTATTGCCATGAATTGAGTTGGGATATTAGGAGGCCACGCATGAGATTTGCCCTTGGAAACTGAGATCTAGGCCCAGGTTGGCTTTGCACAGAGCACTTGGAATCTCAGCCAGGGTATCACATAATTTTATTCTGAAAGACTTGGCAGCCATAGTTGAGAGTCAAAACACACATGGACCTCACATTGTAGACCTCAATGTGCCTAGCATCATGTGATCATTGGCCACTCTTTAGGAAGCCATGCTTATGAGAGTTCTCCAGAGCTTTCATTGAAATGAGCATCCTCACCATTTAATGGTTCCTGAATGAAGTGAAACCCACAGTGCCTTCAACTTCATCCTTGAAAAATGGCTAGATAAATACCGTGAAATTTTTTTAAATTTCCATGACCAGGTGGCACTGGAGAACCTTTGGATATCCTGTTGCTGACTATGAGTATACCAGACAGTGCCTGATGGACTGGGTTTCCAGAAAATGGTGTAGAGCAGAGATGCCAGTAATTTGGAGCCTGCTGAGTAGTGGGCATAGAGCTGCAGTCGGCAGGTGTGTGATAAATCATCTGTGGTGGAGCCATGTGGATCTTCCATTGGCTTCCAAATTGCTTGTGACTGACATGGTGCAGCGAGCAGACCCTTATATGTAAAGGCGTATTTTTATTTGTAGAGTTTTTAGGGCAATGTTCAGAATCACGTTGCTATGGTCAAGAGGCAAGCTATTTGGGATAGAACCTTGGTGGGTGCATTCTCCTGCAGACCCTGACCCACCACACGTGAGAAACTCCCTCCAACACTTTGGCCCAGGTCGACTCCTTGTATTTTGTGAAGCAAATACCAAACTAACAGTGCAGCAGCAAGAAACACCACAAAATGTGGAGGATGACCAAATGGCTTCACAGTCCACACGGGGAGACACTTAGCCCCCAGTGACCACAGTTTACCTACAAAGATTGAATTCAGCACTGCTGACTCATGTTCATTGGAACATAAGAAACCATGTCCTCCAGGTCACATAGATGCAGACCCAGCTTTGATGCTCTCATTACAAAGGAATCTAAAGCTCCTGACAACAACATATATTTCAAGTGCCCAACCTCAGTGGCAGTTTCTGAAGAAGTCTTTAGGCCAGCAGAGCTCCATATTTGTGGAGTGTTTACCCTGTCCCTTACTTTAGTAAACTACTCTACCACCTCCAATGTTGTGAACTTTTGAGCATATTAAATTCCAGCTATGTATTCCCAGATTTTCTAACTCTTCTCCTCTAATGATGTATTACTTGGGGCGAGGGTAATGTCAAGGCATTGTTCTGGAAGAGAGTGAAATATTTCTCCATGTGTTTTTTTTTTCAATTATTTTATTTCATATTATTTTTTTATTTTTTTAATTGGGTGTTCAAAACATTACAAAGCTCTTGACATATTATATTTCATACATTAGATTCAAGTGGGTTATGAACTCCCATTTTTATCCCAAATACGGATTGCAGAATCATATGTGTTACACATCTGCATTTTTATAATGCCCTATTAGTAACTGTTGTATTCTGCTACATTTTCTATCCTCTAGTATCCCCACTCCCCTCCCATCTTCTCTCTCTACCCCATCTACTGTAATACATTTATATCTTTGTTAATTTTCCCATTCCCCTCACAACCTCTTATATGTAATTTTGTGTAACAATGAGGGTCTCCCTACATTACCATGCAATTTCCTTTATCTCTCTCTTTCCGACCCCCACCTCATGTCTCTGTTTAATGTTGATCTTTTCTTCCTGCTCTTCCTCCCTGCTCTGTTATTAGTTGCTCTCATTATATCAAAGAAGACATTTTTATTTGTTTTTTAGGGTTTGGCTAGCTTCACTAAGCATAATCTGCTCTAGTGCCATCCATTTCCCTGCAAATTCAATGATTTTGTCATTTTTTAATGATGCATAATACTCAATGGTGTATAAATGCCACATTTTTTTATCCATTTATCTACTGAAGGGCATCTGGGTTGGTTCCACAGTCTAGCAATTTTGAATGGTGCTGCTATGAACATCAATGTGGCAGTATCCCTGTAATATGCTCTTTTAAGGTCTTCAGGGAATAGTCTGAGAAGGGCAATAGCTGGGTCAAATGGTGGTTCCATTCCCAGCTTTCCCAGGATTCTCCATACTGCTTTTCAAATTTGCCACAACAGTTTGCAGTCCCACCAGAAATGTACAAGAGTACCCTATTCTCCACATCCTCGCCAGCACTTGTTGTTTGACTTCATAATGGCTGCCAATCTTACTAGAGTAGGATGGTTTCTTAGGGTGATTTTAATTTGCATTTCTCTGACTGCTAGAGATGGTGAGCATTTTTTCATTTACTTACTGATTGATTGTATGTCCTCCTCTGAGTAGTGTCGGTTCAGGTCCATGGCCCATTTTTTGATTGGGTTATTTATCATCTTATTGTCTAATTTTTTGAGTTCTTGGTATACTCTGGATATTAGGGCTCTATCTGAAGTGTAAGGAGTAAAAATTTGTTCCCATAATTTAGGCTCCCTATTTACCTCTCTCATTTTTTATCCTGCTGAGAAAAAACTTTTCAGTTTAAGTAAGTCCCATTTGATGATTCTTGTTATTAACTCTTCTGCTATGGGTGTCCTGTTAAGGAATTTGGAGCCCGGCCCCACATTATGTAGATCGGAGCCAACTTTTTCTTGTATCAGATGCAGAGTCTCTTATTTGATATCTAGCTCCTTGATCCACTTTGAGTTAACTTTTGTGCATGGCAAGAGGAGGGGATTCGGTTTCATTTTGTTGCATATGGATTTCCATTTTTTACAACACCATTTGTTGAAGATGCTATATTTCCTCCATTGCATGCTTTTAGCTCCTTTATCAAATATAGCATAGTTGTAGCTTTGTGAATTAGTCTTTGTGTCCTCTATTCTGTACCATTGGTCAACCTGCCAGTTTTGGTACCAGTGCCATGCTGTTTTTGTTAATATTGCTCTGTAGTATAGTTTTAAGTCCGGTATCGCTATACCGCCTGATTCACACTTCCTGCTAGAATTGCTTTTGCTATTCTGGGTCTTATATTTTTCCATATGAATTCCATGATTGCTTTATCTATTTTTACAAGAAATGCCATTGGGATTTTGATTGGCATTGCATTGAACCTATAGAAAACTTTTGGTAATTTCGCCATTTTGATGATGTTAGTTCTGCCTATCCAGGAACAGGGTATATTTTTCCATCTTTTAAGATCTTCTTCTACTTCTCTTTTTAGGGTTCTGTAGTTTTCATTGTATAAGTCTTTCACCTTTTTTGTTTGGTTGATTTTTAAGTATTTAATTTTTTTGAGGGTATTGTGAATGGAGTGTTTTTCCTCATTTCTGTTTCAGGAGGTTTGTCTCTGATATACAGAAATGCCTTTGATTTATGCGTTTTGATTGTATATCCTGCCACTTTGCTGAATTCATTTATTAGTTCTAGTAGTTCTTTTGTAGACCCTTTTGGGTCTTCTATGTATAGAATCATGTCACCAGGAAATAGTGATAATTTTCGTTCTTATTTTCCTATTTTTATGCCTTTGATTTCTTTCGTCTGTCTAATTGCTCTGGCCAGTGTTTTGAGAACTATATTGAATAGAAGTGGTGACAGAGGGCATCCCTGTCTTGTTCCAGATTTTAGACGGAATGCCTTCAATTTTTCTCCATTCATAATGATGCTAGCCTGAGACTTAGCATAGATAGCTTTTACAATGTCGAGGTTAGTTCCTGTTATCCCTATTTTTCTAATGTTTTGAACATAAAGGGATGCTGTACTTTGTCAAATGCTTTTTCTGCATCTATCGAGATGATCATATAGTTCCTATCTTTAAGTCTATTGATGTGATGAATAACATTTATTGATTTTCGTATATTGAACCATCCTTGCATACCAGGGATGAATCCTACTTGATCCTGGTGAACAATTTTTTTTGATTTGCCTTTGTATTCGATTAGGCATATTTTTATTGAGGATTCTTGCATCTAGGTTAATCAGATATATTGGTCAGTAGTTCTCTTTCTTTGAGGTGTCTTTTTCTGGTTTTGGAATTAGGGTGATGTTGGCCTCATAAAATGAATTTGGCAGAGCTCCCTCTTTTTCTATTTCCTGAAATAACTTGAAAAGTATTGGTATTAATTCTTCTTTAAAGGTTTTGTAAAACTCCGCTGTATAGCCATCCGTTCCTGGGCTTTTCTTGGTTGGTAGTCTTTTGATTGCTTCTTCTATTTCATCCATTGATATTGGTCGGTTTAAATTGTGTGTATCCTCCTGACTCAGTTTGGGCAAATCATATGACTTAAGAAATTTATCGATGTCTTCACTATTTTCTATTTTATTGGAATAATGGTTTTCAAAATAATTTCTAATTGTCTTCTGTATTTCTGTAGCATCTGTTGTGATGTTGCCTTTTTCATCCCATATGTTAGTAATTTGAGTTCTTTCTCTTCTTTTTGTCTTTAGCATGGCTAAGCGTCTGTTGATCTTATTTATTTTTTCGAAGAAGCAACTTTTAGTTTTGTTAATTTTTTCAATAGTTTCTTTTGTTTCAATTTTGTTGATTTCCACTCTGATTTTAATAATTTCTTGCCTTCTGCTAAATTTGCTGTTGTTTTGCTCTTCCTTTTCTAGGGCTTTGAGATGAAGTGTGAGCTCACTTATTTGTTGGTTTTTCCTTTTTTTTCAGGAATGACCTCCAGGCGATGAATTTCCCTCTTAAAACTGCTTTCATTGTGTCCCATAGATTCCGATATGTTGTGTCTATAATTACATTTATCTCTAAGAATTTTTTGATTTCCTCCTTTATGTCTTCTGTAACCCATTGATCATTCAGTAACATATTGTTCATTTTCCATGTGATGTAGAATTTTTCCTTCCTTCTTTTATCATTGATTTCCAGTTTCATTCCATTATGATCAGATAAAATGCATGTTATTATCTCCACACCTTTATATTTACTGAGGGTTGCCCTATGGCATCATATATGGTCTTTTTTTGAGAAGGATCCATGTGCTGCTGAGAAAAAAGTATATCCACTTGATGATGGTTGATACATTCTATATATGTCAGTTACATGTTGGTTATTGATTGTGATATTGAGTTCTATACTTTCTTTATTCAACTTTTGTTTGGAGGATCTGTCCAATGGTGATAGATGTGTGTTGAAGTCACCCATAATTATTGTGTTGAGGTCTATTTCATTTTGGAGCTTGAGGAGAATTTGTTTCATGAACATCGTAGCACCATTATTTAGTGCATAAATGTTGATAATTGTTATGTCTTGTTGGTGAATGGTTCCTTTTAACAGTATATAATGTCCTTCCTTATCCCTTTTGATTAACTTAGTCTTGAAGTCGATTTTATTTGATATGAGGATGTCCACCCCTGCTTGTTTATGAGGATAAGTGTGCATGGTGTATTTTTTCCCAACCTTTCACCTTCAGCCTGTGTGTCTTTGCATTTCAGATGTGTCTCCAGGAGGCAACATATTGTTGGATTTGTTTATTTAATCCAAGTTACCAGCCTATGTCGCTTTATTGGAGAGTTGAAGCCATTTACATTCAGAGTTACTATTGATGTATGGTTTGTACTGCCAGCCATGTTTGATTATTCATCTTTTTTTAAATTTAGTTTGTTTCTCCATGATAAGCTTTCACCCTGCCTCTGTCATTACCAAGGTACTTCCCACTGATGGTTTTGGTTGTTGTTTTTCATTTCTTTCTTGTGTAGTGTTTTTCTCAAGACGCTTTGTAAAGCTTGTTTTCTGGCTTCAAATTCTTTTAGCTTTTGTTTATCATGAAAGATTCTTATTTTATTGTAGTACCTGATGGTTAATTATGCTGGATACATAATTCTTGGTTGGCATCCATTGTCTTTCAGTGTTTGAAATACGTTTTTCCAGGATCTTCTCGCTTTCAGCATCTGTGATCAAATATCCGTTGTTAACCTTATTGGTTTACCACTGAATGTATTCTGCCTCCATTCTCTTGTAGATTTATTATTTTCTCTTTGTTCTGTATATTGGAGATCTTCATAACAATGTGTCTTGGCATTCGTCTACTGTGATTTTGTGTGCTCTTGTCCTGTATGCATCTACAATTTGTATATCCATTTCCTTTTTTATTTCTGGAAAGTTTTCTGTAATTATTTCATTCAGCAGTTTTCTCATTCCCTTGGTTTGAGTCTCTGTACCTTCCTCTATCCTGATGACTCGTAAGTGTGGTTTTATTTATGTTATCCCAAATCTCTTGGATGTTTTTCTTGTGATTTTTTTGCCAGCCTTTCTGAGTTGGCTGGACTCGTTTCAAGATGATATATTTTGTCTTCATTATCTGACGTTCTGGCTTCTACTTGCTCCACTCTGTTAGTGATACTCTCAATGGAGTTCTTAATTTGGTTTATCATTTCCTTCATTTCTAGAATTATTGTTTGATTTTTTTTATAATCTCTATCCACTGATAAAGATGCTTAACTTTTTCTTTTATATGTTTATGTAATTCATTTTCAATGTTTTCTTTTACTGTTTGGATTTTCTGTCTCGTATCTTCTTTAAGTTTCCATTCCATCTGTCTAAGGTATTCCTTGAGTTCTTTATATGACCACTTTTCTGATGAATCCTGGTCCTCCTGAATATTTAGGGTGTTCTTCGTTGTTTGTTCTCCTTTTCTTCCTTGCTTGTTTATGCTGCTCATGTTACTTCTTGTTCTGTTTGACTGCTGAGTTACTGTTTACTCTTATAAATTTATTTGATGCTTGGGAGGAAAGATTTTAGAAGGGAAGGGAAAAAGTCACTAAAAAGAATGAGAGTAGGCAGGTAGAATGCAAGGAATGGGAAATAAGAAAATTGAAAAGAAATGAAATACAATAGAAAAAATAGAAAATAAAGAATGAAAATGATTTTTTTTTAAAAATGATAATGATAATATAAAATTAAAATTAAAATTTTAAAAAATAATAATAACAAAATAGGGGAGGGGAGGGGGGATTGCAGAGGAAAGGAAAGGCAGCAGAATACAACAGTTACTAGTATGGTATTATGTAAAAATGTGGATGTGTAACCCATGTGATTCTGCAATCTCTACTTGGTTTAAAAAAGGGAGTTCATAACTCACTTGAAGCTAATGTATGCTAATGTATGAAATATGATATGTCAAGAGCTTTGTAGGGTTTTGAACAACCAATAAAAAAATAAAATAAAATAAAATTATTTTGCCATTTAAAAAAAAAATAATTTTGAAGTTTATCTATGATCCAGGGGCAAGTTAAATGAAACAGTTTCCAGTTGTTAAGTCACCAAAAAATTTATTATTTCATGTGTTATTTATTTGCTTTGTAGTATGTTTAAATTTTATTTTTGGAAAGTTTTTAACCTTATTAAATTTGTTTATTTGTTGTGGGGGAAACAATTGTATATAGGTTAAGTATTGTTTATCAAAAATGCTTAGAACAAGAAGCATTTCAGATTTTGGATTTTTTGGAATTATGGAATATTTATACACACATAATCTTGGGGATAAGACTCAAGTGTAAATATGAAATTCATTTATATTTCATACATGCCTTAGACCCATAGCCTGGAGGAAATTTCACACAACATTTTTAGTATACCTGCATTTTGACTGTAACCTGTCAAATGAAGCCAAGTAGGAAACTTTTCACTTGTCACATTCCAGTACTAAAACACGTTAGATTTGGCATTTTGGATTTGGGATTTGGGGATTAGGGGTGCCCAGTTTCCAGAGGGCAAATTCTATTTTTCTACTAAAGTAAACTCATTTATCATAGTAAGTTGTCCTAAGTTAATTATCTTTGTATCCACAAAATTCCTAAAACTTATTGTGGTGCCTATATTTCTCCTTAAAATCATATTTCAAACATTTAATCTTGCTTCATTGAATAAAAACAAATCATATTTTCATCTAATTTTTAGATTCTTTAATTAATTAACACAATTGCTGTCTTATTAAAGGTTCTTTCACTTAAAATACATATTTTACATTGATATTAATAATAGATTTTCTGGAATTATCAATAAAATTTTTATACAATAGCTTTTGCTCCCTGTATTTTCAAACACCACTTAACTTGTGTGTTTGTGTTGCAAACAACTTAGAGCTGATTTTGTATTTTTACTTCAAATGACATTTTCTACACACTTTCATTTATTTTTTATAATTTATTCTTTTTTACTAGTTTTTTTAGTTGTTGATGGATCCTTATTTAATTAATTAATTTATATGCAGTGCTGAGAATCCAACCAGTGCCTCACACATGCTAGACAAGTGCTCTACCACTGATCCACAACTCTAGCCCACTCCAGTTTATTCTTAAAATTCACATTTTTTTTTAGTTTATGTATAGGTACTTTTTTATTGGCTCTACACAGCACTGGTATACTATCATATTTCTTTTTTTAATTGGTTCTTTTTATACATAACATTAAGATTATACATAACATTAAGATTCATTTTGGCATAATTATAAAAGCATGAAATATAATTTGCTCTAATTCAGTCCCCAGTACTTCCTCTTTTTCTCCTTTCCTCCCTCTTTCTGTTCCCTTCCCTCCACTCTACTGATCTTTCCGCTATTTACTTTTAGTTTTGGGGGGATTGTGCAGGTGTGTGTTGTGTGTATACATAATGGTGAGATCCAATACGTTTTTTCCCTTTCATTTGTTGTTTTATGGTAATACTGTGTGATTATTTTTATAGTGTTTAAGTTCTTTTATGAGGATTTTGGAAAATAAAAGCAATAAATTTGTGTTCTCAGATGGTCATCATGAACCGGAAAAAAAAATAAAATAAAATAAAAAATTTTAAAACATTTTTTAAAAGTTAAAGAACAGCAACAAAAAAATGAAAATAAAAGAAAACAAAAAAAACAAAAACAAAAACAAAAAAAAAACAAATTAAAATAATAATAATAACAATAAATGCAGTCATAGATTGCAATAAACTTCTTTTCCAGTACGTAGAGCTGTGCCCACTGGGCCAAGCTTCTCCTTTCAATAAGTGGGAACCAATCACTGTGCAGCAGCTCTTCCTCCCAGACTGGGTGGGTGTCCAATCCTGAGTGCCTAGGACCTTCTTTTGTGTTTCCTCAAGCCAGGCCCCACTCACCTGTGACACTCACCACAATACTGGCTACATGCCAGGTCTGCTGCTCCTAGGAGCCCTGTTTTCATGAACGCCTGGGAACACTCTCCCTGTTTGTCTCCCTCAGACCCTAAGTTTGTAGAGCTTAGGCCTGAGAACCCCCAGTGAATTTGCTTGCACTCCGGAAGCCATGCCCCCAGAAGCTGGAGCAAGAGACTTCAGTTTTCAGCACTGGTGGGAGCGGTGGCCTGGAGATCTGCACCACGAGTCCCGTGCCACTCCTAATTCCCTCGGTCTGGCTATCGCGCTCAAGGGAGAGCTGGGAGGGGCTCTTAAGATTTCCCCACAAGTTCGCAAATTTACAGGAATTTGTTTCACTTTCAATTACTTCCTGCTTCAGGACACATGTATTCTTCCATGTTTCTTGACAGGTCTTTTCATGAGAGTTCTTTCAAGACACATTACTTTCAATTTCCATAATCACTTTTGAAGCAAAACTCACATAAACTTTATGATGAATTATAACTCTGATATTACCATTAGATGTATGACTGGTTGGAATTAATGATTGCATAACGATATAGGATTTCTTATATATTTTCAGATAAAAATTCAATCCATTATTTAAAGTGGAACGAGTTATATTATTTATTCACAGTATGGTCTATTCATGCATTATCTCTATATTCATAGACGCAGTGTACACTTCTTTATACCCCCAATACTAATTTATATGTCTTCAAAATATTGCTCCCTGAAATGTTGGAAGAAATACTCATGTCACCTGATCTACTTATACATTTAATCACAGAAATATTCGGAACACAAAATGCAAAGCTCACACTTATGTTTGTACCAAAGCCTAAAAGGAAAGTAAACATGGATTACTAAAAACATCCATGTCCAGCTTGCCTAATGCTCTCAAATATCAATCCTATTGGTGACTACATATTTGTTTCTTCTTAAGATTATATATTCAAACTCAACCCTACTGAAAATGTCTAATCCTATCCCTCACTTTATACATTGCCTGATTTCATTATGGCTCTATTTCTATCTGTTTCCTACATATTTTCCCCAGTTCATCATTGTGACTGACTCTTCACATGTGCTGACATTTACATTCACACTCTAATCGATAACCTATTGCTAATAAACGTTTGTTCCTAATCCTATACTCATTCTTTTTCTAAACCTACCGACTATCTTCCTAATCCTACCGACTATCCTTTTTTGACTGGATATTCTCTTCTACATTCAATCAAGCAAGGTACAAGGTCTTATGCCATTGTATATTGATCTATCTGAGACCTCTGTGCAGAATGTAATTTTATTCTAAGTATCACAATCAAGGGTCCAATGCCCTTCTGGGCTTCAAATGTTACCTAGATTTCTAGTTTCACACTTATATTTCACATATATATTCTAGTAAATATCGCAGTTTAAAATACCATTATTCATTCTGCAGGATGATTCCTAAACCAAATCCAACATGTTATTGACCCTAAACATACACTGTTCCCTCAATCTAACTTTACAGAAGAGCAGGGACAGAGTTGGTCTTACAATACAGGAATGTAGGGGATCTTCCACCTGCTGAGAACCTCAAAGGTCCATGCAGACATGATCCCTGGAAAAGAGGTAGGCAGCTATGAAGGACCTGAGAGAGCAAAAGTCATCTTCCATGGCAAACAACCTTGTCAGGATGAAGGGGTGTGTCTGAATCAGCCACTTTCTTCTTAATGTAGAGAAGATGGACCAAACAAGATCTGTGTGGAGAGCTGTTCCCGTGTGTCTATGGTTGATATACCATTCTAACTTGTGACAGTGTCACAGGAAGTAGGGGCAGCCTCCATCTCATGGGACCCTTGGAAGCAGCTATTAGGACAAAGTGTTTGCCAAGGCATTGACCTCATTCAGTTCCTGAAGGAAGTGACCTACCTTACTTCTTTGGTGATGGAACTCTCTGAACTTGGGATCCAGGAAGCCAGGCATCCAGAGCCAGTCCCAGTCCCAGTACCAGTGGGCTCACTTGTTTTGTTTTACCAATGACAGATTCTGTCTTTCTTGGTACCTACTGATGTGAGGATGGCCAAATATCAGGAGAGCTCTGAAGACGGGCCTTTCCTTAGTAAGTAGGTAGTGACTCACCGCTGGCTCCTAACAACTACACAGAGTTGGCCAAGGAGACCAGATCTGCCACAGTACAGGCCATTTCGGGTGAACATAGTAGGGCCCGCTAGTCAGAGGACACTCTGGATATTCAGAGACTTACTTGGGGGAAGAAGGTGCTTTGTGTTTGTGGGTGTGAGTTTGTGGTTTTGTCTCATTTTCTTAGAATAGGTAGGAAAGCTGGTATGTCTGGTTTGCAGTGGACTGTTTCTAGATAGTCTTTTGACAAGGCAAGTGTTTCTATGTCTGTGTATAACACTGTGTCCGTGGTTGTAGACATTAGAAAAGAGAATGCATCAATGAATGTGTCCTGTCTAGTAGAAAGCTTCCCAGCATTCATCCTGCCCAATTTATGACTGCACTGCAGGTTGCCTTATCGATGGGCAACACCTACTATCTTCCTAAGTTTCAGATTTCTTCCTGAATTCTGACCAATCTGCAGAATAGTCTCATGGTTTTGTGTCCAAGATAGGTACCACCCCAAGCTCTGTCACATGGCCATGTACTGAATAGCTGAAGGTAATGGCGAGCTTTTTAGAAAACTCAGATATCAGTGTGACCAGGTAAGTCTCAGTGGAGAAACCATGCTTTGTGCCTTTTGCTTACCTATTTTTCTGTTTCACTGAATGACAGGAAGGTCTTTGCCTCAGGCCACCCCTTTGATAAGCATGAAAAAAACAGTTTTCATATGGAAATGATTGGGCATCACCCGTGGCTCTTTGCTTAATTGCTTTGAATGGGATGTGTCTGAATCAGCCTCTTGGCCCTGTGTGAGGCTGTGGCTTATATTTTCAGCACCTGATGGATATAAAGAAAGATCCCATGTGTGCATCCAAAACTAAAATGGCAAAATTCAGTCATTGTGGATGATGTCTCTCTCCTTCCTCTATTAGGTTGCAGACAATCATCAAGTGAGTATAGGGATCCTTTGGGTAAAATGAGTTTTTCAAAGCCATGCAGAGGTGCTTGGGTTTTCTCATGATTCCACTTCACATAAAGAATCTAAACCCCACAGTCAGTAGGCCTCAAATTGGAGAAGCAGAGTAGTTGTAATGGCAGGCCTATTTGATCACTCCTGGTTCACAGGAATGGTGTCCAGGCCACCCTGACTTTAGGCAAATGAGGGCCAAGGGAGCTTATTTTGGACACTCTCTTGCGCTGCACCCCTCATGAAAATCTCCAGCCAGAGGTTAAAATGAGGGTCTATGTGGAAGAAGATGAGGGCCATGTGGGAATGTTTTGGTTTTAATTTTGGTAATTTGTGTGGCAGTTGGAAGGGATGACTGGGTCCCCCTCGGCTTGTACTCTGGTGTAATACTCCTTAGAGACTGAGTTGCAGAACTGACCTCAGAGAAGTATTGCCATGAATTGTGTGGGGATGTTAGGAGGCCACGCATGAGAGTCGCCCTTGGAAACTGAGATCTATGCCAAGGGTGGCTTTCCACAGAACACTGAGAATCTCAGCCAGGATATCACATGATTTTATTCTGAAAAACTTGGCAGCCATAGTTGAGAGTCAAAACACACATGGACCTCACATTGTAGACCTCAATGGTCCTGGCTTCATGTCACCTTTTGGCCACTATTTGGGATGCCTTGCCTGTGATTGTTCTCCAGAGCTTTCATTGAAATGAGCTTCCTTAACATTTAATGGTTCCTGAATGAATTGAAACCCACAGTGACTACAACTTCTTCCTTGAATAATGGCTAGATAAATACCATGAAATTTTTGAAATTTCAATGACCAGTTGGCACTGGAAAACCTTTGGATGTCCTGATGCTGATCATGAGTATACCAGACAGTGCCTTGATTGACAGGGTTTCATAAAAATGGTGTAGAACAGAGATGCCAGTTAGTTGGTGCCTGCTGATTAGTGGGCCTAGAGCAGTGGTGAGCAGATGTGTGACAAAACATCTGTGGTGAGGCCACGTGGAACTGCCATTGGCGTCCAAATGGCTTGTGACTGATATGGTTTCAGCCAAAAGACCCAGTAGGTAAAGGCATCTTGTTATATGGAGAGGTTTCAGGGAAATGTTCAGAATCAGGTTGCTATGGTCAAGGGGGAAAGCTATGTGGGATAGAAGCCTGGTTATTGCATTCTCCTGCAAACCCTCACCCACCACACGTGACAGAACTCCCTCCAACAATGTGTCCCAATTGACCTCCTTTATTTCGTGAAGCAAATACCAAACTCCCAGTGCAGCAGCAAGAAACACCACTAAAAGTGGAGGATGAACAAATGTCTTCCCAGTTAGTACAGGGAGAAACTTAGCCCCAGTGTCCACAGTTTAGCTACAAAAAAATAATTCAGCACTGCTGCCACATGTTCAATGAAAAATAAGAAACCATGTCTTACAGGTCACATATATGCAGAACCAGCTTTGATGGTCTCTCTATAAAAGAACTAAATCTCCTGAAAACAACATGTATTTCAAGTGCCCAACCTCAGAGGCAGTTTCTCAAGAATTTTTTAGGCCAGCAGAGCTCCATGTTTGAGGAGTGTTTACCTTTTGCCTTACTATTTTGAACTCTGCTACCACCTCCAAGGTTGTGAACTCCTGAGCAAATTCCATTCCAGATATGTATTCACAGATTTTCTAACTCTTCTCCTCTAACTGTATCTTACTTTGGTAAAAGATAATGTCAAGGCATTGTTCTGGATGAGACTGGGAAGATTTTGGGGTAGCACATATTTGCATAGACATTGGATTCATTTTTCAATTTCCCTTTAAAACACTGAATCTCTAACCCTAACCAATTCCAAACTAGACTCTGACTACTAATCCTAATATGATGGAGAAAAATAACAAAAAACAGAAAAGAAGTACAAGCAGTTCAGAGGAGGCAAGGTGTATACTTGGACTTGCCTTTTGCATAATATAGGGTAGGAGTTATAAATCTTGCAAATTTTTTTTGAAATAGTTCTCCATGTGTTTTTAAAGTTAACAAATATGTGAATTCCTTTCTCCCTTTCTCTGTAGCCTATTAAGCACATGTATTTTTATATGCACATATAGAATTCTACCTGGTACCACACGTACATTCTTGTGAGGTGGTTGACTTGGCAGATACAAATTGTGAGAAGAGATCACTCCTCATAAATGCTATTGGAACTGAAATTTCAAAGTATGGGTGAACTTTCTAGTTGAACAACATTATACATCAATCCATGTTCAGTATAATGAATATTTTTGGATCTGTGGATGATATATATTTCATGATGGATTTTGATTGGCATATATATTGTTAGTTTTTAATGTCTCTCTCTCTGTCTCTCTCTCTCTCTCTCTCTCTCTCTCTCTATATATATATATATATATATATATATATATATATATATATACACTCCAGATATTTCAAAATATGTAATATATGTGACTTATTATACACGCCCTAAATTCATTCATATTCATTTATGTGGATTTATAATCAACTTTTCACAAGATTATTTTCCAAACTATTCATCCACCTGAAATTCATATTTGTTTCCTAGTACTGACAACTAACTTCAGTGAATGGTGTATACAAATCCTAATATTTCTACAGTAACTAACCCAGTTTAACATCAATGCAAGTAGATTCCTATGGGACATGATATGTATTTTGACGTTCATATTTATTCAACAGTGGGACATTATTATTTCTTCAGTTTATGCACATCATAATATATATATTTCATCCAAAAGTTCAAAAATATATAGGAATTTGTTTCACTTTCAATCACTTCCTGCTTCTGAAAACATGTATTCCTCCATGTTTCTTTACTGCTCTTTTCATGAGACTTCTTTCCAAACACATTATTTTCGATTTCCATAATCAATTTTGAAGCAAAACTCACACACTCTTCATGAAAATCCTAATACTAATATTATCATTGATGTATAACTGGTTGTAATGAATGTCTGTATATCAATATTTGATTTCCTGTATTTTTTCAGATATCAATTCAATCCATTATTTATAGTGGAATGAGTATATGTTTTATTCAGAGTATGTTCCATTCATGCATTATCTGTATATTCATAGAAACAGGGTACACCTGTTTGTACCCCCAATACTAATTTATACGTCTTCAAAATATTGCTCCCAGAAATGGTGGAAGATATACTCATGTCACCTGATCTACATATATATTTTATTACAGTAATATTATGGACACAAAATGCAAAGATCACACTTATGATTGTACCAAAGCCTAAATGGAAAGTGAGCATGGATTAGTAATAACATCCATGTCCAGGTTGCCTAATGCTCTCAAATGTCAATCCAATTGGTGACTACATATTTGTTTCTTGCTAAGATTATATATTCAAACTCAACCCTGTTGAAAATGTCTAATCCTATAACTCACATTATACTTTGCCTGATTTCCTTTTGTCTCAATTGATATTTACTTTCCTACATATTTTCCCCAGTTCATCATTGTGAATGACTCTTCACATGTGCTGACATTTACATTCACTCTCTACCCGAAACCCTATTGCTAAAAAAGTTTTTGTCCAAATCCTATACTCACTCTTCTTTCTAAACCTACTGACTATCTTCCTAATCCTATCGACTATCCCTTTTTGACTGCATGTTCTCTTCGACATTCAATCATCCAAGGTAAAGGTCCTATGCCATTGTATAGCGATTAATCAGAGACATCTGTGCAGAACATAATTCAAAGCTAAGTATCCTACCCAAGGGCCCAATACACTTCTGGGCTTCAAAACTTACATAGATTTGGGTTTTCAAACTTATATTTCACCTATATATTCTTTTAAATTTCGCAGGGTCCCAATAACATTATTCATCCCGCAGAATGATTCCCAACCGAATTCGAACCTGTTATTAACCCTAACCATACGCTGTTCCCTCAATCTACCTTTACAGAGGAGCAGGGATAGAGTTGGTCTTACAATACAGGAATGTAGGGGATCTTCCACCTGCTGAGAACCTCAAAGGTCAATGCAGAAATGATCCTTGGAGAAGTTGTAGGCAGCTATGTAGTACCAAAGAGAGCAAAAGTCTTCTGACATGGTAAAGAACCTGGACAGGATGAAAGGATGTGTCTGAATCAGCCTCTCTCTTCTTAATGTAGAGAAGATGGACCAAAGCAGGCCTGTATGGAGAGAAGTTCCCCGGTGCATATGGTTGATATACCATTCTAACTTGTGACAGTGTCACAGAAAGTAGGAACAGCCTCCATCTCATGAGACCCTTGGCAGCAATTGTTAGGACAAAGTGGTTGCCAAGGCAGTGACCTCATTCATTTCATGAAGAAAGTGACTTCACCTAACTTACTTGGTGATGGAACTCTCTGAACTTGGGATTCAGGAAGCCAGGCATCCAGAGCCAGTCCCAGTAACAGTCCTAGTGGGATCACATGTTTGGTTTTACCAAGGGCAGAGAGAGTCTTTTTTGGTACCTACTGATGTGAGAATGGCCAAATGCCAGGACAGCTCTGAAGAGGGTCCTTTCCTAAGAAAACAGGTAGTTGGTCATCGCTGGCTCCTGACAACTTCACAGATTGGCCACGGAGACCAGATCTGAGACAGGGCAGGCCAGTTCAGGGTAACAATATGGTCCACAGTCAGAGGACACTCCGGATTGTCACAGACATATTGGGGGAAGGAAGTGCCTTTGTGGGTGTGGGTGTGAGTTTGTGGTTTTGTCTCATGTTCTGAGAATAGGTAGGAAAGGCGATTTGTTTGGTTTGGAGTGGACTGCTTCTAAAAAGTCGTTTGACAAGGTGAGTGTTTCTATATCTGTGTATCTCACTGTGTCCGTGGTTGTAGACATAAGAAAAGAGAATGCATCAATGGATATGTCCTGTCTAGAAGAAAGTTTTCCATCATTCATCCTACCCAATTTATGACTGGACTGCAGGTTGCTTTATGGATGGGCAACCCCTACTATCTTCCTAAGTTCCTGTTTTCTTCCTAAATTTTGGCCACTACCCAGAATAGGCTCATGGTTTTGTGTCCAAGATATGTAACACCTCCAAGCTCTGTGACATGGCCATGTACTGGATAGCTGAATGGAATGGCGAGCATCTCAGGAAACTCAGATATCAGTGTGACCAGGAAAGTCTCAGTGGAGAAACACTGTTTTGGGCCTTCTGCTTACCTATTTTTCTGTTGCCCTGAATGTCAGGAAGGTCCTTACCTCAGGCCACTCCTTTTTGAAGCCTGAAGTAAACAGTTTTTAAATGCAAATGAATGGGCATCACCTGTGGTGCTTTGCTTAATTGCTTTCGAAAGGGATGTGTCTGAATCAGCTGCTTGCCTCTGGGTCAGGCTATGGATTAGATTCTCAGCACCTGATGGATATAAAGAAAGTTCCCATGTGTGTATTGAAAACGAAAATGGTAAAAATATCAGTCATTGTGGATGAAGTTTCTTGCCTTCCTCTGTTAGGTTCCTAACCTCCATCAAGTGAGAATAGGATCCTCTGGGTCAAATGAGTTCTTTGAACTCCTGCAGAAGTGCTTGGGTTCTCCCATGATGCCAAATCACATAAAGAATCTATACCTGACAGTCAGTTGGCCTCAAATTGGAGAAGCAGAGCAGTATTAAAGGCAGGCCTATTTGATCACTCCTGGTTCACAGGAAGGGTGTCAAGGCCACCCTCATTTTAGGCAAATGACGGGCAAGGGTGCATATTTTGGACATTGCCTTGGGCTGCGCTCCTCATGGAAACCTCCAGCAAGAGTTTATGATGAGTGTCTATGGAAGAAGATGAGGGTCATGTGGGAATGTTTTGGTTTCAATTGTGGTCATTTGTGTGGCGGTTGGAAGAGATGACTGGGTCCACATGGGCTTGAACTCGGGTGTGATTCTCCTTCGAGACTGAGTTCTGGAACTGACCTCAGAGAAGTATTGCCATTAATTGTGTTGGGATTGTAGGAGGCCACGCATGAGAGTCACCCTTGAAACCTGAGATTGGGCCCTGGGTGGCTTTCCACAGAGCACTGAGAATCTCAACCAGGATATCACATGATTTTATTCTGAAAGACTTGGCAGCCATAGTTAAGAGTCAAAACACACATGGACCTCACATTTTAGACCTCAATGGGCCTGTCTGCATATGACATTTTGACCACTCTTTGGAAAGCCTTGCCTGTGAGAGTTCTCCAGAGCTTTCATTGAAATGAGCTTCCTCACCATTTAATGGTTCTTGGATGAATGAAAACCCCAAAGTGCCTCCAACTTTATTCTTGAACAATGGATAGATAAATACCATGAAATTTTTGAAATTCCCAATGACCAGGTGGCACTGGAGAACCATTGGATGTCCTATTGCTGCTCATGAGTGTACCAGACAGTGCCTTGATTGACTGGAGTTCTTGAAAATGGTGTGGAACACAGATGCCAGTAAGTTGGAGCCTGCTGAGTAGTGGGCCTAGAGCAGTGGTGTGCAGTTGTCTGATAATATATTTGCGGTGTGGCCATGTGGGTGTGTCATTGGCTTCCAAATGGCTTGTGACTGACTTGGTGCAGCCAGCAGAAAATTATATGAAAAGGCATCTGGTTATATGGACAGGTTTCAGGGCAATGTTCAGAATCAGGTTGCTATGGTCAAGGGAGCAAGAAATGTGGGATAGAAGCCTGGTTGGTGCATTCTCCTGAAGACCCTGACCCACCACACCTTACAGGACTCCCACCAGCACTGTGACCCATTTGAAATCCTTGTATGTTGTGAAGCAAATACAAAACACCCAGTGCAGCAGCAAGAAACACCACGAAAATTGGAGAATGACCAAATGGCTTCAAAGTCCACACAGGGAGACACTTAGCCCCCAGTGGCCACAGTTTATCTACAAAGAGAGAATTCATCACTGCTTCCTCATGTTCATTAGAAAATAAGAAACCATATCCTCCAGGTCACATAGATGCAGACCCAGCTTTGATGGTCTCCGTACACAGGGAGCTAAAGCTCCTGACAACAACATATTTTTCAAGTGTCCAACCTCAGAGGCAGTTTCTCAAGAAGTCTTAATGCCAGCATAGCTCCATGTTTGTGGAGTGTTTACACTGTCCCTTACTTTTGGAAACTCCTCTACCACCTCCAAGGTTGTGAACTCCTGAACATTTTCCATTCCAGGTATGTATTCACAGATTTTCTAACTCTTCTTCTCTAATTGTGTCTTACTGGGGGCGAAGATATTGTCAAGGCATTGTTCTGGATGATAGTGGGAATTTTTTGTAGCACATATTTGCATACACATTGGATTTATTTTCCTATTTTCCATTTGAAATACTGAATAACTGACACTAACCCATACCCTAATAGACTCTTACTACTAATCCTAATATGATGGAGTAAAATAACCCAAACAGAATAGAAATGCAACCATTTCAGAGGAGGCATGGTGTATATTTAGACTTGGCTTTTGCATGATAAAGTGTAGGTGTTATAATTCAAGTTAATTTTTAATTGAAATAGTTCCATGGGTACTTAAAGTAAACAAATATGTGAATTCCTCTCTCCCTTTCTCTGTAGCCTATTCAGCACATGTATTTTTATATGCACATATAGAATTCTACCTGGTACCACAGGTACACTCTTGTGAGGTGGCTGACTTGGCAGATAGAAATTGTGAGAATAGATCACTCCGCCTAAACGCTGTTGAAACTGAAATTTCAAACTATGGGTGAGCTTCCTAGTTGAACAACATTATACATAAATCCATGTTCAGTAAAATGAATATTTTTGGATCTGTGGATGATATATATTTCATGGTGAATTTCGATTGGCATATGTATTACTAATTTTTAATGTCTCTCTCTCTGTGTGTGTGTGTGTGTGTGTGTGTGTATATATATATATATACACACACACACACACTAAATTTTTTTAAAATATAAAATATATGTGTCTTATTATACACTCCCTAAATTCATTCATATTCATGTATGTGGATTTAGAGTTAACATTTCACAAGATTATTCACGGAAATATTCATCCACCTGAAATACATATTTTTTCCTAGAAATGAAAAATAACTTCAGTGAATGGTGGATACAAATCCTAATATTTCTACAATAATTGATCCAGTTTGTCATCAATGCAAGTAGATTCCTATGGGACATGATGTGTATTTTGATGTTCATTTTTATTCACCACTGGTATGTTACAATTTCTTCAGTTTATGCACATTATAGGATATATATTTCATCCATACGTTAGCAAAATTATAGGCATTTGTTTCACTTTCAATCATTTTCTGCTTTAGAACACATGTAATCCTCCATGTTTCTTGACTGGTTTTTTCATGAGACTTCATTCCAAACATATTATTTTCGATTTCCATAATCAAATTTGAAGCAAAACTCACACACCCTTCATGATAAAGTATAACCCTAATATTACTATTAGATGTATAACTGGTTGGAATGAATGATTGTATATCAGTATAAGATTTCTTATATATTTTCAGATATCAAATCAATCCATTATTTAAAGTGGAACCAGTTATATTATTTATTCACACTATTGTCTATTCATGCATTGTCTCTATATTCATAGACACAGAGTACACCTCTTTGTAAACCCAATACTAATTTATACGTCTTCAAAATTTTGCTCCCAGTAATGGTGGAAGAAATACTCATGTCATCTGATCTACATATACATTTTATCAGAGTAATATTCTGGACACAAAAAGAAATGGTCACACTTATGTTTGCACGAAAGCCTAAATGTAAAGTGAACATGGATTACTAAAACCATCCATATCAAGTTTGGCTAATGCTCTCAAAATTCAATCCTATTTGTGACAACATATTTGTTTCTTGCTAAGATTATATATTCAAACTCAACCCTGTTGAAAATATCTAATCCTATCTCTCACTTTATACTTTTCCTGATTTCATAATGTCTCTATTTATATCAGCTTTCCTACATACTTTCCGCAGTTCATCATTGTGACTGACTCTTCAATTGTGCTGACACTTACATTCACACTCTAATCCAAACCCTATTGCTAAGGAACTTTTGTTCCAAATCCTATACTCACTCTTCTTCTTAAACCTACTGACTATCTTCCTAATCCTACCCATTATCCCTTTTTGACTGGATGTTCTCTTATACATTCAATAATCCAAGGTACAGGGTCTAATGCCATTGTATATCGATCTATCTCAGACATCTGTGCAGAACATAATTCAACGCTAAGTATCACAATCAAGGGCCCATCCCCATTCTGCGCTTCAAATCTTACTTAGATTTCTGTTTTCATACATATATTTCACCTATATATACTTATAAATGTCGCAGGTTCCCAGTACCATTATTCATCCAGCAGAATGATTCCTAATTCAAATTGAACATATTATTAACCCTAACCATACACTGTTCCCTCAATCTAACTTTACAGAAGAGCAGGGACAGAGTTGGTCTTACAATACAGGAATGTAGGGGATCTTCCACCTCCTGAGAACCTCAAGGTCCATGCAGAAATGATCCCTGGAGAAGATGTAGACAACTATGAAGGACCTGAGAGAGCAAAAGTCAGCTTCCATGGAAAACAACCTGGTCAGGATGAAGGGTTGTTTATGAATCAGCCTCTCTCTTCTTAATGTAGAGAAGATGGACCAAACCAGGTTGGTGTGGAGAGCTGTTCCTAGGTGCCTATGGTTGATATACCATTCTACCTTGTGAAAGTGTCACAGAAAGTAGGGGCAGCCTCCATCTCATGGTAGTCTTGGAAGCAACTGTTAGGACAAAGTGGTTACCAAGGCAGTGATCTGATTCAGTTCCTTAAGGAAGTGACCTCACCTCACTTCTTTGTTGATGGAACTCTCTGAACTTGGTATCCAAGAAGCCAGGCACCAAGAGGCAGTCCCAGTCCCAGTGGTCTCACTTGTTTGGACTTACCAAGGACAGAGTCAGTCATTCTTGCTACCTACTGATGTGAGGACGGCCAAAACCAGGAAAGCTCTGAAGAGGGGCTTTTCCTGAGAAAGTAGGTAGTGGCTCACTGCTGGCTCCTGACAACTTCACAGAGTTGGCCAAGGAGACCAGATCTGAGACAGGACAGGCCATTTCATTGGAACATAGTATGGCCCACCAGTCAGAGGACACTCCGGATAGTCACAGACCTACATGGGGGAAGGAGGTGTCTTTGTGGGTGTGGGTGTGGGTTTGTGGTTTTGTCTCATATTCTGAGAATAGGTAGGAATGGCGGTTTGTTTGGTTTGGAGGGAACTGTTTCTAGTAAGTCATTTGACAAGGCGAGTGTTTCTATGTCTGTTTATACCACTGTGTCCCTGGTTGTAGACATTAGAAAAGAAAATGCATCAATTGGTGAGTCCTGTCTAGTAGAAAGCTTCTCAGCTTTCATCCTGCACAATTCATGAATGGACTGCGGCATGACTTATCGATGGGGAACACCTGCTAACTTCTTAAGTTCCTGTTTTCTTCCTGAATTGTGTGCACTCTCCAGAATAGGCTCATAGTTTTGTGTCAAATATATGTACCACCTCAAATCTCTGTGACATGGCCATGTACTGGATAGCTGAAGGGAATGGCGAGCATCTCAGAAAGCTCAGATATCAGTGAGACCAGGAATGCCTCATTGGAAAAACCCTGCTTTGGACATTTTGCTTACCGATTCTTCTGTTGCCCTGAAAGTCAGGAAGGTCTTTGCATCAGGTGTGTCATGTGGGAGTGTTTTGGTTTTAATTGTGGTCATTTTTGTGGCCGTTGGAAGACATGGATATGTCCACCTGGGCTTGAACCCTTATGTGATTCCCCTTAGAGACTGAGTTCTGGAACTGACCTCAAAGAAGTATTGCCGTGTATTGTGTTGGGATTTTAGGAGGCCACGCATGAGAGTCGCCCTTGGAAACTGAGATCTAGGCCCAGGGAGGCTTTCCAAAGAGCACTGGAAATCTCAGGAAGGACATCACATGATTTTATTCTTAAAGACTTGGCAGCCATCGTTGCAAGTCAAAACACACATGGACCTCACATTGTAGACCTCAAATGCCTGGCTTAATGTGACCTTTTAGCCTGTCTTTGGGAAGCCTTGCCTGTTAGAATTCTCCAGAGCTTTCATTGAAATGAGCTTCTTCTCCATTTAATGGTTCCTGAATAAATTGAAACCCACAGTGCCTTCAACTTCATCCATGAAAAATGCCTAGATAAATATCATTAAAGTTTGGAAATTCCCATCACCTGGTGGCACTGGAGAACCTTTAGGTGTCCTATTACTGATCATGAATGTACCAGACAGTGCCTTGATTGACTGGGTTTCATGAAAATGGTGTAGAACAGAGATGCCAGTAACTTGGAGCCTGATGAGTAGTCGGCCTAGAGCAGTGGTGTGCAGGTGTGTGTTAAAACATCTGTGGTGGGCTGATGTGGATATGCCATTGGCTTTCAAATGCCTTGTGACTGATATAGTGCAGCCCCCATACCCTTGTATGTAAAGGCATCTTGTTATATGGACAGGTTGAAGGGCAATGTTTAGAATCAGATTGCTGTGGTCAAGGGGGCAAGCTATGTGGGATATAAGCCAGGTTGGTGCATTCTCCTGCAGACCCTTACCCACCACACATGACAGAACTCCCTCCATCACTGTGTCCCAGTTGAACTTCTCGTATTTTGTGAAGCAAATACCAAACTCCCAGTGCAGCTGCAAGAAACACCACTAAAAGTGGAGGATGACCAAATGGCTTCACAGTCCACACTGCAAGACACTTAGACCCCAGTGGCAACAGTTTACCTATAAAGAGAGAATTCAGCCCTACTGCTTCATGTTCATAGGAAAAAAAGAAACCATGTCCTCCAGGTCATATAGATGCAGACCCAGCTTTGATGGTCTCACTACAAAGGAAGCTAAAGCTCCTGTCATCAACATATATTTCAGGTGCCCAATCTCAGAGGCAGTTTCTCAAGAAGTCTTTAGGCCAGCAGAGCTCCATGTTTTTGGAGTTTTTACCCTGTCCTTTACTTTTGGAAACTCCTCTACAACCTCGAAGGTTGTGAACTCCTGAGCATTTTCCATTACCGATATGTATTCACAGATTTCTAACTCTTCTCCTCTAATTATGTCTTACTTGGAGTGAAGGAAATGTCAAGGCATTGTTCTGAATGAGACTGGGAAGATTTTTGGGTAGCACATATTTGCCTACACATTGGATTCATTTTCGAATTTTCCATTCGAAATACTGAATCCCTGACTGTCAGGGGTAGAAGGAATTCTTCTTCAAAGAACAGCCTGACACTTACAAGAAACAGCCCCCAGGAGACATCCTGTCTGGAAGACATCCTGTAGCCATATATGTCCCTGAGACATCCTGTGGCCATCTTTCTTCCAGAAACATCCTGAAGTTATCTCACCTTGTGAAGACATCCAGGAACTGTTGATAAGAGAGCTTTCCCATATCCAGCATATTAATACCCATGTGTGAACAATAAAATTTTGCAGCTTGATCAGAACTCCTGTGTTGCTCTCATCTCTCATGCCTCTTGTCCCTTCATTCCTCCCCATCTAGGTTCGCTGACCACGTTGATGTGTCCTGCCGGCCGGGACATCTGGCGCCCACCGACTGGGGCACAAGCCTTTGACTGAGGGGGAACCCCTTCCTCCTGGAAGACTTGGTCAAGAGGAGCTCACGATCGCCTCAGCAGACACCACCCGGATACATATCCAGGAGGAAGGTGGGGATGATGCACGGTGAGTGACGCACCATGTGACAAGCAGTATCGTCACATGATTTGTTTATTTCAGGCCTCAAGGAGTCCTTCAAGACATGAGGGGCACGTGTTAAGAAAAAGGACTTAAAATTTTTCTTTTCATACATAGGAGAATTGTGTCCATGGTTTCCTCTTGAAGGGACCATTGATGGCAAAAATGGCTTAGAGTAGGAGACTGTTTAAAAGATTATTATGAATCCTTTGGCCCAGAAAAAATGCCAGTTCCCACCTTTTCTTACTGGAACTTAATTAATGAAATTCTTAAAAGTTTTCGCTTTGACAATGGTACCTTACAACTTGTCAGGATTGGGGAAGAGATTATGCAAAAGACCTCTCGTCCCCCCTCTGCATGCCCATCATTAGTATAGACATAGAACCTTCTCAGTCTTCCCAGGACCCTGAGAACCTTCCTGGTCCCCCTCAAAATACGACCCTAATTAATAAGGCTCCAATGATTAAAAACCACCTTTATCCAGTTTTAAATCCCAGAGACACATTGACCCCTGGGGAGGACGCTATCTTGGAGAAGGAAGCAGCTCTCTACCATTCAGAACACCCGCGACCTCTCAGGACCGTGCCACAGCCTATAGGATTTACCAAGCGAAGGTGAAAGCACCTATGTAAAACATCTTGCCTTTGAAAATGCTAACCCAGCATGTCAGAATGTTCTTCAACCACATAAGGATAAAGGGAAACTTTCTGAAGTTATTATACTCTGTGCAGACGTGGGTGCAGCCCATGCCATGGGTCTGGCTTTAGGGACCGCCTTTACCAAGGCCTTTCACAATCCTGGCTCACGTACTTGCTTTACTTGTAAACAACCTGGCCATTTTGCATGTGAGTGTCCCACAGGCAAACAAAGCCTAGGAATAGCGTCTGCTCAAACTGGGGCTTAACCGCCCCCAGCTACCCTTTTCCATAGAAGTGGTAAAGGTCATCACTGGGCCAGTGAGTGTAGATCTAAGACAAATGCCCTCACACAGCCTATTTCTTCCTACTTCTCGGGAAACTCCCTGCGGGGCCAGCCCCCGGCCACAACATCCCCCACGACAAACACAGGAGCAATAAAGTTTGTTCCCTCCTAAACTCCCAACCTACCACAAAATCCTTCTCCACGATTGCCTCCCTCCAACTAGCCACCCCAGGCAGCACAAAATTGGACCTCTGTGCTGCCACAAATACAATATTAGACCCAATGCAAGGGCCCCAGATAATACCCAATGAAATTATGGGTCCCCCTCCATCTCATACATGTGCCCTTAATCTTGGAAGAACCTCCACTACCATACAAGGTGTTCAGGTCTTCGTTGGCATTAATGATAATGATTTCACTGGAGAAATAAAAATACTGGCCACTGCTATTAATGGAGTTACCGCCATCCCAGCAGGAACAAGACTTGCACAATTAATTCTCCTTCCCTTGGATTCAGGAGGCATTTCCAAAACCCAAACCTACCTCGGGGGACTGCCTTCTTGGGCTTCTCTGATGTGTATTGGGTTCAGCCCATTTCTCACAATAGACCCACCCTTACCTTACTTACTGAAGGAAAGGAATTCCAAGGAGTTCTAGATATTGGAGCTGATGCCACAATTATTTCTCAAAAATACAAGCCATCAGGTTAGCCCCTCACTCCATCCTTGACTGACCTTAAAGGGATAGGAAAATAAAAAAAATCCTCTGGTCAGCTCTAGGTCTATTAGCTGCACTGATAAAGATGGTAATAAGTCAACTGTCACTCCTTTCGTTGATTCTGACCTCCCTGTTAACGTATAGGGAGGAGATATTTTGAGTTATTGGAAGTTATTCTCGCCAGTCCCAATTCCATGGTGACTCATCAAATGCTTCCTATGAATTTTGTTCCTGGTACAGGCCTGGGGATACTGAAACAAGGACTGGTGGAGGCTATACAACCCATACAAAAACAAATACATGTGGACTTGTGTATTCAGATTTTTAGTGTCAGTCCCTGACCCTCCTGTACCCCATGCAGATAAAATTATTTGGGAGACTCAGACTCCTGTGTTGGTGGATCAGTGGCCCCTTACCCAAGAAAAATTGGAGGCTGCCTCCACGTTAGTGCAGGAACAGCTTGCAGCCGGCCATGTAAAGCCCTCAACCTCATCATGGATTACTCCTATTTTTATTATCAAGAAAAAATCAGGCAAGTGGTGCCTTTTACAATATTTGTGTGCCATTAATAAAGTTATGCGCCCGATGGGAGCACTACAGCCAGGCATTCCCACACCAGTGGCGATTCCAAAAAACTATTGTAAAATGGTTATTGACATAAAAGATTGCTTTTTTACCATCTTTTTACATCCTGAGGATAGACCCTATTTTGCCTTTAGTCTCCCTCACATTAATTTTCAGGGCCCTATGCAGAGATTTCAATGGAAGGTTCTTCCCCAAGGTATGGCCAACAGCTCTAGTCTTTGCCAAAAACACGTTGCTCAAGCAGTAGACCCTGTGAGAGAGCGATGAGCACAAAATTATATTTTACATTATATGGATGATTTGTTAATTGCTGCACCTAATACCCATGACCTTAATAATTGTTACTTGGACTTTTACAAAACCTCACTACCTTGGGACTACAGATAGCTCCAGATAAGTTTCAAACACAGGACCCTTATACCTATTTGGGCCTTAAACTTCAAGATAATCAGATCCAAATTCCTAAAATACAACTATGTGTTTACCATCTTCACACAATTAATGATTTTCAAATATTACTGGGGGATATTCAATTGCTAGGAACATATTTAAAATTACCCACTTGTGTACTTTTGCCCCTTAATGATATTTTGATAGGTGATTCCCACCCCTCCTCCCCTCAAAAGCTTACTCCCGAGGCATGACATGCATTAAACCAAGTCACAGAAGCCATTGCCCAAAAGTTTGTTACACAAATTTCTTATAACCTTCCTCTGGTTCTGGTTATTTTCCACACTCCTCATACACCCACAGGAATATTTTGGCAGCGAGATCCACATTTTAAAAATAAAGGCTGCCCCTTGCTTTTGGTCCTTGTATCCACCACATCCTCCAAGGTTATTACTGTTTATCTTGCTCAGGTAGCTTCTCTTATTTTTAAAGGTCGTTTGCTTTCTCGACAACAATTTGGCAAAGACCCTGATAATATTTTAATTCCATATACTAAGGACCAAACCCTTACTACAATTTTTACTAGAGACATGGATCAATGGGGTATTGCCCTATCAGGCTTTTTGGGAACAATTCATAACCACATCCCCAATGACCCCGTTTTAAATTTTGTCCAGTTACATTCATTTATTTTTCCCAAAATTACTCAAAAGGCTCCCATTCCTCAAGAACTTACTGTCTTTACAGATGGTTCCAGTAATGGCCGTGCAGTCTTTGTTGTCAATAACAAGCCTACCACCTTTGATACTGTCTATCAGTCAGCTCAGTTTGTGGAATTGTTCACCATAACACAAGTTTTCATAAAGTTTTTTTGATAATCTTGTTAATATTTATACAGACAGTGCCTACATTGCTCTTTCTGTGCCCCTGCTGGAGATTTCACCCACCATTATGGCTTCTTCCAATTCCCCCTTTCTGTTTCACCAGCTTCAGCAGCTAATTCAGGCCAGAAAACATGCATTTTCCTTAGGACACATCATGACACACTCTGACCTTCTGAGCCCTCTAACACAAGGTAATGCCCAAGCTGATGCAGCAACACGTTCCATCTTTCCAATTTTTGTTGGCTCCATTCAAAAGGCCATGGAGTTACAAAATCTTCACCATCTAAATTCCCAGAGCCATCGATTACTTTGGAAAATTACCAGGCAACATGCATGAGAAATAGTAAAAGCATGCCCTGGTTGCACTGTCTCCCTCCCCATTCAACACTTGGGAGTTAACCCCCGAGGATTACAGCCCAATCAGGTTTAGCAAATGGATGTTATTCATTTTCCTGAATTTTGAAAAACCGAATATATATACGTTTCTATAGATACTTTCAGCGGCTTTAGTTTTGCATCACCACATTCTGGAGAGGCTACCAAAGTTGTCCTTTCTCATCTTGTTTCAGCCTTTTTCGTAATGGGTAAACCAATACATATTAAAACAGATAAATGTCCTGCATATACCAGTGCCAAGTTTAAACAGTTTTGTGCTACCTTGCAATTTTGTCATACTACTGAAATTCCATACAACTCTCAGGGCCAAGGCATGTGGAACTTGCCCAGCTTAGCTTAAAGACTTGGCTATCCCGTCTTAAGGCTTCCGCCCTTGTATTTACCACTCCCAGGGATCGCCTTAACCATGCATTATTTGCCCTTATTTTTCTTACCTTAGACAGTGAAGGCCATTTGGCCACAGACAGACACTGGCATCCTTCGTCCAATTCTGTTCGCTCGCCTGTTATGTGGTGCAATCCCATTACAAATAAATGAAAACGCCCAGATCCTATCCTCATCAGGGGATGAGGCTCAGCTTGTGTTTTGGACCAAGAGCAAGCATCCCCAAGATGGTTACCAGAATGCCTGGTTAAACAGGTAAATTACTTACCTCAACCCAGGGACGGAGGCCCTCCCCCTGAGGACAAATTTTCCTCCATTTCAGATACAGCCAAGAATCTGTGCGAGGATCCTGCTTAAGGCACTTCTGCTGAACAGGTTTGAACACAGAGACCTTGGACCTCCAATTTCCAACATCATGGAGTACCTTTTTGCCCCCCCCCCGTGAATGCAAAGGAGGATTTTGGACTGAGGCTCCCACTAGTTGGACCCAGACTGCTGACTGCATGACTAAGGTGACTTACCTCCGTGCCAAGGTTGACCATAATCTCGGAGGAGTTCATCAGCCTAAATGGGTATGTGTTAACAAGCCAAAGATTATTCCCCCTAGTACAAGTAAAGCTCTCCAAAATTGTTCTGCAACTTGTACGCATACCCAGGCGATGCATGTCTCTTGTAATGTGTCGGCTTCACTTTGTGTTAATAAACAGGGAGAACAATTTTTTGAAGCCTCCCTAACTAAAACTCATGCAGCAGGGGGACCACTATTCATTATACCCCCATTCTCTTTGACCATGGAGGAGATGGCAAATACACCAAGCTACAGTCAGCTGGGTGCCAAGGCACTGTCGGAAAAGGTTCCTACTGGCCCATTAAGGCCCCTACAGGGGTCTCTGATGGTGGAGGACCCACTTATTCTGTCAAGCATCCTCAGATAATCAAACTTTTGAAACCCCAAATCCCTGAGCTCCCATATCATCCCTTAATGTAGCCTAAATCCCAGTTCCCAGGTTTAGATACCAATACATTAGATATTTTGCAAACTACATTCTCCTAGCTTAATAATTCGAACCCCACCCTTGCTGGTGATTGCTGGCTCTGCATGACAGCAGGGGCAATCATGCCTATGGCAGTTTCTATTAATTCTATCATGGACAATGATAATACATGCCAACCCGGATTTCCCTTTAAAGTACAGCCTATAGGCACTTTTACATTATTTCTTTTAGGCGCGATGCAGAATAATACCTATGATACTGATGTTCGACTTACTTCCTTTGGAAATTGCTCAACAGTATAAAATTATTCCTCACCCACCCCATCTCTTTGTTCCTCCAATGGCACAGTTTTTATGTGTGGAGGAAACTCGGCCTTCCCACGCTTCCAGCGAATTGGACCATTGGTTGTGTTCTTGCTTTATTACTCCCTGATATAACTATTGTCCCAGGAGATGAACCTCTACCAATTTCTAGCCTAGACACTTTAGTCAAAAGACATAGGTGGGCAATACAGGCTTTACCACTCATTGCCAGCCTTGGAATAACAGCTGCTGTGGGCACAGGTACAGTGGCTTAGGCACGGCTATTCACTCTTACCATCGCCTGTCTCAACAACTTATAAATTATGTACAAACTTTATCAGGAACCTTTAAAGATTTGCAGGACCAAATAAATTCCCTGGCAGAAGTGTTCCTTCAAAACAGACGGGGCTTAGATTTGCTGACAGCTAACCAGGGTGGTATTTGCTTAGCCTTAGGGGAACAATGCTGCGTTTATGCCAATAAATCAGGCATAGTACGCATTAAAATTAAGCAGCTTCAAGAAGATCCAGAAAAGAGACAAAGGGAACTATTTGAAAATCCCCTCTGGATTGGGCATAATGGATTTCTACCCTACCTTCTTCCCCTATTAGTCCCTTTGTTGGGTTTACTTTTAATGGTGTCCATAGGCCCCTGCATTATAAAGAGGCTGGTACAATTTATTAAAGAACAGATTAATATTTTGGTTTCTAAGCCCATACAGGTCCACTATCATGGTCTGGAGATGGAAGACAGCACTGCCAACATTTAAAAGAATGTTCAACCCTTCTCACAGGCTTATTAAGTTTACATCCCCACAGATCTCTCTTTCTTACAGAAAACTATAAGTAACAGCTCTGAGCAACCATCTTCTACCCTTGCAATAAGGGTTCGTTCTCCATGGGCCCCTCCGCTTGGGGGAGGACACACCCTTGGAATGAGCACGTTAGGCCATAATAACGGAGGGTCCAGGAAGGACTGCAGGAGGATGGATCCACGGATCCCCAAACACAAGACCTCTGAATGACACGCTCTGGTGCATGGCGGTTGGCATGCTATCCCCTCAAAGACGTCTCCTCCAAAAACATGCCAAAGCCAACACGAAATCTCCTAGGAAAGATGCTCGCTCAAATCAGGAGATATTCTAAGGCATCCTAGAGAAACAGAGCCACTATCACCCCCTAAATCCATGGCCTGTAAGGTATGGTCGAATATTTTATATAACAAAAGGGGAGATGTCAGGGGCTAGAAGGAAGTTCTCCTTCAAAAAATAGACTGACACAAGAAACATCCCCCTGGGACACAACCTGCCTGGGAGACATCCCACAGCCATCTATCTCCTTTTGACATCCGGCTACCATCTGTCTACCTGAAACATCCTGAGGTTATCTCACCCTGTGAAGACATCCAGCAACTGCCGATAAGAGAGCTTTCCCATCCGCAGCATATAAATACCCTCTGAGAATAATAAAAGTTTGCAGCATGATCAGAACTCCTGTCTTGCTGTCATCTCTCGTGTCTCTTGTCCCTTCATTCCTCCCCAACTAGGATCGACACCCAAGTTGATGTGTCCTGCCAGCCGGGCCATCTGACACTAACCCATACCCTCCTAGACTCTGATGACAAATCCTAATATGATGGAGAAAAATAACCCAAACAGAATAGAAATACAAGCAGTTCAGAGGAGGCATGGTGTATAGTTGCACTTGCCTTTTGCATGATATAGGGTAGGTGTTATAAATCTAGTTAATTTTTAATTGAAATAGTTCTCCATGTGTTTTTAAAGTTAACAAATATGTGAATTCCTGTCTCCCTTTCTCTGTAGCCGATTCAGCACATGTATTTTTATATGCACATATAGAATCCTACCTGGTATCAGATGTACATTCTTGTGAGGTGGCTGACTTGGAAGATACAAATTGTGAGAAGAGATCACTCCTCCTAAACGCTGTTGGAACAGAAAATTCAACCTATGGGTGAGCCTCCTAGTAGAACAACATTATACATAAATCCATGTTCAGTAAATTAAATATTTTTGCATCTGTGGATGATATATACTTCATGATGAATTTCGATTGGCATATATATTGCTACATTTTATTGCCTGGGTGTGTGTGTTGTGTGTGTGTGTGTGTGGGTGTATATATATATATATATATATATATATATATATATATATATACACTCTCCAAATATTTCAAAATATGAAATATATGTGTCTTACATATACTACCTAAATTCATTCATGTTCATGTATGTGGATTTATAATCAACTTTTCACAATATTATTCTCAGAAATATTCATCCACCTGAATTACATATTTGTTTTATAGTACTGAAAACTAACTTCAGTGAGTGGTGCATACAATCCTAATATTTCTACAGTAACTGACCCAGTTTAACATCAATGCAACTAGATTCCTCTTGGATATGATGTCTATGTTGAAGTTCATTTTATTCAACACTGGTACATTACTATTTGTTCAGTTTATACACATCATAGGATATATATTTCATCAACAACTTCAATAATTTATAGGATTTTGATTCACTTTCAATCATTTCCTGATTCAGAACACATGTATTCCTCCAGGTTACTTGATTGTTTTTTCATGAGACTTCTTTCCAAACGCTTTTTTTTTTGATTTCCATAATCATTTTGAAGAAAAACTGACACACTCTTCATGATAAACCATAACCCTAATATTACCATTAGATGTATTTCTGGTTGGAATGAATGATTGCATATAAATATACGATTTTCTGTTTATTTTCAGATATCAATTCAATCGAATATTTAAAGTTGGAACAAGTTATAATATTTAATCACAGTATTGTCTATTCATAAATTATCTCTATGTTCATAGACACAGAGTAAATCTATTTGTAACCCCAATACTAATTTTTTCATCTTCAAAATGTTGCTCCCAGAAATGGTGGAAGAAATACTCATGTCACCTAATCTACATATACATTTTATCACAGTAATATTCTGGACACAAAAAGAAGAGGTCACACTTATGATTGTATCAAAGCCTAAATGAAAAGTGAGCATAGATTACTGAAAACATTCATGTCCAGTGTGCCTAATGCTCTCAAATGTCAATCCTATTGGTGACTACATATTTGTTTCTTCTTAAGACTATATTTTGAACCTCAACCCTGTTGCAAATGTCTAATCCTATCACTCAATTTATACTTTGCCTGATTTCCTAATGTCTCTATTGATGTCTGCTTACCTAAATATTTTCCCCAGTTCACCATTGTGACTGACCCTTCACGTGTGCTGACATTTACATTCACTCTCTACCCGATACACTATTGCTAAAGAACTTTTGGTCCAAATTCTGTACTCAGTCTTCTTCTGAAACTTATCGAATATCTTCCTAATCCTACCGACTATCCCTGTTCTAGTGGATGTTCACTTCTATATTCAATCATCCAAGGTACAAGGTCCTATGCCATTGATTATCGATTTATCTGAAACACCTGTGCAGAACGTATATCAAAGCTAAGTATCCCAATCAATAGCGCAATGCCCTTCTGGGCTTCAAATCTTACCTAGATTTTTGTTTTCATACTTATATTTCACCTATATATTCTTATAAATATCACAGGTTCCCAATACCATTATTCATCAATTAGAATAATTCCTAACCCAAATCAAACCTGTTATTAACCCTAACCATACACTGTTCCCTCAATCTAACTTTACAGAAGAGCAGGGACCAAGTTGGTCTTACAATACAGGAATGTAGAGAATCTTCCACCTGTTGTAAAACTCAAAGGTCCATGAAGAAGTGATCCCTGGAGAAGATGTAGGCAGCCATGAAGGACCTGAGAGAGCAAACGTCATCTTCCATTGCAAACAACCTGGTCAGGATGAAGGGTTGTGTCTGAATCAGCCTCTCTGTTCATAATGTAGAGAAGATGGACACAAACAGTCCTTTTTGGAGACCTGTTCCTGGGTGCCTATGGTTCATATACCATTCTAACTTGTGAAAGTGTCACAGGAAGTAGGAGAAGCCTCGATCTCATGGGACCCTTGGAAGCAACTGTTAGGACAAAGTGGTTGCCAAAGCAGTGACCTCATTCAGTTCCTGAAGGAAGTGACCTCACCTCACTTCCTTGGTCATGGAACTCTCGGTACTTGGGATCCAGGAAGCAAGGTACCAAGAGCCTGTCCCAGTCCCAGTCCCAGTGGGCTCACTTGTTTGGATTTACCAAGGACAGAGTCAGTCTTTCATGGTACCTACAGATATGAGGATGGCCAACTGCCAGGAAAACTCAGAAGAGGGGCCTTTCCTGAGAAAGCAGATAGTGGCTCACCGCTGGCTCCTGACAAGTTCACAGAGTTGGTGTTTTCCGGGGAACATAAGTTGGCCCACCAGTCAGAAGACACTCTGGATAGTCACAGACATACTTTGTAGAAGGTGGTGCCTCTGTGGTTGTCGGTGTGGGTTTGTGGTTTTGTCTCATGTTCTGAGAATAGGTAGGAAAGGTGGTTTGTTTGGTTTGGAGTGAACTGTTTATAGTAAGTCGTTTGGCAAGCAAGTGTTTCTATGTCTGTGTATCCCACTATGTGCATGGTTTTAGATATTAGAAAACTGAATGCATCAATTGTTGTCTCCTGTCTAGCAGAAAGCTTCCCAGCATTCATCCTGCCGAATTTATGAATGGATTTCAGCTTGCCTGATCGATGGGCAACATGTGGTATCTTCCAAAATTCCTGCATTCTTCATGAATTCTGGCTACTCTCCAGAATAGGCTCATGGTTTTGTGTCCAAGATATGTAGCAGTTCCAAGCCCTGTGACATGGCCATGTACTGGATAGCTAAAGGGAATGTCGAGCATCTCAGAAAACTCAGATATAAGTGTGACCATGATAGTCTCAGTGGAGAAACCCTGCTTTGGGCCTTTTGCTTACCTATTGTTTTGTTGCCCTGAATGTCAGGAAGGTCTTTGCCTCAAGACATCCGTTTGTGAAGCCTGAAGAAAACAGGTTCAAATGGAAATGAATGGACATCACCTGTGGATATTTGCTTAATTCCTTTGAAAATGGAAGTGTCTGAATCAGCCTCTTGGCCCTGTGTGAGGCCGTGGCTTAGATTCTCAACCCCTGAAGAATCTAAAGAAACATCACATGTGTGCATCCAAAACAAAAATGGCCAAAAATGCAGTTGTTGTGGATGAAGTCTCTCCCCATTCTCTGTAAGGTTCCTGACCTCCATCAAGTTAGAATAGGGATCCATTGGGCCAAATCATTTCTTCAAATCCCTAAATTGCTTGAGTTTTCCCGTGACTACAATTCACATAAAGAATCCAATCTGCACAGTCAATACACCTCAAATTGGAGAAGCAGAGAAGTATTAACAGCAGGCCTATTTGAACACTCCTGGTTCACAGGAATGGTGTCCAGGCCACCCTGAATTTAGGCAAATTAGGGGCAAGAGAGATTATTTAGGAGACTGTCTTGGGCTTCGCCCCTCGTGGAAATTTCCAGCGATAGGTTATGATGAGTGTCTATATAAAAGAACATGAGGGCCATGTGGGATTGTTTTGGTTTTAATTGTGGTTGTTAGTGTGGTGATTGGAAGAGATGACTGGGTCCACCTTGACATGAACTCTGGTGTTTTTCCCCTTAGAGACTGAGTTCTGGAACTGACCTCAGAAAAGTATTGCCATTAATTGTGTTGGGATTTTAGAAGGCCATGCATGAGAGTCGCCCTTGGAAACTGAGATCAAGGCCCAGGGTGGCTTTCAACAGAGCACTGGGAATCACAGCCAAGATATCACATAATTTTCTTCTGAAAGACTTGGCAGCCGTAGTTGAGAGTCAAAAGTCACATGGACCTCACATTGTAGAACTCAATGGGCCTGGCTTCATTTGACCTTTTGGCCATTCTTTGGGAAGCATTGCCTGTGAGATTTCTCCAGAGCTTTCATTGAAATGAGCTTCGTCAACATTAATGGTTCTGGAATGAACTGAAACTCACAGTGCCTCCACCTTCATTGTTGAAATATGGCTAGAAAAATACCATGAAATTTTTGAAATTTCCATGACCAGCTGGCACAGGAGAACCTTTGGATTTCCTGTTGCTGATCATGAGTATAACAGACACTGCCTTGATTGACTGGTTTTAATGAAAATTGTGTAAAACAGAGATGCCAATAAGTTGGAGCCTGATTATTAGTGGGCCTAGAGCAGTGGTAGGCAGGTGAGTGATAAAACATCTCTGGTGGGGCCATGTGGATCTGCCATTGGCTTCCAAATGGCTTGTGACTGACATGATGCAGCCAGCAGTCCCTTCTAAGTAAAGGCATCTTGTTATTTGGAGAGGTTTCAGGGCAATGTTCAGAATCGATTTGCTATCGTCAATGGGGCAAGCTATGTGATATAGAAGCATGGTTGGTGCATTCTCCTGCAGAAATTGAAATACCACACGTGACAGAACTCCCTCCTGCACTGTGTCCCAGTTGAACTCCGTGTATTTCATGAAGCAAATACCAAACTCCCATTGTAGCAGCAAGAAACACCATGAAAATTGGAGGATGAACAAATGGCTTCACAGTCCACACAGGGAGACACTTAGAACCCAGTGGCCACAGTTTACCTACAAAGATCAAATTCAGGACTGCTGCCTCATGTTCATTGGAAAATAAGAAACTATGTTTTACAGGTCACATAGGTGCAGACACAGCTTTGATGATCTCACTACAAAGGAAGCTAAAGCTCCTGATAACAACATATGTTTCAAGTGACCAAACTCAGAGGCAAATTCTCAAGAAGTCTTTAGGCCAGCAGAGCTCCATGTTTGTGGAGTGTTCACCCTGTCCCTTACTTTTGGAAACTCCTCTACCACCTCCAAGGTAGTGAACTCCTTAGCATATTCCATTCCAGATAAGTATTCACTGATTTTCTAACTCTTCTCCTCTAATTATGTCTTACTTGGGGCGAAGATAATGTCAAGCCATTGTTCTGGAGGAGTGGGAAGATTTTGTGTAGCACATATTTGCATACACATTGGATTCATTTTCCAATTTTCCATTCGAAATACTGAATCCCTGACTCTAACCCCTACCCTACTAGACTCTGACTACTAATCGTAATATGATAGAGAATAAAAACTCAAACAGAATAGAAATACAAGCAGTTCAGAGGAGGCATGGTGTATAGTTGGAATTGCCTTTTGCATTATATAGGTTAGAAGTTATAAATCTAGTCAATTTTTTGTTGAAATAGTTCTCCGTGTGTTTTGAAAGTTAACAAATATGTAAATTCCTGTCTCCCTTTCTCTGTAGCCTATTCAGCACATGTAATTTTATATGCACATATAGAATCGTACCTGGTATCACACGTACATTTTTGTGAGGTGACTGACTTGGCAAATACAAATTTTGAGAAGAGATCACTCCTCCTAAATGCTGTTGGAACTGAAAATTCAACCTATGGGTAAGCCTCCTAGTTGAACAACATTATACATAAATCCATGTTAAGTATATGAATATTTTTGGGTCTGTGGATGATATGTATTTCATGATGAATTTCAATTGACATATATATTGCTAGTTTTTAATGTCTGTGTGTGTGTGTGTGTATATGTATATATATATATATATATATATATATATATATATATATATATATATACTCCTCTCCGGATTTTTCAAAATATGAAATATTTGTGTCTTATTATGCACTCCCTAAATTCATTCATATTCATGTATGTGGATTTATAATCCACTTTTTAAAAAATTAATCTCAGAAATATTCATCCACCTGAAATACATATTTTTTCCTAGTACTGAAACAGTTTTCAGTAAATGGTGCATCCATATCCTAATATTTCGGCATTGCAAGATGACTGTGAAGACAGTGTATCACACCCAGTGTACCCTGCCACTGCGCAGGTGAATAACGAGTTAGAACGATGAAAAACTATCTTGTTAGGATCTTACAGGAAAATGGGTGTTTACCGAAATCTAGAAGAATGATTTCCACCACCGAGGTCCGGTAATTGAGTCTCAAACACAAGCCACTTGTGCAACCGGAGATCCATTCTGATTTATCCGCGTGACCTGCCCCGTGTCTACAAATGGTGAGGCACCACCGAGAAGCGACCAGCAAGCAGGGAGAAACGTTGCTGCAGATTCTGTGGAATCCTGCTGGCTGAGCATCCACTGAGCCCCCAGCTGAATTTGGGATTTCAGACGGGAAAGTTAGCAGTACATTTCTATCCCCCAAAGTGGAAACTCCACAAAGGAAACCAGCAGCCACCATCTTGGAGAGCTGAAGTAACCACCACCACTCCCAGACAGATTGCAACAATAAAACAGGTGTGTGTTTCTCAGCTCATCTCACATACAGAGGAAAATTCGCATAAAATCTCTCCTAGGCTTTTGGGGGAGGGATAATCAGAGCAAGTCTGCATAAAGACTGGGGGAAAACTAGAGGCACCTGACCTTCATCTCCCCTTCCCATCAGTGGCAAAAATGAAACTTGTCTAGCCAGTGCGGGGCGAGGGGCAAGCGGAAAATATTAAAACAATAGAGTTCCAGGGTTCACAATAGACACCCTCCCCACCCAACAAACGGCAGACACGGAGAACAGTTTGAGCTGCCGAGAAGCATCACTCAGGAGAAATCTGGTCTAGCAGGAGAAATCAGGACTAGCAGGATAAACCAGGGGACTAGAGGCCAGGCCCTCCTGACTGGGTGGCTGGAGAACGCCAGACCGCTGCCAGTGTGACTGGGCAATTGGAGACCACCTTCCTGCCGGTGCCAGCCCACCTGCTGACGGCATGTCTTGATGGCTGGAGAACGCTCGCCTGCCGACGACCGAACGCGCAACTGTGTGGCTAGAGATCACCCACCCGCCGGCGACAGCCCATCCGCTGCCCGCGCTACTGGGTGGCTGGAGACTGCCGGCATGCCAGCGACCGGGAGCTGAAACCAACAAGAGACAATCCAGTCCAGCCCCCCAATTCGGACACTCCGGCAAGGAGCCTGGGGCCCACCACAGCAGAGAGGTGACATCACTGGAGCTCGGCTGTCAGAATTCCTTAACAGCGAAATCCACTTAAGCAGGCATAGTCTAGCAACACAAAGGAGAGAAAACAGAGATATATAAACCCATAACAAATCTATAGAAGAGAGCAGAAACACAGCAATCAAATAGAGCCAGAAAATAACATGAACATCATGAAAAAACAAGGGGAAAAAAAGGTGTAGAAACAATGAAGGACAACTTAATACTACAGGAGAACCTAGAAGCATCAGAAACAGGGATAGGGAAAAAACTTAAGTCATACCTAACTCAGATGGAAAGGAATAATAGAGAAGACATGAGGCAGCAAGTCCAAGAAATAAAAGTATATTTTGAAAATGAATTAAACAACCAAATTCAAATGGCAAAGAACAAGGTTTACCAGGAGATAGAGATCTTTTAAAAAATCATACAGTAATTCTAGAAATGCAGGAAACTATAAACCAAATTAAAAACTCAAACAAGAATATTTCAAATAGACTAGATCAAGTAGAAGTCAGAACATCAGATAATGAAGACAAAGTTTGTCAACTTGAAAAGAATATAGTCAACACAGAAAACATGCTTAAATCCCATGAGCAACTATTCAAGAGATATGGGATGTCATAAAAAAACCAAAATTGGGAGTCATCGGGATAGAAGAAGGCATAGAGATTCAAACCAAAGGAATGGACAACATATTAAATGAAATAATTCTAGAAAACATCCCAGAGATGAAAGATGGAATGGATTGCCATATCCTGGAAGCCTACAGGACCTCAAACATTCAAAACCATAATAGACAAACTCCAAGACATATAATTATGAAGATAGCCAACATACAGAACAAGGAGAGAATATTAAAAGCTACGAGAGAAAGTAGGCAGATAACATTCAGGGGTAAACCAATTAGGTTAACAATTGATTTTTTAATCACAGACTTTGAAAGCGAGAAGATCTTTGAACAATGTATTTCAAACACTGAAAAATAATGGATTCCAACCAAGAATACTGTATCCAACAAAATTAAGCTTCAGATTTGACAATGAAATTAAGTCTTTCTTGATAAACAAAAGCTAAAAGAATTCGCAGACAGAACACCAGCACTGCAAAGCATTTTGAGCAAAATACTACAAGAAGAGGAATTGAAAAATAGTGCCCAAAACTAACAGTGGGAGGTATCTCAGTAAAGGGGTAAGAAAATAACCAAAAAGTAAAAACTACCCAAATTAAAATAAATAAATAAATAAACATGACTGGAAGTATAAATCATATTTCAATTGTAACCTTAAATGTTAAAAATCTAAACTCACCAATCAAGAGACATAGGCTAGTAACCTGGATCAAAAAAATAAATCCAACAAAATGCTGCCTTCAGGAGACTCTTTTGATAGGTAAAGACATACACAGGCTGAAAGTGAAAGGTTGGGAAAAATCTTACCACTCACATGGCCCTCGGAAGCAAGCAGGAGTGGCCATACTCATATCATATAAAATCAACTTCAAACCTACGTTAATCAAAAGGGATAAAGTAGGACACTATATATTGTTAAAAGGAACCATCCACCAACAAGACATAACAATTATCAATTGGTATGCACCAAACAATTGAGCTGCAACGCTTATAAAACAAACTCGCCTCAAGTTCAAGAGTCAAATAGACTACAACACAATAATTATGGGTGACTTCAACACACCGCTCTCGCCATTAGACAGATCCTCTATAAAAAACTGAATAAAGAAACTATAGAATTCAACAGCACAATCAATAACCTTGACTTAACCGACATATATAGAATATATCAACCATCATCAAGTGGATACACTTTATTCTCAGCAGCACATGGATCCTACTCCAAGTTAGACCATATATTATGCCATTGGGCAACTCTTAGTAAATATAAAGGCGTGGAGATAATACCATGCACCATATCTGATCATAATGGAATGAAACTGGAAATCAATGAGAATAGAAGGAAGGAAAAATCCTACATCACATGTAAAATGAACAATATTCTACTGAATGATCAATGGGTTACAGAAGACATAAAGGAGGAGATAAAAAAATTCTTAGAATCAAATGACAATACAGACACAACATACTGGAATCTATGGGACACAAAGAAGGCAGTTTTAAGAGGGAAATTCATTTCTTGGAGTTCTTTCCTCAAAAAAAGAATAAAACAACAAATAAATAAACTCACAGTACACATCAAAAACCTAGAAAAGGAAGAGCAAAACAACAGCAAATGTAGTAGAAGACAAGAAATAATTAAAATTGGAGCAGAAATCAACGAAACTGAAACAAACAAAAAAAAAAAAACATTGAAAAAATTGATAAAACTAAAAGTTGATTCTTTGAAAAAATAAATAAGATTTACAGGCCCTTAGCCATGCTAAGGATGAGAAGAAGAGAGGGAACTCAAATTACTAACATACGGAATGAAAAAGGCAATATCACAACAGACAGTACACAAATACAGAAGATAATTAGAAAGTATTTTGAAATCCTATATTCCAATAAAATAGAAGATAGTTGTAATATCGATAAATTTCTTAAGTCATACGATCTGCCCATATTCAGTCAAGAAGACACACACAATTTTAACAGACCAAAAACAAAGAAAGAAATGGAAGAAGCCATCAAAAGACTACCAATCAAAAAAAGCCCTGTACCTGATGGGTATACAGCAGAGTTCAACAAAACCTTCGAAGAAGAATTAATACCAATACTATTCAAGCTATATCAAGAAATGGAATAATAAGGAGCTCTTCCAAATTCATTCTCGGAGTCCAAAATCACCCTGATCCCAAAACCAGACAAAGACACTTCAAAAAAGAAAACTACAGACCAATATCTCTAATGAAGTTGGATGCAAAAATTCTCAATAAAATCCGTGTGAATTGAATACAAAAACATATCAAAATAGTTGTGCACCATGATCAAGTAGGATTCATCCCTGGAATGCAAGGCTGGTTCAATATACGGAAATCAATAAATGCTATTCACCACATCAATAGACTTAAGGACAAGAACCATATGATCATCTCGATAGATGTAGTAAAACATTCAACAAAGTTCAGCATCCCTTTATGTTCGAAACACTAGAAAAACTAGGGATAACAGGAACTTACCTCAACATTGTAAAAGCTATATATGCTAAACCTCAGGCTAGGATCATCCTAAATGGAGAAAACTGAAGGCATTCCCTCTGAAATCTGGAACAAGACAGGGATGCCCTCTATCACCACTTCTATTCAATTTAGTTCTTGAAATACTAGCCAGAGCAATTAGACAGACAAAAGAAATTAAAGGCATAAAAATAGGAAAAGAAGAACTTGAATTATCGCTATTTGTGGATGACATGGTAATATATTTAACAGACCCAAAAGGGTCTACAAAGAAACTGCTAGAGTTAATAAATGAAGGATATAAAACCAACACGCATAAATCAAAGGCATTTCTGTATATCAGCAACAAAACTTCTGAAATGGAAATGAGGAAAACCACTCCATTCAAAATATCCTCAAAGAAAATAAGATACTTGGAAATCAACCTAACAAAAGAGGTGAAAACGACAGAACCCTAAAGAGAGAGATAGAAAAAGATCTTAGAAGATGGAAAAATGTACCCTGTTCATGGATAGGCAGAACTAAATTCATCAAAATGGCGAAATTACCCAAAGTTCTCTACAGGTTTAAAGCAATGCCAATCAAAATCCCAACGGCATTTCTTGTAGAAATGATAAAGCAATCATGAAATTCATATGGAAAAACAAAAGACACAGAATAGCAAAAGGAATTCTAAGCAGGAAGTGTGAATCGGGAGGTATAGCGATACTAGAGTTCAAACTTTACTACAAAGCAAGAGTAACAAAAACAGTGTGGTACTGGTACCAAAACAGGCAGGTGGACCAATGGTATAGAATGGAGGACAGAGAAACCAATCCACAAAATTACAACTTTCTTATATTTGATAAAGTGGCTATAAACATGCAATGGATGAAGGATAGCATCTTCAACAAATGGTGCAGGGAAAATTAGAAATCCATGTGCAACAAAATGAAACTGAATCCCGTTCTCTCACCATGCACAAAAGTTAACTCAAAATAGATCAAGGAGCTAGATATCAAATCAGAGACACTGCGTCTCATAGAAGAAAAAGTTGGCTATGATCTATATACTGTGGGGTCGGGCTCCAAATTCTTTAATAAGACATCAATAGCCCAAGAGTTAATAACAAGAATAAACAAATGGGACTTACTTAAACTAAAAAGTTTTTTCTCAAGAAGAGAAACAATAAGAGAGGTAAATAGAGAGCCTACATCCTGGGAACAAATTTTTACCCCTCACACTTCAGATAGAGCCCTAATATCCAAAATATACAAAGAACTCAAAATATTAAACAATAAGATAACAAATAACCCAATCAACAAATGGGCCAAGGACCTAAACAGACACTTCACAGAGGAAGACATACAATCAATCAACAAGTACATGAAAAAATGCTCACCATCTCTAGCAGTCTGAGAAATGCAAATCAAAACCACCCTAAGATACCATCTGACTCCAGTAAGATCAGCAGCCATTATGAAGTTAAACAACAATAAGTGTTGGCGAGGATTTGGGGAAAAGGATACACTTGTACACTGCTGGTGGGACTGCAAATTGGTGAGGCCAATTTTGAAAGAAGTATGGATATTCCTGGAAAAGCTGGAAATGGATCCACCATTTGACCCAGCTATCACCCTTCTTGGAATGTTCTCTCAGGATCTTAAAATAGCGTACTATAGGGATACTGCCACATCAATGATCATAGCAGCACAATTCACAATAGCTAGACTGTGGAACCAACTTAGATGCCCTTCAATAGATTAATAGATAAAAAAAAATGTTGCATCTATACACAATGGAGTATTACACAGCACAAAAAATGACAAAATCATAGAATTTGCAGGGAAATGGATGGCATTAGAGCATATTATGCTAAGCGAAGCTAACCAATCCTTAAAAAACAAATGCCAAATGTCTTCTCTGTTATAAAGAGAGCAAATAAGAACAGAACAGGGAGGAAGAGCATGAGGAAAAGATTAACATTAAACAAAGACGAATGGGGGGAGAGAAAGGGAGAGAGAAGGGAAAGCTTATGAAAATTGTAGGAAACTCTCAATGTTACACAAAATTGCATATAAGATGTTGTGAGGGGAAGTGAGGGGGAAACAATGGAGAGAATTGAACAATAGCAGATGAGGTAGAGAGGGAAGATGGGAGGGGAGGAGAGGGTGGATAGTAGGGGATAGGAAAGGTAGCAGAATACAACAGTCACTAATATGCCATTATGTAAAAATGTGAATGTGTAACCGATGTGATTCTACAATTCGTATTTGGGGAAAAAATGGGAGTTCATAACCCAATTGAGTCAAATGTATGAAAGATGATATATCTTGAGCTTTGTAATGTTTTTAACAACCAATAAAAATAAATAAATAAATAAAGGTTTAAAATTTAGTGGGAAGAAATCAGCTAAAAATGGGTTCAGATGTATTCATTTTGCTATACAGAAACTTTGTTTTGTGAATATCACAAATTTATTTTACCAGAAAATGCACATAAATTGAGATTAAAGGATAATTCACCTAACTTCATGAAAAATTCATAGCATTTTCTACACTTTTCATATTTCATTTTTTTCGTGAATATTTTGTCATGGACAAGGTCTAGTCTTAGGCTATTCTTCCAGAATACTACCTCATCTGACAAGTTCGTACAATGTGTTGGATTGTTCTTTTCATCTTTTATTTAATAGTTTCTAGCTGATAATGTGTATTTTTTCTTATCTTTATTTGGACATACAAACCTAACTATATCTTTGCATTTTATGTTTTACTGGGGAAGAGACTCATCAAAAGCTCTTTGTTATATGTATCAACAATCAAACATCTAGAGCATACAATTATTCTTAATTTTGCATGAAAATAAATTTGTACCATTTTTCTTATAAAGATGTAGTATTATTAATAATGTCCCTACTGTAATAAGTAACTACTTACAAGAAGAATTAAACAATTGACTTTATATCAATTTTTAACATGAAAAGTACTAAAATAAGTATTTGGCAATTAATACACAATTGATAGAAATTGAAATCACAAGAAAGCCATTTAAAATGTCAGTGCATATGGTCCTTAAATAATAGGTTGTTCAAATAAAATTTCTCTAATTCATAAGAGTTAATATGCCACATTACAGCTTAATGTGATATAAAACTTTAAATTATCAGTATTGATAAATAAGAATGATACCTGTTTACTTAAATATGTTTATTTGATTTTCACTGTAAGATGTTAATTATGGAAGAATTGAGAATTAAGAAAGACTTGGTCTATATTATTTCTAACAGGAAAATCAAAGTACTTTTAAATATATATATATATATATATATATATATATATATATATATATATATATATATATGTAATGCATATGCATGAATATAGATACATATGTATAATAAATGTATTGTAATATATCTATCAGGTGATTATAATTTTTAAATTTTCTCAAGAAAAAGAATGACTATAAAAAACAGTCTTAAATTTAAATTTCATAGCATACTACTGTTTGTAATGACATGAGAGAAAAATAGATATGGAGGGGAAACCAAAAAGGAAGGGAGAGAAGGGGGAAAATGAGGAAGAAAGTGAGTAAAGAAGAGGGACATGAGTGTATGATGTTAAGATAGAAGTGGAGGGGCTGGGTTTGTGGCTCAGAGGTAACATGCTTATCTAGCATGTGTGAGGCACATGGTTCTATTCTCAGCACCACATACAAATAAACAAAATGAAGGTCAATCAACAACTGAAAAAATAAAAAAAGAAAAAAGAAGAAATATTACGAAAATTCCAAGCTTTGATGAATGTTAAATAAAAAAAATATGTTACATAGCCTTATGTAATTTCTAGACTATCCAAAATAGTCACTAAATGTTAGATTATTAGTGCTATAACTAAAAATCCATTGATCTTTCCTCTACATTCTGTGGCATGCTAGTGCTAAAATAAATTGTATTATTAATTCCCCCCCAAATCCTAATATTTCTACAGTAACTGACCCAGTTGAACATCAATGCAAGTAGACTCTATGAGACATGATGTGTATTTTGACGTTCATTTTTATTCAACACTGGTACATTACTATCTTCAGTTTATGCACATCATAGCATATATGTTTCATCAAAATTTCTCAAATTTATAGGCATTTGTTTCACTTTCAATCACTTCCTGCTTGAGAACACATGTATTCCTCCATGTTTCATAACTGCTCTTTTCATGAGACTTCTTCCCAAAAACATTATTTTCGATTTCCATTATCACATTTGAAGCAAAACGCACAAACCCGTCACAATAAACCATAACACTAATATTACCATTAGATGTATAACTGGTTGGAATGAATGGTTGTATATCGATATAAGATTTCTTACTTAGTTTCAGATATCAATTGAATCCATTATTTAAAGTGGAACCAGTTATATTATTTATTCACAGTACAGTCTATTCACGAATTATCTCTATATTCATAGACACAGGTACACCTCTTTGTACCCCCAATACTAATTTATACGTCCTCAATATATAGCTCCCAGAAATGGTGGAAGAAATACCCATGTCACCTGATCTCCATATACATTTTATCACAGTAATATTCTGGACATAAAAAGCAAAGGTCACACTTATGATTGTACAAAACCTAAATGGAAAGTGAACATGGATTACTAAAAACATCCATGTCCAGGTTGCCTAATGCTCTCAAATGAAAATCCTATTGGTGACTACATATTTGTTTCTTCCAAAGATTATATATTCAAACTCAAACATGTTGAAAATGTCTAATCCTGTCACTCACTTTATACTTTGCCTGATTTTGTAATGTCTCTATTGATATCTGCTTTCCTACATATTTTCCCCAGTTAATCATTGTGACTTCCTCATCACATGTGCTGATATTTACATTCACTCTCTTAGCGATACCCTAGTTCTAAAGAACTTTTGTTCCAAATCCTACACTCATTCTTCTTCCTAAACCTACCGACTATCTTCCTAATCCTACCGACTATCACTTTTTGACTGGATGTTCTCTTCTACATTCAATCATCCAAGGTGAAAGGTCCTATGCCATTGTATATCGATTTATCTGAAACATCTGTGCAGAATGTAATTCAACGCTAAGTATCCCAATCAAGGGACAAATGAAGTTCTGGGCTTCAAATCTTACTTAGATTTCTGTTTTCGTACATATATTTCACCTCTATATTCTTATAAATATCACAGGTTCCCAATACCATTATTCATCCAGCAGAATGGTTCCTAACCCATATCGAACATGTTAATAACACTAATCATACACTGTTCCCTCAATCTAACTTTACTGAGGAGCAGCGACAGTGTTGGTCTTACAATACAGGAATGTATGGGATCTTCCACCTGCTGAGAACATCAAAGGTACATGCAGAAATGATCTCTGGAGAAGATGTAGGCAGCTATGAAGGACCTGAGAGAGCAAAAGACATCTCCATGGCAAAGAACCTGGTAGGATGAAGGAATGTGTCTGAATCAGCCTCACTCTTCTTAATGTAGAGTAGACCAAACCAGGCCTGTGTGGAAAGCTCTTCCCAGGTGCGTATGGTTGATATACCATTCTAACATATGAAAGTGTCACAGGAAGTAGGGGCAGCCTCCATCTCATGGGACCCTTGGAAGCAACTGTTAGGACAAAGTGGTTGCCAAGGCAGTTACCTCATTCAGTTCCTGAAAGAAGTGACCACACCTCACTTCCTTGATGATGAAAGTCTCTGAACTTGGGATCCAGGAAGCCAGGCACCCAGAGCCATTACCAATCCCAGTCCCAGTGGTCTCACTTGTTTGAATTTACCAAAGACAGAGTCAGTCTTTCTTCTTACCTGTTAAGGTCTGTAAACAAGTCAGATTGGCACCTGTTATTTTGCCAGAGAAATGTTAGAGTCTGTAAAAAAAGTCTGAATGGCGCCTGGCAAAATGCCAGAGGGAGTGGTTTGTGAAGTAACAAAAGTGAGCCATTAAGTGTGGAGATTCCTTATTGTTTGACTGCTGTATCTATTTCATGCTAATTAGATAGGCTGTGTAAAATGTATAAATACCGCTCTTATTCAACAATAATTGGCTTCCACTCCTGCTGCATCAGTCTACCCAAGTTGTTCGTCACCCCCCCCCCCCGGTTATTTTGCCCAGCCAGCCGGGCTGCGGCACTTACCTACAGATGTGAGGATGGCCAAATGCCAGGAAAGCTCTGAAGATAATTCTTTTCTGATAAAGCAGGTATTGGCTCATCGCTGACTCCTGACTACTTCACAGAGTTAGCAAAGGAAAGCAGATTTGAGACAGGACAAGCAATTTTGGGGAACATAGTATGGCCCACCAGTCAGAGGACACTCTGGATAGTCACAGACCAACTTGGAGGAAAGAGTTGCCTTTGTGGGTGTGGTTGTGGGTTTGTGTATTCCACTGTGTCTGTGGTTATAGACATTAGAAAAGAGAATGCATCAATGGAATTGTTCTGTCTAGTAGAAAGCTTCTCAGCATTCATCCTGCCAAATTTATGAATGGACTACGGCTTTCCTTATGAATGGGCAACACCTGCTATCTTCCTAAGTTCCTGTTTTCTTCCTGAATTCTGGCCACTCTCAAGAATAGGCTCATGGTTTTGTGTAAAAGATATGTACCACCTCCAAACTCTATAACATGGCCTTGTACTGGATAGCTAAAGGGAATGGAGAGGAACTCAGAAAACTCAGATATCAGTGTGACCAGTAAAGTGTCAGTGGAGAAACACTGATTTGGGCCTTTTGTTTATCTATTGTTCCGTTGCCCTGAATGTCTGGAAGGTCTTTGCCTCAGTCCACCCCTTTGTGAAACCTGAAGAAAACAGTTGTCTAATGGAAAATAATGAGCATCACCTGTGGCTCTTTGCTTAATTGCCGTGGAAAGGGATGTGTCTGAATCAGCCTCTTGGCCCTGTGTGAGGCTGTGACTTAGATTCTCACCACCTGATGAATCTAAGGAAAGATCTCATGTGTGCATCCAAAACCAAAATGGAAAAAGAGCAGTCTTGTGGATGAAGTCTCTCGCCTTCCTCTGTAAGGTTCCTGAATTCTATCAAGTGAGAATAGGTATCTTTGGTTCAAAAAGTTTTTCAAAGCCCTGCAGAGGCAAGCCCATAGGTGCTTGGATTTTCTCATAACTCCAATTCACATAAAGAATCTAAACCCCACAGACATAAGGCTCAAATTGGAGAAGCAGAGCAGTATTAATGGCAGGCCTAATTGATCACTCCTTGTTCACAGATAGGTTGTCAAGCCACCCTGACATTAGACAAATGAGGGTAGGGAGCATATTTTGGATACTGTCTTCAGCTGCACCCCTCATGGAAACTTCCAGCCAGAGGTTATGATGAGTGTCTATGTGGAAGTAGTTGAGAGCCATGTGGGAGTGTTTTGGTTTTAATTGTGGTCATTTGTTTGGCTGATGGAAGAGATGACTGGGTCCACCTTGGCTTGAACTCTGGTGTGAGTCTTCTTAGAGACTGAGTTCTGGAAATGACTGCAGAGATGTATTGCCATGAATTGTGTTGGGATTTTTGGAGGCCACACATGGTAGTGGCCTTTGGAAACTGAGATCTAGGCCCGGGGGGCTTCCCACAGAGCACTGGGAATCTGAGCCAGAATATCACATGATTTTATTCTGAAAGACTTGACAGCCATAGTTGAGAGTAAAAACACACATGGACCTCACATTGTAGACCTCAATGGGCCTGGCTTCATTTGATCTTTTGGCCACTCTTTGGGAAGTCTTGCCTGTGAGAGTTCTCCAGATCTTTCATTGAAATGGGCTTTCTCACCTTTTAATGTTTCCAGAATGAATTAAATCCCACAGTGCCTCCAACCTCATCCTTGAAAAATGGCTAGATAAACATCATAAAAATTTGAAATTCCCATCACCAGGTGACACTGGATACACTTTGGATTTCCTGTTGCTCATCATGAGTGTACCAGACAGTGCCTTGATTGACTGGGTTTCATGAAAATGGTGTAGAACAATGATGCAAATAAGTTAAAGTCTGCTGAGTAGTGGGCCTAGAGCAGTGTTTTGCAGGTCTGTGATAAAACTTCTGTGGTGGGGTCATGTGGATCTGCCAAAAGGCTTGTAACTGACATGGTGCAGCCAGCAGACCCTTGTATGTAAAGGCATCTTGTTGAATGGAGAGGTTTCAGGGCAATGTTCAGAATCAGGTTGCTATGGTCAAGGGGGCAAGCTATGTGGGATAGAAGCCTGGTTGGTGCATTCTCCTGCAGACCCTGACACACAACACGTGACAGATCTCCCTCCAGCACTGTGACCCAGTTGAATTCCTTGTATTTCCTGAAGCCAATACCAAACTCCCAGTGCAGCAGCAAGGACACCATGAAAAGTGGAGGATGACCAAATGGCTTCACAGTCCACACGGGGCCACACTTAGCCTTCAGTGGCAAGAGTTTACTTACAAAGAGAGAATTTAGCCTTGCTGCCTCACGTTCTTTGGAAAATAAGAAACCATGTTCTGCAGGTCACATAGATGGAGACCCAGCTTTGGTGGTCTCACTAGAAAGGAAGCCATAGGTCCTGACTACAACATATACTTCAAGTGGCCAACCTCAGAGGCAGGTTCTCCAGAAGTCTTTAGGCTGGCAGATCTCCATATTTGTGCAGTATTTACCCTGTCCCTTACTTTTGGAAACTCCTCTACCACCTCCAATATTGTGAACTCGTAACCATGTTCCATTCCTGATATGTATTCACAGATTTTCTAAATCTTCTTCTTTTATTTTGTCTTACTTGGGGCAAAGATAGTGTCAAGGTATTGTTGTAAATGAGAGTAGGAAGATTTTGTGTAGCACATATTTGCATACACATTTGATTCATTTTCCTATTTTACATTCAAAATACTGAATCCCTGACACTAACCCATACCCTAATAGACTCTGACTACTAACCCTAATATGGTGGAGAGAAATAATGCAAACAGAAGTGAAATACAAACAGTTCAGAGGAGGCATGGTGTATAGTTGGATTTGCCTTTTGCATGATAAAGTGTAGGTGTTATAAATCTAGTCAATTTTTAATTAAAATAGTTCACCATGGGTTTTTGTAGTTAACAAATACGTGAATTCCTGTCTCCCTTTCTCTGTAGCCTATTCAGCACATGTATTTTTATATGCCCTTTCTCTGTAGCCTATTCAGCACATGTATTTTTATATGCACATATAGAATCCTACCTGGTATCACACGTACATTTTTGTGACTTGGCTGACTTGGAGATACAAATTGTGAGAAAAGATCACTCCTCCTAAAAGCAGTTGGAACTGAAAATTCAACCTATGTGTGAGCTTCCTAGGAGAACAACATTGTACATAAATCCATGCTCAGTAAAATAAATTATTTTGCATCTGTGGATGTTATATATTTCATGATGAATATTGATTGGCTTATATATTGGTACTTTTTAATATCTCTGTGTGGGTTTTGGGTGTGTGTTTATATATATATATATATATATATATATATATATATATATATATATATATATATACACACACTCTCAAGATTTTTCAAAATATGAAATATATGTGTCTTATATACACTACCGAAATTCATTCATGTTCATGTATGTGGATTTATAATAAAAATTTCACAAGATTATTCTCAGAAGTATTCATTTACCTGAACTACATATTTGTTTTCTAGTACTTAAAACTAACTTCAGTGAATGTGCATACAAATACTAATATTTCTACAGTAATTGACCCAGTTTAACATCAATGCAATTAGATTCCTATGGGACATGGTGTGTATTTTGATGTTCATTTTTATTCAACATTGGTTCGTTAATATTTCTTCAGTTCATGCACATCATAGGATATATATTTCATCCACAAATTCACAAATTTATAGGCATTTGTTTCTCTTTCAATCACTTACTGCTTCAGAACACATGTATTCCTCCAGGTTTCTTGACTGGTCTTTTAATGAGACTTCTTTCCAAACACATTATTTTCGATTTCTATAATCACTTTTGAAGCAAATCTCACACAATCTTTATAATAAAACATAACGCAATTATACAATTAGATGTGTAACTGGTTGGAATGAATGATTGTATATCAATATAAGTTTTTGTGTATATTTTCAAATATCAATTCAATCCATTATTTAAAGTGGAAACAGTTATATTATTTATTCACAGTATTGTCAATTCATGCATTAATTCTATATTCATAGACACAGAGTACAAATCTTTGTACCGCCAATAATAATTTATACATCTTCAAAATATTGCTCTCAGAAATGGTATAAGAAATACTTATGTCACCCAATCTACATATACATTTTATCACAGTAATATTCTGGACCCAAAATGCAAAGGTCAAACATATGATTGTACCAAAGCCTAAATTGAAAGTGAGCATGGATTACTAAAAACACCCATGTACATGTTGCCTAATGTTCTCAAATGTCAATCCTATTTGTGACAACATATTTTTTTCTTCCTTAGATTATATATTCAAACTCAACCCTGTTGAAAATATCTAATCCTATCACTCACTTTATACTTTTCCTGATTTCTTAATGTCTCTATTGATATCTGCTTACCGACATATTTTCCCCAGTTCATCATTGTGACTGACTCTTCACATGTGCTCACATTTAAATTCACTCTCTATCCGAAACCCTATTGCTGGAGAACTTTTGTCCAAAACCTATACTCACTCTTCTTTCTGAAACTGAATATCTTTCTAATAATTTCAACTATCCCTTTTTGACTAGAAGTTCTCTTCAACATTCCATCATCCAACGTACAAGGTCCTATGCCATTGTACTGAATTTATCTGAGACATCTCTGCAGAAAATAATTCAAATCTAAGTATCCCAATCAAGGGCCCAATGCCCTTCTGGGCTTCAAATCTTACCTACATTTCTGTTTTCATACTAATATTTCACCTATATTTTCTTGTAAATATTGCAGCTTCCCAATCATTCCTGCAGAATGATTCCTAATTCATATCGAACATGTTATTAATCCTAACCATACACTGTTCCCTCAATCTAACTTTACAGAAGATTAGAGACAGAGTTGGTCTTTCAATATAGGAATGTAGCAGATCTTCCACATGCTAAGATCCTCAAAGGTCCATACAGAAATGATCCCTGGAGAAGATGTATGCAGCTATGAAGGACCTGAGAGAGAAAAAGTCATCTCCATGTAATGGCTCACCGCTGGCTCCTAATAACCTCACAGAGTTGGCCAAGGAGACCAGATCTGAGACAGGACAGGCCATTTCTGGGAACATAGTATGGCCCACCAGTAAGAGGACACTCCGGATAGTCACAGACCTACTTGGGGGAAGGAGGTGCCTTTGTGGGTTGGGTGTGAGTTTGTGGTCTTGTCTCATTTTCTGAGAATAGGTAGGAAAGGCAGTATGTTCATTTTGGAGTGGATGGTTTCTAGAAAGTCGTTTGACAAGGAGTGTGTTTCTATGTCTGGGTATCCCACTGTGTTCGTGGATGAAGACATTAGAAAGAGCATGCATCAATGGATGTGTTCTGTCTAGTAGAAAGCTTCCCAGCATTCATCCTTCCCAATTTATAGATGGACTTGGCTTGCCTTCTGGATGGGCAACACCTACTGTCTTCCTAAGTTCCTGTTTTCTGCCTGAATTCTGGCCACAAACCATAATAGGCTCATGGTTATGTGTCCAAGATATGTACCACCTCCAAGCTCTGGGACATGGCCATGTACAGGATAGCTGAAGGGAATTGGAGCATCTCAGAAAACTCAGATATCAATGTGACCAGTAAAGTCTCTGTGGAGAAACCCTGCTTTGGGCCTTTTGCATACCTATTCTTCTGTTGCACTGAATAACAGGAAGGTCTTTGATTAGGCCACGCCTTTGTGAAGCCTGAAGAAAACAGTTTTCAAATGGAAATGAATGGGCATCACCTGGGGCTCTTTGCTTAATTGTTTGGAAAGGGATGTGTCTGAATTGGCCACTTGGCCCTGTGTGAGGCTGTGGCTTAGATACTCAGCACCTAATGGACCTAAAGAAAGATCCCATGTGTGCACCCAAATCCAAAATGTCCAAAAAGCATTTATTGTGGACTACGTCTCTCGCCTTCCTCTGTAAGGTTCCTGATCTCCATCAAGTGAGAATAGGGATCCTTTGCATCAAATGAGTACTTCAAAGCCTTGCAGAGTCTAGCCCACTGGTGCTTGTGATTACTCATGACTCCAGTTCACATAAAGAATCTAAATTCCACAGTCAGTAAGCCTCAAATTGGAATTGTGGAGCAGTATTAAAGGCAGGGCTCTATGATCATTCCGTGTTCAAAGGAAGGGTGTCCAGGCAACCCTGACTTGTGACAAATGAGGTGCGAGGGTGCTTATTTTGAACACTGTGTTGGTCTGTGCCCCTCATGAAAACCTCAAGCCAGAGGTTATTATTAGTGTCTATATGGAAGAAGATGAGTGCCATGTGGGAGTCTTTTGTTTTTAATTGTGGTCATTTGTGTGGCGGTTGGAAGAGATGTCTGGTTCCACCTGGGCTTGAACTCTGGTGTGATTCCCCTTAGAGACTGAGTTGTGGAACTGTCCTCAGAGAAGTATTGCCATGAATTGTGTTGAGATTTTAGGAGGCCACACACGAGATTCGCCCTTGGAAACTGAGATCTAGGCCCAGGGTGGCTTTCCACAGAGCATAAGTAATCTCAGCCAGGATATCACACGATTTTATTGTCAAAGACTTGGCAGCCATAGTTGAGAGTCATAACACACATGGAGCTCACATTGTAGACCTCAATGAGCCTGGCTTCATGTGACCTTTTGGCCACACTTTGGGAAGCTTTGCCTGTGATCGTTCTCCATTTCTTTCGTTCAAATGAGTTTCCTCGCCATTTAATGGTTCCTGAATGATTGGAAACCCACAGTGCCTCCAACTTCATCCTTAAAAAATAGCTAGATAAATACCACCAAATTTTTGAAATTCCCTTGACCAAGTGGCACTGGAGAAACTTTGGATTCCTGTTGCTGATTATGAGTATACCAGACAGTGGCTTGATTGACTTGGTTTCACGAAAATGCTGTAGAACAGAGATGCCAGTAATTTGGAGCCTGCTGAGTAGTTGGCCTAGAGCAGTGGTGGGGAGGTGTCTGAAATAACATCTGTGGTGAGGCCATGTTTATCTGCCATTGGCTTCCAAATGGCTTGTGACTGACATTTTGCATCCAGCAGACACTTGTATGTAAAAGCATCTTGTTATATGGAGAGGTTTCAGGACAATATTCAGAATCAGGTTGCTATGGTCAATGGGGCAAGCTCTGTGGGAAAGAAGCTTGCTTGGTGCATTCTCCTGCAGACCCTGACCCACCACATGTGACAGAATTCCCTCCAGCACTTTGTCCCAGTGGAACTCCTTGTATTTCAAGAAACAGATACCAAACTCCCAGTGCAGCAGCAAGAAACACCACAAAAAGTGGAGGATGAAAAAATGGCTTTACAGTAAAGACGAGGAGACACTTAGCGCGCAGTGGCTACAGTTTACCTACAAAGATAAAATTCAGCACTGCTGCCTCATGTTCATTGGGAAATAAGAAACAATGTCCTCCAGGTCACATAGATGCAGACCCAGTTATGATGGTCTAACTAGAACGGAAGCTAAACCTCCTGACAGCAACATATATTTCAAGTGCCCAAACTCAGAGGCAGTTTCTCAAAAGTCTTTAGGCCAGCAGAGCTCCATGTTTGTGGAGTGTTTACCCTGTCCCTTACTTTTGGAAACTCCTATACCACCTCCAAGTATATGAACTCCTGAGCATATTCCATTCCAGATATGTATTCACAGATTTTTGTAAATCATGTCCTCTAATTGTGTCTTACTTTAAGCGAAGATGATGTCAAGGCATTGTTCTGGATGAGAGTGGGAACATTTTTTTGTATCACATATTTGCATAAATATTGAATTTATTTTCCTATTTTCAATTCGAAATACTGAATCCCTGACACTAACCCAAAACCTACTAGACTCTGACTACTAATCCTAATATGATGGAGTAAAATAACCCACACAGAATAGAAATACAACCAGTTCAGAGGAGGCATGGTGTATAGTTGTACTTTCCTTTTGCATGATAAAGGGTTGGTGTTATAAATCTTGTCAATTTGTAGTTAAAATAGTTCTCTATGTGTTTTTAAAGTTAACAAATATGTGAATTCCTGTCTCCCTTTCTCTGTAGTTGATTCAGCACATGCATTTTTATATGCACATATAGAATACTACATGGTATCACACGTACATATTTGTGAGGTAACTGACTTTGCAAATACAAATTGTTAGAAGAAAACACTTCTTCTAAATGCTGTTGGAACTGAAAATTCAACCTATGGGTGAGCTTCCTAGTTGAACAACATAAATCCATATTTAGTAAAATCAATATTTTTGGATCTGTGGATGATATATATTTCATGGTGAATTTCGATTGCCATACATAATGCTACTTTGTAATGTCTGTATTTAGGTGTGTGTGTGTGTGTGTGTGTGTGTGTGTGTGTGTGTGTATTCACTCTGCTGATTATTCAAAATATAAAATATATGTGTCTTATTATACACTAACTAAATTCATTCATATTCATGTATTTGGATTTATAATCAACGTTTGAGAAGATTATTCTCAGGAATATTTTTCCACCTGAAATACATGTTTGTTTCCTAGTACTGAAAACTAACTTCAGGGGATCATATTATGGCAGCGATGGGAGTTCATTACCCACCTGTACCGCGTCACTTTGCAGGAGAAGGACGAGTTAGAACGGCTAAAATCTATCTTATTAGAAATTTCCAAGAAAATTGGTGTGCTCCAAAACCTACAGGAAGGATTTCCATTGCACAAGGACCAGCTACGGGGACTCAAACACCAGCAATTTGTCCTCACGGAGGGTCACGCTGCTTATTTAGCAAATCGCCCCACGGCTAGTGTCTGCAATGCGCGCTGGGAAACGACGAGAGAGCAACACAAAGATACAGTCTGTGGATTATGCGGGCTCCTGCCATCTGGGCAATCACTGTGCTCAGTGCTGAATTCTGGGTTTGAAATGGGGGAAGGAAGCGGTCCAATTCGGTTTTCCACACCGGTGAGACCACAGAGGAAGATAGCGGTCACCATCTTGGAGAGCTGATGTCACCATCCCTGTTTTCGACTGATCACAGCTCATTCAGATACAGAATAGGTAATTTCAGGCTGCCATTCGCCTTCATCTTGCAGACAAATTACTCAGGGTCAGTGCTAAAGAACCCATGAAAATTGCTTCTTGGATCGTTCTCCTATCAGAACATACACCGAGCCCGGAGCGGCTGAATTCCGGGTCCCGGAACTGCTCTGGCCCAGGGCTAAAGAACCTGCGGAAACTGTTTCTTGGTCTGGGTCCTGCTGAATACTGTAGAGGTAAATGCCAACTGAGCCTTCATAGACAGTGGCAACAGGATTGAGACGGGGCTTGTGAGGGCCGGTCAGGACTCACCCGTTGCTTTGGTCACCCGACAAAGGGAATGAAATGCTGCCATTTACATGGGATACCAACATGGCAGACATCTGATGTGATCACAAAGCAGTGGAGGAGATAACTTCATCGATACCAGCGGCGAGAGAAATAGTTGGTCTCCTGGTAAAGAAAGTGAGTCACAAACATCTGAGTCTCTCTCATTTTGTCATCAAGCCAGAGGTGCAGAGCAGAGCTGCCACCTGTGCCTGGAACAGGCCCAGCGACCCACCGGCGTGGTAGTCACATCACCCCAATTGGAGTAGGGGCAGAGCAGAGCCGACACCCATGCCTGCAAGGTAGGCAGACGTACGACCGACCGGCAGAACAGGCCTAGCGGCCGGTCAGCATGGTAGACAGATCACCCCAATTGGAGGAGCAGCACAGCCGCCAACCGCACCTGCAATGGAGACTTTTCCACAATACAAGAGCAATATAAATATACAGGGGGAAAATTACAAAAACACAACAGTTTCACCGAGCAGAAAGAAACACAAGCTGTATGAAAAGACAAGGAAAGAAAGGACCACAAGCAATGCAGGTCAACTCAACTTTAGAAGAGGTAATAGATGCAGCATATGGAATGTCAGATAAAGAATTCAGGATATACATGCTTCAGGTGATCTGGAATCTCAAGGAAGACATTAGACAGCAAAAATCAGTCAATGAAAGATCACTTCGACAATGAATTACATAAAAAAATCCAAGTAGCAAAGATCAACTATACAGGGAGATAGAGGTTATAAAAAACAAACGAACTGAAATCTTAGAAACGCAGGAAGTAATGAACCATCTTAAAAACTCAATTGAGAATACTACCATCAGAGCAGAATACTTAGAAGATAGAACATCAGACAATGAAGACAAAGTATTTCAACTCAAAAAGAACATATACAGCTCAGCAAGACTGTTAAGAAACCATGAGCAAAACTGCAAGAAATATGGGATAACATAAAGAGAATAAACATAAGAGTCATTGGGATACAGGAAAGTATAGAGGTCCAAACCAAAGGAGTGAGCAATCTATTCAATGAAATAATAGGAGAAAAATTCCTAGACTTGAAGAATGAGACAAAATCCCAAATCCTAAAAGTCTACAGGATGCCGAACGTGCAAAATCATAAGAGATCCACACCTAGACACATTGTAATGAAGATACCCTACATACAGAATAAGGAGAGAATTTTAAAAGCTACAAGAGAAAGGAAGCAGATTATAGTTAGTGGTAAACCAACCAGGATAACAGCTGATCTTTCAACACAGACTCTGAAAGCTAGAAGATCCTTTAATAACATATTTCAAACACTGAAAGAAAATGGGTTCCAGCCAATTATCATGTATCCAGCGAAATTAAGCTTCAGATGGAAGATGAAATTAAAACCTTCCACGATAAACAAAAGTGAAAAGAATTTGCAGCTAGAAAACCATCTCTTCAAAACATCCTCGGCAAAACATTACAGGAAGTGGAAATGGAAAATACCAATGAAAACCAACAGTGGGAGGTAGGACATTAAAGGGGGGAAAATAATCAAAGAGGAAAACAAACTATGTTTAGTAACATAAATAAACAAATATGGCTGGAAGAACAACCCATATCTCAATAATAACCAAAAATCTTAATGGCTTAAACTCACCAATTAAGAGACACAGGCTAGTAGAATGGATCACAAAACAAGAACCAACAAAATGCTGCCTACAGGAGACGCATTTTATAGGAAAAGACATACATAGACTGAGGGTGATACTTGGAAAAATCGTATCACTCTTATGAACTTCGGAAACAAGCAGGAGTGTCCATACTCATATCAAATAAAATAGATTTCAAGCCAAAGTTAATCAAAAGGGATAAAGAAGGACACTACATACTACTCAAGGGAACCATACGCCAACAAGACATAACAATCATAAATATATATGCCACAAACAATGGTGCAGCTTTGTTCATCAAACAAACTCTTCTCAATTTCAAGAGTCTAATAGACCACAATACAGTAATCATGGGAGACATGAACACACCTCTCTCACCACTGGACAAATCTTCCAAACAAAAGTTGAATAAGGAAACTATAGAACTCAATAACACAATTAATAACCTAGACTTAATTGACATATATACAATATACAACCCATCATCAAGAAGTTACACTTTTTTCTCAGCAGAACATGGATCCTTCTCAAAAATACATCATATATTATGTCACAGGGCAATTCTTAGACAATAAAAAGGAGTAGAGATAATACCATGCATTTTATCTGATCATAATGGAATGAAATTAAAAATCAACGATAAAAAAAGGAAGGAAAAATCATTCATCACTTGGAGAATGAACAATAGGTTTCTGAATGATCAATGGGTTATAGAAGACATCAAGGAAGAAATTAAAAAATTCTTAGAGATAAATGAAAACACAGACACAATATATCGGAATCTATGGGACACATTGAAAGCAGTTCCAAGAGGAAAATTCATTGCTTGAGTTCATTCCTTAGAAAAAGAAAAAACCAACAAATAAATGATCTCATACTTCATCTCAAAATCTTAGACAAACAAGAGCAAACAACAGCAAAAGAAGTAGAAGGCAACAAATAATTAAAATCAGAGAAGAAATTAATGAAATCGAAACAAAAGAAACAATTAAAAAAATTGACAAAACAATACATTGGTTTTTTGAAAAAAATAAATATAATCGACAGACCCTTAGCCATGCTAACAAAGAGAAGAAGAAAGAGAACTCAAATTACTAGCATATGAAATGAAAAAGGAAATATAACAAGAGACACTTCAGAAATACAGAAGAAAATCAGAAATTATTTTGAATTAATATACTCCAATAAAATAGAATATAGTGAAGGCATTGATAAATTTCTTAAGTCATATGATGTGCCCAGATTGAGTCAGGAGGATATAGACAACTTAAACATTCCAATATCAATTGAGGAAATAGAAGAAACCATCAAAATACTACCAACTAAGAAAAGCCCAGGACCGTATGGGTATAGAGCAGAATTATACAAAACCTTTAAAGAAGAACAAAAACCAATACTTTTCAAGGTATTTCAGGAAAAATGCAAAAATCCTCAAAAAAATTCTGGCGAATCAGACACAAAAACATATATATAAAAAAAATGTGCACCATAATCAAGTAGGATTCATTCCTGGGATGCAAGGCTGGTACAATATACGGAAATCAATAAATGTTATTCATCACATCAATAGACTTAAAAATAAGAACCATATGATCATCTCGAGAGATGCAGAAAAAGCATTTGACAAGGTACAGCATCACTTTACGTTCAAAACTCTAGAAAAACTAGGGAAAACAGAATCATACCTCAATATTGTAAAAGCAATCTTTGCTAAGCCTCAGGCTAGCATCATTCTGAATGGAGAACAATTGAAGGCATTCCCCCTAAAATCTGGAGCAAGACAATGATGCCCTCTCTCACCCCTTCTGTTCAACATAGTTATCGAAACACTGGCCAGAGCAATTAGAAAGACTAAAGAAATTAAAGGCATTAAAATAGGAAAAGAAGAACTCCAATTATCGCTATTTGCAAAAGACATGATTCTATACCTAGCAGACCCAAAAGGGTCTACAAAGAAACTATTAGAGGTAATAAATGAATTCAGCAAAGTGGCAGGATATTAAATCACCACGCATAAATCAAAGGCATTTTTGTATATCAGCGACAAATCCTCTGAAATGGAAATGAGGACAATCAGTCCATTCACAATATCATCAAAAAAATAAATAAAATACTTGGGAATCAACCTAACAAAAGAGGTGAAAGACATATACAATGAAAACTACAGAACCCTAAAGAGAGAAATAGAAGAAAATCTTAGAAAATGAAAAAATATACCCTGTTCATGGATAAGCATAACTAACATCATCAAAATGACGATATTACCAAAAGTTCTCTATAGGTTTAATGCAATGCCAATCAAAATCTCAAGGTCATTTCTTGTAGAAATAGATAAAACAATTATGAAATTCATATGGAAAAATTAAAGACCCAGAATAGCAAAAACAGCTCTAAGCAGGAAGTGTGAATCAGGCAGTATACCGATACCAGACCTCAAACTATACTACAGATCAATAGTAACAAAAATAGCATGGTACTGGTGACAAAACAGGCGGGTGGACCAGTGATACAGAATAGAGGACACAGAAACCAATCCACAAAACTACAGCTATCTTATATTTGATAAAGGGACTAAAAGCATGCAATGGAGGAACGATAGCATCTTCAACAAATAGTGCTGGGAAAACTGGAATTCCATATGTAACAAAATGAAACTGAATCCCCTCCTCTCACCATGCACAAGAGTTAACTCAAAATAGATCTAGGAGGTTGATATCAAATCAGAGACACTGCATCTGGTGGAAGAAAACTTTTGCCACCATCTACATACTGTGGTGTCGGGCTCCAAATTTCTCAATAGGACACCCATAGCACCAGAGTTAATCCCTAGAATCAACAAATGGGACTTACTCAAACTAAATACATTTTTCTCAGCAAAAGAAACAATAAGAGAGGTAAATAGGGAGCCTACATCCTTGGAACAAATCTTTACTCCTCACACTTCAGATAGAGCCCTAATATCCAGAGTATACAAAGAACTCAAAAAAATTAAACAATAAGAAAATGAATAACCCAATCAACAAATGGGCCAATGACCTGAACAGACACTTCTCAGAGGAGGACATACAATCAATCAATAAGTACATGAAAAAATGCTCACCATCTCTAGCAGTCAGAGAAAAGCAAAACAAACCCACCCTAAGATACCATCTCACTGCAGTAAGATCAGCAGCCATTATGAAGTCAAACGCCATCATGTGCTGTCGAGGATGTGGGGAAAAGGGCACACCTGTACATTGCTGGTGGGACTGCAAATTGGTGCAGCCAATTTGGAAAGCAGTATGGAGATTTCTTGGAAAGCTGGGAATGGAACCACCATTTGACCTATTCCCCTTCTCGGTCTATTCCCTAAAGAACTAAAAAGAGCATGCTACAGAGATACTGATAAATCGATGTTCATAGCAGCACAATTCACAATTGCAAGACTGTGGAACCAACCTAGATTCCCTTCAGTAGATGAATGGATTAAAAATGTGGCATTTATATAGAATGGCTTGTGACTCACAAGGTGCAGCCAGCAGACCCTTATATGTAAAGGCAAATTGTTATATGGTTTGGTTTCAGGTAAATGTTCAGAATCAGGTTGCTATGGACACGGGGGCAAACAATGAGAGATAGAATATTGGATGGTGGATTCTCCTGCAGAACCTGACCATACACACGTGACAGAACTCCCTCCAGCACTGTGTCCCAGTTGAACTCCTTGTATTTCGTGATGCAAATACCAAACTCCCAGTGCAGCAGCAAGAAACACCACGAAAAGTGGAGGATGACCAAATGGCTTCACAGTTCACACGGGGAGACACTTAGGTTCCAGTGTCCACAGTTTACTTAGGAAGAGAGAATTCAGCACTACGGTCTCATGTTCATTGGAAAATAAGAAACCATGTCCTCCAGGTCACATAGATGCAGACCCATCTTTGATGGTCTCACTACAAAGAAAGCTAAAGCTCCATACAACAAAATATATTTCAAGTGCCCAACCTCAGAGGGACTTTCTCAAGAAGTCTTTAGGCCAGCAGAGCTCCATGTGTGTGGACTGTTTAAACTTTCCCTTACTTTTGGAAACTCCTTTACCACCTCCAATTTTTTGAACTACTGAGTATATTTTATTCCACATATGAATTCACAGATTTTCTAACTCTTCTCCTCTAATTGTGTTTTACTAGGGTCGAAGGTAATGACAAGGCTTTGTTCTTGATGAGAGTTGGAAGATTTTTGTGTAGCATATGTTTGCGTACACATTGGATTCATTTTCCTATTTTCCATCCAAAATACTGAATCTCTGACACTATCCCATACCCTACTAGACTTTGACGATTAATCCTAATATGGTGAAGAAAAATAACCCAAAGAGAATAGAAATACAAGCAGTTCAGAGGAGGCATGGTGTATACTAGGTCTTGTCTTTTGCATGATAAAGGGTAGGTATTATAAAAATTGTCAATTTTTAATTGAAATAGTTCTACATGTGTTTTTAAAGGTAACGAATATGTGACTTCCTGTTTCCTTTTCTCTGTAGCCTATTCAGCACATGTGTTTTTATACGCACATATAGAATCCTACCTGGTATCACACATAATTTCTTTTGAGGCTACTGACTTGGAAGATAAAAATTGTGAGTAGAGATCATTCCTCCTAAACGCTGTTGAAACTGAAAATTCAACCTATGTCAGCTTCCTAGTAGAACAACATTATACATGAATCCATGTTAAGCAAAATGAATATTTTTCGATATGTGGATTATATATATTTCATGATGAAATGCGATTGGCATATATATTGCTACTTTTAATGTCTGTGCATGTGTCTGTGTGTGTGTGTGTGTGTGACTCTCCAAGTTTTCTAAAATATGAAATATATGTGTATTATATAAACTCCCTAAATTCATTCATGTTCATGTATGTGGATTTATAATCAACTTTTCAGAAGATTATTCTCAGAAATATTCATCCACCTTGAATACATATTTGTTTCCCATTACTGAAATCTGACTTCAGTTAATGGTTCATACAAATCCTAACATTTCTACATTAACTGACCCAGTTTAACATCAATGCAAGTAGATTCCTATGGGACATGATGTCTATTTTGAACTTCATTTCTATTCAACACTGCTACATTACTATTTCTTCACGTTTAGCCCATCATAGCATATATATTTCATCCACAAGTTCACAAATTTAGAGGCATTTGGTTCACTTTAAATCCCTTCCTGCTTTAGAACACATGTATTCCTCCAGGTTTCTTGACTGGATTTTTTGAGACTTCTTTTCAAACACATTATTTTCGATTTCCATAATCCTTTTGAAGAAAATCAGACACACCCTTCATGATAAACCATAACCTAATATTACCATTAGATGTATAACTGGTTGGAATGAATGATTTTATATCAATATTAGATTTCCTGTATATTTTCAGATATCAATTAAATGAATTATTTAAAGTGGAACCAGTTATATTATTTATTCACAGTATGGTCTATTCATGCATTATCTCTATATTCACAGACACAGCGTACACCTCTTTGTACCCCTAATACTAATTTATACGTCTTCTCAATATTGCTCCTGGAAATGGTGGAAGAAATACTCATGTCACCTGATCTACATATACATTTTATCACAGTAATATTCTTGACAAAACTGCAAAGGTCACACTTATGATTTTACAAAGCCTAAATGGAAAGTGAACATGGATTACTAAAAACATCCATGTCCAGGTTGCCTAATGCTCTCAAATGTCATTCTTTGGTGACTACATATTTGTTTCTTCCTAAGATTATATATTCAAACTCAATCCTGTTGAAAATGTCTAACCCTAACAATCACTTTGTACTTTGCCTAATTTCCTATTGTCTTCCTTGATATTTGCTTTCCTACATTTTTTCCCTAGTTCATCATTGTGAATGACTCTTCACATGTGCTGACATTGGCATTCACTCTCTAATCGAAACCCTGTTGCTAAAGAATTTTTTTTTCCAAATTCTATACTCACACTTCTTCCGAAAACTACCGACTGTCTTTCTAATCTTACCGACTATCCCTTTTGGAGTTGATGTTCCCTTCTAAATTCAATCATCCAAGGTACAAAGTCTTATGCCATTGTATATTGATTTATCCAAGAAATCTCTGCTGAAGGTAATTCAATGCTAAGTATCCCAATCAAGGGCCCAATTCCCTTCTGGGCTTCAAATCTTACCTAGATTTCTGTTTTCATACATATATTTCACCTCTATGTTCTTATAAATATAGCAGATTCCCAATATCATTATTCATCCCTCAGAATAATTCCTAACCCAAATTTATCAAGTTATTAATGCTAACCATACACTGTTCCCTCAATCTAACTTTACAGAAGAGCGGGACAGAGTTGGTCTTACAATACAGGAATATAGGGGATCTTCCACCTGCTGAGAACCTCAAATGTCCATGCAGATATGACCCCTGGAGAAGATGTAGGCAGATATGAAGGACCAAACATGGCCTGTGTGGAGAGCTGTTCCCGGGTGCCTATGGTTGATATACCATTCCAACTTGTGAAAGTGTCACATGAAGTAGGGTAGCCACCAGCACTTGTCCCCGTTGAACTCCTTGTATTTAGTTAAGCAAATACCAAACTCCCAGTGCAGCAGCAAGAAACACCACGAAAATGGAGAATGAACAAATGGCTTCACAGTCCACATGGGGAGACACTTAGCCCCCAGTGGCCACAGTTTACCTACAAAGAGGGAATTCAGTACTGCTGCCATATGTTCATTATAAAATAAGATACCATGTCCTCCAGGTCACATAGATGCACACCCAGCTTTGATGGTCTCACTACAAAAGAAGCTATAGCTCCAGACAACAATATAAATTTAAGTGCCCAACCTCTCAGCCAGTTTCTCAAGAAGTCTTTAGGCCAGCAGAGCTCCATGTTTGTGTTGTGTTTACAATGTCCCTTACTTTGAGAAACTCCTCCACCATATCCAAGGTTGTGAACTCCTGAGAATTTCCCATTCCAGATTGGATTTATTTTGCAATTTTCCATTCTACAGTAACTGACCTAGGTTTACATCAATGCAAGTAGATTCCTTATGGAACATGATGTGTATTTTGAAGTTCATTTTTATTCAACACTGTTACATTACTATTTCTTCAGTTTATGCACATAATAGGATACATATTTATTCCACAAGTTAGGAAGTTTATAGGCATTTGGTTCACTTTCAATCATTTTCTGCTTCAGAACACATGTATTCCTCCATGTTTCTTGACTGGTCTTCTCATGAGACTTCTTTCCAAACACATTATTTTCTATTTCCGTAATCACTTTTGAAACAAAACTCACACACCCTTCATTATAAACCATAACTCTAAGATTACCATTAGATGTATAACTCTTTGGAATGAATGATTGTATATCAATATAAGATTTCCTATATATTTTCAGATATCAATTCAATCCATTATTTAATTGGAACCAGTTATATTTTTTCCCAGTATGATCTATGTATGCATAATCTCTATATTCATAGACACAGCATACGCCTCTTTGTACCCCCAATACTAATTTATTCGTCTTCACAATATTGCTCCCGGAAATGGTGGAAGAAATACGCATGCCACCTGATCTACATATACATTTTATTACAGTAATATTCTGGACACCAAATGCAAAGGTCACACTTATTATTGTACCAAAGCCTAAATGGAAAGTGAGCATGGATTACTAAAAACATCCATGTCCACATTGCCTAATTCTCTCAAATGTCAATCCTATTCGTGACTACATATGTGTTTCTTCCTAAGATTATATATTCAACCTGAACCCTTTGAAAAAGTCTAATCCTATCACTTTATAGTTTGCCTGATTTTGTAATGTCTCTATTGATATCTGCTTTCCTACATATTTCCCAAGTTCATCATTGTGATTGACTCTTCACATGTGCTGACAAATATTCACTCTCTAACCAAAACCCTATTGCTAAAGAACTTTTGTTTCAAATACTATACTCACTCTTCTTCCTATACCTACCGACTATCTTCCTAATCCTACCGACTGTCCCTGTTTGACTCGATGTTCTCTTGTACATTCAATCATCCAAGGTAGAAGATCCTATGCCATTGATTATAGATTCATCTTAGACATCTGTGCATAACATAATTCAATGCTAATTATCCCAGTCAAGGTCCCAATGCCATTCTGGGCTTCGAATCTAAACTAGATTTCTGTTTTCATAATTATATTTCACCTCTATATTCTTTTAAATATTTTAGGTTCCAAATACCATCATTCATCCAGCAGAATGATTTCTAACCCAAATCAAACATGTTGTTAACCTTAACCATTCACTGTTCCATCAATCTAACTTTACAGAAGAGCAGGGATAGAGTTGTATGAGATCTTTCACCTGATGAAAACCTCAAAGGTACATGCATAAATGATCTCTGAAGAACATGAAGGCAGCTATAAAAGACCTGAGAGAGCAAAAGTCATCTTCAATGGCAAACAACCTGGTCAGGATGAAGGGTTCTGACTGAATCAGCCTCTCTCTTCTTAATGTAGAGAAAATGGACCAAACCCAGCCTGTGTGGGTAGCTGTCCCAGGGCGCCTATGATTGATATACCATTCTATCTTGTGAAAGTGTAACAGGAAGTAGGGGCAGCCTCCTTCTCATGTGACACTTGGAAGCCACTGGTAGGACAAAGTGGTTGCCAAGGCAGTAACCTCATTCAGTTCCTGAAGGAAGTGACCTCACCTCACTTCCTTGGTGATTAAAATCTCTGAACTTGGGATTCATGAAGCCAGTCACCCATAGCCAGTCCCAGTCTCAGTCCCAGTGGTCACACTTGTTTGGATTTACCAAAGACAGAGTCAGTCTTTCTTGGTAACTACTGATGTGAGGATGGCCAAATGCCAGGAAAGCTTTAAAGAGGAGCCGTTTCTGAGAAAGCAGGTAGTGGCTCACCTCTGGCTCCTGACACCTTCACAGAGTTAGCCAAGGAGACCAGATCTGACACAGGTCAGGCCATTTCAGGGGAACATAGTATGGTCCACCAGTCAGAGGACACTCTGGATATTCACAGACCTACTTGAGTTAAGGAGGTGCCTTTGTCGGTGTGGGTGTGAGTTTGTGGTTTTGTCTCATGTTCTGAGAATAGGTAGGAAAGGCAGTTTGTTTGGATTGGAGTGGACTGTTTCTAGTAAGTCGTTAGACAAGGCGAGTGCTTCTATGTCTGTGTTTCCCACTCTGTCCGTGGTTGTAGACATTAGAAAAGAGAATGCATCAAGGATGTGTCCTGTCTAGTAGAATGCTTCCCAGCATTCTTCCTGCCCGATTTAGGAATGGACTGTGGTTCGTCTTATGCATAAGAAACACCTACTAACTTTCTAAGTTCCTGTTTTCTTCCTGAATTCCGGCAAACCTCAAGAATAGGCCCATGGTTTTGAGTCCAAGATGTGTACCACCTCCAAGCTCTGTGACATGGCCATGTGCTTGATAGCTGTAGGGAATGGGAACATCTTAGAAAACTCAAATATCTGTGTGACCAGTAAACTCTCAGTGGAGAAACCCTGCTTTGGTTCATTTGCATACTTATGGTTATGTTGCCCTGAATGTCAAGAAGGTCTTTGCCTCAGGCCACCCCTTTGTGAAGCCTGAAGAAAACTGTTTTCAAATGGAAATAAATGGGCATAACATGTGGCTCTTTGCTTAATTGCTTTGAAAAGGGACGTGTCCGAATCAGCCTTTTGGGCCTGTGTGAGGTTGTGGCTTAGATTCTCAGCACATGGTAGATCTAAAGATAGATTCCATTTGTGCAATCAAAACCAAAATGGCAAAAAATCACTCATTGTGGATGAGTCTCTTGCCTTCCTCTGTTAGGTTCTTTACCTCCATCAAGTGTGAATAGGAGTCCTTTAGGTCAAATGAGTTCTTCAAATCCCTGCAGAGGTGCTTGTGTTTTCTCAAGATTCCATATCACATAAAGAATCTATACCTGAGAGTCAGTAGGCCTCAAATTGGAGAAGGAGAGCAGTATTAATGGTAGGCCTATTTGATCACTCCTGGTTCACAGGAAGGGTGTCCATGTCACCCTCACTTTAGGCAAATGAGGGGCAAGCGACATTATTTTGGACACTCTCTTGGGATGCATCCTGCATGGTAACCTCCAGCCAGAGGTTAAGATGAATGTCTATATTTAAGAAGATGAGGGCCATTTGGGTGTCTTTTGGTTTTAATTGTGGTCATTCTTGTGGCAGTTGGAAGAGATGACTGGATCCACCTGGGCTTGAACTCTGGTGTCATTCCCCTTAGAGCCTGAGTTCTGGAACACATATCAAAGAAGAATTGCCATAAATTGTGTGGGGATTTTAAGAGGTCGCGCATGAGAGTCGCCCTTGGAAACTGAGATCTATGCCCACGGTGGCTTTCCACAGAGCACTGGGAATCTCAGACAGGATATCACATGATTTAATTCTGAAAGACTTGGCAGCCATATTTGATAGTCAAAAAACACATGGACCTCAATTTTAGACCTCAATGGGCGTGGCTTCATGTGACCTTTTGGCCACTCTTTGGGAAGCCTTGCCTGTGAGAGTTCTCCAGAGCTTTCATTGAAATGATCTTCCTCAACATTGAATGATTCCTGAATGAATTGAAATAAACAGTGCCTCCAACTTCATCCTTGAAAATTGGCTAGATAAATACCATGAAATATTTAAAATTCCAATGACCAGGTGGCACTGAAGAACCTTTGGATGTCCTGTTGCTGATCATGAGTGTACCAGACAGTGCCTTGATTAACAGGCTTTCATGAATATGGTGTAGAACAGAGATGCCAGTAATTTGGAGCCTGCAGAATAGTGGGCCTAGAGCAGAGGTGATTAAGTGTGTGATAAAACATCTGTGGTGGGGTCATGTGGATCTGCCATTGTCTTCCAAATGGCTTGTGACTGACATGGTGCAGCCAGCAGAACATTGTATGTAAACGCATCATGTTATATGGAGAGGTTTAAGGGCAATGTTCAGAATCAGGTTGCTATGGTCACGGAGGCAACCTATGTGGTATACAAGTCCTGTTGGTGCATTCTCCTGCAGTCCCTGACCCACCATATGTGACAGAACTCCCTCCAGGACTGTGGTCAAGTTTAACTCCTTGTATTTCATGAAGCAAATACAAAACTCTCAGTGCAGCAGGAGACACTATAAAAAGTGGAGGATGATGAAATGGCTTCACAGTCCACATGGGGAGACACATAGCCCCCAGTGGCCATAGTTCACCTACAAAGAGAGAATTCAGCACTACTGCTTCATGTCCATTGGAAAATTATAAACCATGTCCTCCAGGTCACAGAGATGCATAAAGACGTTTGATGGTCTTACTAGAAAAAAAGCTAAAGTTCCTGAAAACTACATATATTTCAACTGTCCATCTTAGAGGCAGTTTCTCCAGACGTCTTTAGGCTGGCAAATCTTCATGTTTGTGGAGTTTTTACATTGTCCCTTACTTTTGGAAACTCCTCTACCATCTCCAAGGTTGTGAAATCCGGAGCAGTTTTCATTTCAGGTATGAATTCAAAGATTTTCTGACTCTTTTTCTCTAATTGTGTCTTACTTGGGGTGAAGGTAATGTCAAGTTATTGTTCTAAATGAGAGTGGGAAAATTTTTGTGTAACACTAATTTGCATAGACATTGATCCATTTCCAATTTTCCATTCGAAATACTGAATCCCTGACAGTAACTCATACCCTACTATACTCTGACTACTAATCCTAATATGATGAAGAATAATACCCAAATAGAATAAAAATACGAGCAGTTCAGAGGAGGCATGCTGTACAGTTGGACTTCCCTTTTGCATGATTAAGGGTAGGTGTTATAAATCTACTCAATTTTTAATTGAAATAGTCCTCCATGTGTTTATAAAGTTCACAAATATGTGAATTCCTGTCTCCCTTTCTCTGTAGCCTACTCAGCACATGTATTTTTATATGCACATACAGAATCCTACCTGCTATCACACGTACATTTTCATGAGTTGGCTGAATTGGCAGATACAAATTGTGAGAAGAGATCAGTCCTCCTAAACGCTGTGGGAACTGAAAATTCAAAGTATGTGTAAGCTTCCCAGTAGAACAATATTATACATAAATCCATGTTCAGTATAATAAATATTTTGCATCTTTGAATGATGTATATTACATGATGAATTACGATTAGCATATATATTGATACTTTTTAATGTATATTTGTGTTTATTTAAAATATATATATATATATATATATATATATATATATATATATATATATATATATATACACTCCAGATTTCTCAAAATATGAAAGGTATGTGACTTATACACACTCTGTAAATTCATTCATGTTCATGTATATAAATTTATAATCAACTTTTCAGAAGATAATTCTCAGAAATATTCATCCACCTGAAATACATATTTATTTCCCAGTACTGAAAACTAATTTCAATCAATGGTGTTTACGAATCCTAATATTTCTACAGTAACTGACCCAGTTTAACATCAATGCCAGTAGATTCCTATGGGACATGATGTCTATATTGACCTTCATTTTAATCCAACACTGGTACATTACTATTTCTTCAGTTTTTGCACATCATAGGATATGTATTTCTTCCACAAGTTTAAAATATATAGGAATTTGTTTCACTTTCAAACACTTCTTGCTTCAGAACACATGTATTCCTCCATGTTACTTGACTGGTCTTTTCATGAGACTTCTTTCCAAATACATTATTTTCAATTTCCATAATCAATTTCGAAGCTAAACTCACACACTCTTCATGATGAACCATAACATTAATATTAACATTAGATGTATAACTGGTTGGAATGAATAATTGTATATCAATATAAGATTTCCTCTATATGTTCACGATTCAATTCAATCCATTATTTAAAGTTGGAACCAGTTATGCTTTTTATTCACAGTATTGTCTATTAATGCATTATCTCTATATTAATAGATACAGTGTACTCCTCTTTGTCCCTTCAATACTAATTTATACGTCTTCAAAATATTGCTCCCAGAAATGGTGGAAGAAATACTCATGTCACCTTATCTATATATAGATTTTATCACAGGAATATTCTGGACACAAAAAACGAAGGTCACACTCATGATTGTATCAAAGCCTAAATGCCAAGGGAGCGTGGATTACTAAAAGGAACCATGTCCAGGTTGCCTAATGCTCTCAAATGTAAATCAAATTGGTGACTACATATTTGTTTCTTCCTAAGATTATATATTCAACCTCAACCATGTTGAAAATGTCTAATCCTATCACTCACTTCATACTTTGCCTGATTTGGTAATATCTTTATTGATACCTGCTTTCATACATATTTCCCCCAGTTCATCATTGTGACTGACACTTCACATATGCTGACATTTACATTCACTCTCTACCCGAAACCCTATTGCTAAAGAACTTTTGGTCCAAATCCTATACTCACTCTTCTTTCTAAACCTACTGACTATCTTCCTAATGCTACTGACTATAGTTTTTTGACTCGATGTTCTCTTCGACAATCAATTATCCAAGGTATAAGGTCCTATGCCATTGTATATCAATTTATCTGAGACACATGTGCAGAACATAATTCAAACCTAAGTATCCCACTCAAGGGCCCAGTTCCCTTCTGGCTTCCAATCTTACCTAGATTTCTGTTTTTATACTTATATTTTACCTATATATTTTTGTAAATATCACAGGCTCCAAATACCATTATTCATCCGGCAGAAAGATTCCTAACGCAAATCAAACATGTTATTAACCCTAAACATACACTTTTCCCTCAATCTAACTTTACAGAAGAGGAGGGACAGAGTTGGTCTTACAATACAGGAATGTAGGGGATCTTCCACCTGCTGAGAACATCAAAGGTATATGCAGAAATGATCCCCTGAGATGATGAAGGAAGCTATGAAGGACCTGAGAGAGCAAAAGACATCTTCCATGGTAAACTATCTGGTCAGGATGAAGGGATGTGTCTGAATCAGCCTCTACCTTCTTAATGTAGAGAAGATGGACCAAACCAGGCCTGTGTGGAGAGCTGTTCTCAGGCACCTATGGTTGGTATACCATTCTAACTGTGAAAGTGTGACAGGAAGTAGGGACAGCCTCCATCTCATGGGACCCTTAGAAGTAACTGTTAGGACAAAGTGGTTGCCAAGTCAGTGACCTCTTTCAGTTCCTGAAGGAAATGACCTCACCTCACTGCCTTGGTGATGGAACTCTCTGGACGTTTGATCCTGGAAGACAGGCACCAAGAGCCAGTCTCAGTCCCAGTCCCAGTGGTCTCACTTGTTTTGATTTACCAAGAACAGAGTCAGTCTTTCTTAGTACCTACTGATGTGATGATGGCCAAATGACAGGAAAGCTCTGAAGAGGAGCTTTTCCTGGGAAAGCAGGTAGTGGCTCACCCATGGCTCCTAACAACTTCAAAGTGTTGGCCAAGGAGACCAGATCTGATACAGGACAGGCCATTTTGGGGGAACATACAATGGCCCACCATTCTGAGGACACTATGGATAGTCACAGACTTACTTTAGCAAAGGAGGTGCCTTTGAGTGTGTGTGTGTGGGTTTGTGGTTTTGTCTCATGTTCTGAGAATAGGTAGGAAAGGCTCTTTGTTTGGATTGGTGTGGACTGTTTCCAGTAAGTCGTTTGACAAGGCGAGTGCTTCTATGTCTGTGTATCCCACTCTGTCCGTGATTGTAGACATTAGAAAAGAGAATGCATCAATGGATGTGTCCTGTCTAGTAGAAAGCTTCCAAGCATTCATCCTGCCCAATTTACAAATGGACTGCAGCTTGTCTTATTGAAGGGCAACATCTGCTCTCAGTAGTTTCTGTTTTCTTCCTGAATTCTGGAAACTCTCCAGAATAGCCTCATGGTTTTGTGTCCAAGATATGTACCACCTCCAAGCTCTGTGAAATGGTGATGTACTGGATAGCTGAAGGGAATGGCGAGAATCTAAGAAAACTCAGATATCAGTGGGACCAGGAAAGTCTCAGTGGAGAAACCCTTCTTTGGGCCTTTTGCTTACCTATTGTTCTGTTGCCCTGAATTTCAGGAAGGTCTTTACCTCAGGACACTAATTTGTGAAGCCTGAAGAAAACTGTTTTCAAATGGAAATTAATGGGCATCACCTGTGGCTCTTTGCTTAATTGCTTTGGAAATGGATGTTTCTGAAACAGCCTCTTGGCCCTGTGAGGCTGTGGTTAGATACTCAGCACCTTATACATCCCACGTGTTCATCCAAAACCAAAATGGCCAAAAGAGCAGTTTTTGTGGATGAAGTCTCTCCCTACCTCTGTAAGGTTCCTGACCTCTATCAAGTGAGAATAGGGTGCCTTTGGGTCAAATGAGTTCTTCAAAGCCCTTCAGAGGCTAGCCCATAGGTGATTCCAATGATTCCAATTCACATGAAGAATCTAAACCCCACAGTCAGTAGTCCTCAAATTGGAGAAGCAGAGCAGTATTAACGGCAGGCCTATTTGATAAGTCATGGTTCACAGGAAGGTGTTCAGGCCACCCCAACGTTAAGCAAATGAGGGGCAAGGGAGCTTATTTTGGACACTGTCTTGGGCTGTGCCCCTCATGGAAACCTCCAGCCAGAGGTTAAAATGAGTATCTATATGGAAGAAGATGACGGCCATGTGGAAGTGTTCTGGTTTTAATTGTGGTTATTAGTGTGGTTGTTGAAAAATATGACTGGCTCCACCTGGTCTTGAATTCTAGTGTGATTCCCCTTAGAGACTGAGTTCTGGAACTGATCTCAGAGAGGTATTGCCATGAGTTTTGTTGGGATTTTAGGAGGCCATGCATGAGAGTCACCCTTGGAAACTGAGATCTGTGCCCAGGAAGGCTTTCCACAGAGCACAGGGAATCTCAGCCAGGTTATCACATAATTTTTTTCTGAAAGAATTAGCACCCATAGTTGAGAGTCAAAACACGCAAGGATTTTACATTGTAGACCTCAATATGCCTGGCTTTATGTGACCATTTGGCAACTCTTTGGGAAGCCTTGCCTGTGAGAGTCTTCCAGAGCTTTCATTGAAATGGGCTTCCTCACCATTTAATGGTTACTGAATTAAATGAAACCCTCAGTGCCTCCAACTTCAATCTTAAAAAATGGGCTCGATAAATACCATGAAATTTTTGAAATTCCCATTACCAGGTGGCACTGGAAAACCATTGGAGATCCTGTTGCTGATCATGAGTGTACGAGAAAGTGCCTTGATTGACTGGGTTTCACAAAAATGGTGTAGAACAGAGATGCCAGTAAGTTGGAACCTGCTGAGTAGTGGGCCACAGCAAAGGTGGGTAGGTGTGAGATAAACCATCTCTGGTGGTTTCATGTGGATTGGCCATTGGCTTTCAAATGGCTTGTGACTGACATGATGCAGCCAGCAGACCCTTATATGTAAAGGCATCTTGTTATATGGATAGGTTTCTGGGCAATGTTCAGAATCAGGTTGATATGGTCAAGGGGGCAAGCTATGTTGGACATAAGCCTGGTTGGTGCATTCTCCTGGAGACCCTGTCCCACCACACGTGACAGAACTCCCTCCAGCACTGTGTCCCAGTTAAACTCCTTGTATTTCATTAAGCCAATACCAAACTCCCAGTGCAGCAGCAAGAATCACCACGAAAAGTAGAGTATGACCAAATGGCTTCACAGTCCACACGGAGAGACACTTATCCCCCAGTTGCCACAGTTTACCCACAAAGTGAGAATTCAGCACTGCTGCCTCATTTTAATTGGAAAATAAGATACCATGTCCTCCAGGTCACATAGATGTTGACCCAGTTTTGATGGTCTCACTACATAGGATGCTAAAGCTACCAACAACAACATACATTTTAAGTGTCCCAACTCAGAGGCAGTATCTCAAGAAGTCTTTAGGCCTGCAGAGCTCCATGTTGTGGAGTGTTTACCTTGTCTTTTACTTTTGGAAACTCATCTACCACCTCCAAGGTTGTGAACTCCTCAGCATATTCCATTCCGGGTATGTATTCACAGATTTTCTAACTCTTATCCTCTAATTGTGTATTTCTTCCAGTGAGGGTAATATCAAGGGATTGTTTTTAATGTGAGTGGGAAGATTTTTGTGTAGCACATATTTGCAAACACATTGGGTTTACTTTCCTATTTTCCATTTGAAATACTGAATCTCTGACACTAACCCATACCCTACTAGACTCTGACTACTAATCCTTATATGATGGAGAATAGTAACCCAAAAAGAATACAAATACTAGCAATTCAGAGAAGGCATGGTATGTAGTTGGACATCCCTTAATGTTTATTGACATAGTTCTCCATGTGTTTTTAAAATTAACAAATATGTGAATTCCTCTCTCCCTTTTTCTGTAGCCTATTAAGCACATGTATTTTAATATGCACAAATAGAATCCTACCTGGTATCACATGTACATTCTTCTGAGGTGGCTGACATGGCAGATAAAAATTGTGAGAAGAGATCACTCCTCCTAACCTCTGTTGGAACAGAAAATTCAACCTATGGGTGAGCTTCCTAGTTGACCAACATTATGCATAAATCCATTTTCAGTAAAATGTATATTTTTCGATAAGTGGATGTTATATATTTAATGATGAATTTCGATTGGCATATATATTGCTACTTTTTAATGTCTCGGTGTGTGTGTTTGTGTGTGTGTGTGTGTGTGTGTATATATATATATATATATATATATATATATATATATATATATATACTCTCCCGATTTTTCAAAATATGAAATATATGTGTCTTATTATACACTTCCTAAAATTATTCATATTCATGTATGAGGATTTATAATGAACTTTTCACAAGATTATTCTCAGAAATATTCATCCACCTGAAATACATATTTGTTTCCTAATACTGAAAACTAACTTTAGTGAATGGTGCATACAAATCATAATATTTTGACATTGCAAGATGGCCGCGAATAGAGAGCATCATACCCAGTGTACCGCGCCACTGCGCAGGTGACTAACGACTAAGAACGACAAAAAACTATCTTGTTAGGAACTTACAGCAAAATGGGGGTGCACTGAAACCTAGAAGAAGGATTTCTAGCACTGAGGTCCGGTAAATGAGTCTCAAACATGAGCCAACTCTGCGACCGGAGATCCTGTCTGACTGATCCGCGCTACCAGTCCAGTGGCTACAGAAAGCAGGGCACCACCGAGATGCGATCAATAATCACGGAGAAACGTTGATGCAGATTCTGTGGAATTCTGCCAGTAGAGTCCCCACTGAGCCCTGGGCTGAGTTCAGGGTTTCAGATGGGGAAGGAAGTGGTACAGTTCTAACCCCCACAATAGAAACTCCACGAAGGAAACCAACGGCCACCATCTTGGTGAGCTGAAGTAACGACAGCCACTCCCCTACAGAATGCAACAATAAAATGTTGTTATTCTGTTACTGTTACTCAGCTCCTCTCCCATACTTCGGGGAATTTGCATCAAATCTCTCCTAGGCTTTCTGGGGGAGAGATTATCAGAGGGAGCCTGCATAAAGATAGGGGAAAACTAGAGGCACCTGACTTTCAACTCCCCCTCCCATCAGTGGTGAAAAAAACCTGTCTAGCCAGCGCTGAGAGAGGAGCAAGCGGAAAAAAAAAAATCAAAACAATAGAGTGCCGGGGTTCCCAATAGCCAACTGTGCAATCAGAGATCCGGGCTGATTGAATCATGCAGCCAGGCCTGCTGTTTCAGATGGCGGGGCACCACCGAGAAGTGACCTGAAGCAGGGAGAAATGTTGCTGCGGATTCTGTGGAATCCTGCCGGCTGAGCTCCCACTGATCCCCGGGCTGAGTTTGGGAATTCAGACAGGGAAGAAAGTGGTATAGTTCTATCCCCCACAAAAGAAACTCCACCAAGGAAACAAGCGGCCACCATCTTTGAGATCTGAAGTAACCACCGCCCCTCTCCAATAGACTGCAACAATAAAACAGATGTGTGTTACTCAGCTCATCTCTCATACAGCGGGGAATTCGCATAAAATGTCTCCTAGGCTTTCCGGGGGAGGGTTAATCAGAGCAAGCCTGCATAAAGACGCAAGAAAAACTAGAGACACCTGACTTTCGACTCCCCCTACCATCAGTGGCCATAACGAAACGTGTATAGCCAGTGCTGGGGGAGGGGTAAGTGGAAAAAATCAAAACAATAGAGTGTCTGGGTTCCCAAAAGACACCCTCCACACCCAACAAACGGCAGGCACAGAGTACAGTTTGAACTGCCGAGAGGCATCACTCAGGGGAAATCTGGTCTAGAAAAAGAAACCAGGACAAGCAGGAGAAACCAAAGGACTAGAAGGCAGGCCCTTGTGACTGGGCGGCTGGAGACCGCAGGCCTGCACATGACATTCCACCCACTGCCTGAGTGACTGGGGGGCTGAGGAATGCCCGCCTGCCGGCAACCGAGCGTGAGACTGCGTGGCTAGAGATTGACAACCCAACGGCGACAGCCCACCTGCTGCCCGCGTGACTGGGCGGCTGGAGACCGCCTGCCCGCTGGCGACCAATCGCACAATTGGGCGGCTGGAGACCGCCCGCCTGCCAGTGACCCAGAGCTGAAACAAACCAGAGACAGTCAAGTCCCACCCCCCAATTCGGACACCTCGGCAAGGAGCCTGGGGCCGGCCAAAGCAGAGAGGTGACATCACTGGAGCTCGGCCTTCAGAATTACTTCCAAGCGGAATCCACTTTAGCAGGCATAGTTTACCAACACAAAGGAGAGACAACAGAGATATACAACACCAAAACAAATCTAAAGAATAAAGCAGAAACACAGCAATCAAATAGAGCTGGAAAGTAACGTGAACATCATGAAAAAACAAGGGCAAAAAAGGAGTACAAACAATGCAGGACAACTTAAATCTACAGGAGGACCTTGAAGCATCAGAAACAGGGATAGGGAAAGAACTCAAGGCATACCGAACTCAGATGGAAAGGAATATTAGAGAAGACATGAGGCAGCAACTGCAAGCAATAAAAGTATATTTTGAAAATGAATTAAGCAAACAAATTCAAATGGCAAAGAATGAGCATTACCAGGAGATAGAGATCTTAAAAAAAATATTAAACAGTAATCCTAGAAATGCAGGAAAATATAAACCAAATTAAAAACTCAAACGAGAATATTACAAATAGACTAGATCAAGTAGAAGTCAGAACATCAGATAATGAAGACAAAGTTTATCAACTTGAAAAGAATTGAGTAAACACAGAAAAGATGCTTAAATCCCACCAGGAATTTATTCAAAAGATATGGGATGTCATAAAAAAACAAAAAACAAATTTAAGAGTCATCAGGATAGAAGAAGGCATAGAGATTCAAACCAAAGGAATGGACAACATATTAAATGAAATAATTCTATAAAACTTCCCAGAGATGAATGATGGATTGGATTGCCAATTCCTGGAAGCCTACAGGACCCCAAACATTCAAAACCAAAATAGACCAACTCCAAGACATATAATTATGAAGATAGCCAACATACAGAACAAGGAGAGAATATTAAAAGCTATAAGAGAAAGGAGGCAGATTACATTCAGGGGTAAACCAATTAGGTTAACAACTGATTTTTCATCACATTCTTTGAAAGTGAGAAGATCCTGGAACAGTGTAATTCAAATGTTGAAAAAAAAAAAAGAATTCCAACCAAGAATACCATATAAAGAAAAGTTAAGCTTCAGATTTCACAATGAAATTAAAGTCTTTCACGATAAACAAAAGCTAAAACAATTCTCAGCCAGAAAACCAGCACTGCAAAGCATTTTGTGCAAAATACTACAAGAAGAAGAGTTAAAAAATAGTGCCCAAAACTAACAGTGGGAAGTATCTCAGTAAAGCGGGAGGAAAGTAACCAAAAAAGTAAAAACTATCCAAACTAAAATATAATAAATAAATAAACATGACTGGAAGTACAAATCATATTTCAATTGTAACCTTAAATGTTAATGGCCTAAATTCACTAATCAAGAGACATGTGCTAGTAACCTGGATCAAAAAAACAAATCCAACAATATTCTGCCTTCAGGAGACTCATATGATAGGAAAAGACATACACAGGCTGAAGGTAAAAGGTTGGGAAAAATCATAACACTCACATGGCCCTCGGAAGCAAGAAGGATTTGCCATACTCATATGGAATAATATCAACTTCAAACCTAAGTTAATCAAAAGGGATAAAGAATGACACTATATTCTGTTAAAAGGAATCATCCACCAACAAGAAAAAAACAATTATCAATTTGTATGCACCAAGCAATGGAGGTGCAACGTTCATAAAACAAACTCTCCTCAAGTTCAAGAGTCAAATAGACTACAACACAATAATTATGGGTGACTTCAACACACCACTCTCAGCATTAGAGAGATCCTCTAGACAAAAACTGAATAAAGAAACTATAGAACTCAACAGCACAATCAATAACCTAGACTTAACCGACATATATAGAATATATCAACCATAATCAAGTGGATACATGTTCTTCTCAGCAGCACATGGATCCTACTCAAAGATACACCATATATTATGCCATAGGGCAATTCTTAGTAAATATAAAGGCATGGAGATTATACCGTGCACCATATCTGATCATAATGGAATGAAACTGGATATCAATGAGAAAAGAAGGAAGGAAAAATCCTACATCACATGGAAAATGAACAACATGCTACTGAATGACCAATGGGTTACAGAAGACATAAAGAAGGAGATAAAAAATTCTTAGAGACAAATGACAATACAGACACAACATACCGGAATCTATGGGACACAATGAAAGCAGTTTTAAGAGGGAAATTCATTTCTTGGAGTTCTTTCCTCAAAAAAAGAAAAAAAAAAACAACAAATAAATGAACTTAAACTACACCACAAAAACCTGGAAAAGGAAGAGCAAAACAACAGCAAATGTAGTAGAAGACAAGAAATAATTAAATTTAGAGCAGAAATCAACGAAATTGAAACAAAAAAAAAGTTGAAAAAATTGATAAAACTAAAAGTTGGTTCTTTGAAAAAATAAATAAGATCAACAGGCCCTTAGCCACGCTAAGGAAGAGAAGAAGAAAGAGAATTCAAATTACTAACATGTGGGATAAAAAAGGCAATATCACAACAGACACTACAGAAATATAGAAGATAATTAGAAAGTATTTTGAAACACTATATTCCAATAAAATAGAATATTGTGAAGATATTGATAAATTTCTTAAGTCATACAATCTGCCCAGATTGAGTCAGGAAGACACAAACAATTTAAACTGGCCAATAACAAAGGAAGACATAGAAGAAGCAATCAAAAGACTGCCAACCCAAAAAAAGCCCTGGACCGGATGGGAATACAGCGGATTTCTACAAAACCTTCAAAGAAGAATTAAAATCAATATTTTTCAAGCTTTTTCAAGAAATAGAAAAAGAAGGAGCTCTTCCAAATTCATTCTATGAGGCCAACATCACCCTGATCCCGAAACCAGACAAAGACACTTCAAAGAAAGAATACTACAGACCAATTTCTCTAATGAACTTGGATGCAAAAATTCTCAATAAAATTCTGACAAATCGAGTACAAAAGCATATCAAAATAATTGTGCAACATCATCAAGGAGGATTCATCCCTGTGATGCAAGGATGGTTCAATATACGAAAATCAATAAATGCCATTCACCACATCAATAGACTTAAAGACAAGAACCATATGATCATCTCGATAGATGCAGAAAAGCATTTGACAAAGTTCTGCATCCATTTATGTTCAAAACTCTATAAAAACTAGGGATAACAGGAACTTACCTCAACATTGTAAAAGCTATATATGCTAAACCTCAGGCTAGCATCATCCTAAATGGAGAAAAAACTGAAGGCATTCCTTCTAAAATCTGGAACAAGACAGGGATGCCCTCTATCACCACTTCTATTCAATTTAGTTCTTGAAATACTAGCCAGAGCAATTAAACAGACAAAAGAAATTAAAGGCATAAAAATAGGAAAAGAAGAATTTAAAGTATCACTATTTGCAGATGACATGATAATATATTTAACAGACACAAAAATGTCTACAAAGAAATGGCTAAAGTTAATAAATGAATTCAGAAAAGTGGCAGGATATATAATTAACACGCATAAATCAAATGCATTCCTGTATAACAGAAAAAAAACTTCTGAAATGGAAATGAGGAAAACCACTCTATTCACAACATCCTCAAATAAAATAAGATACTTGGGAATCAACCTAACAAAAGAGGTGAAAGATTTATATAATGAAAACTACAGAAATCTAAAGAGAGAAATAGAAGAAGATGTCAGAAGATGGAAACATGTGCCCTGTTCATGAATAGGCAGAACTAACATCATAAAAATGGCAATATTACGCAAAGTTCTCTACAGGTTTAATGCAATGCCAATCAAAATTCCAACGGCATTTCTTGTAGAAATAGATAAATCAATCATGAAATTCATATCGAAAAATAAAAGACCCAGAATAGCAAAAGCAACTCTAAGCAGGAAGTGTGAATCTGGAGGTATAGCGATACCAGAGTTCAAACTGTACTACAAAGCAATAGTAACAAAAACAGCATGGAACTGGTACCGAAAAATGCAGGTGGACCAGTGGTACAGAAGAGAGGACACAGAAACCAATCCACAAAATTACAACTTTATTATATTTGATAAAGGGGCTAAAAGCATGCAGTGGAGGAAGGATAGCATCTTCAACAAATGGTGCTGGGAAAATTGGAAATCCATATGCAACAAAATGAAACTGAATCCCGTTCTCTCGCCATGCACAAAATTTAACTCAAAATGGATCAAGGATCTAGATATAAAATCAGAGACACTGCGTTTCATAGAAGAAAAAGTTGGCTACGATCTACATACTGTGGGGTCGGGATCCAAATTTCTTAATAGGACGCTCATAGCCCAAGAGTTCTTAACAAGAATAAAAAAAATGAGACTTACTTATACTAAAAAGTTTTTTTTTTCTCTGCAAGAGAAACAAAAAGGGAAGTAAATAGATAGCCTACATCCCGGGAACAAATTTTTATCCCTCACACTTCAGATAGAGCCCTAATATCCAGAATATACAAAGAATTCAAAAAAATTATCAATAAGATAACAAATAACCTAATCAACAAATGGGCCAAGGACCTGAAAAGACACTTCACCGAGGAGGACATACAATCAATCAACAAGTACATGAAAAAATGCTCACCATATCTAGCAGTCAGAGAAATGCAAATCAAACCCACCCTAAGATACCATCTCACTCCAGTATGATTGGCAGCCATTATGAAGTCAAACAACAACAAGTGTTTACGAGGATATGGGGAAAAGGGGACACTTGTACACCCCTGGTGGGACTGCAAATTGGTGAGGCCAACATGGAAAGCAGTATGGGGATTCCTGGGAAAGCTAGGAATGGATCCACCATTTGAACCAGCTATCGCCCTTCTCGGACTATTCCCTGAGGATCTTAAAAGAGTGTACTAAAGGGATACTGCCACATCAATGATCATAGTGGCACAATTCACAATACCTAGACTGTGTAACCAACCTAGATGCAATTCAATAGATGAATGGATAAAAAAAAAATGTGGCATCTATACACGATGGATGCAGCACTAAAAAATGACAAAATCATAGAATTTGCAGGGAAATGGATGGCATTAGAGCAGATTATGCTAAGAGAAGCTAGCCAATCCTTAAAAAAACAAATGCCAAATGTCTGCTTTGATAAAAATAGGGTAACTAAGAATAGAACAGGGAGGAAGAGCATGAGGAAAAGATTAATATTAAACAAAGACAAGTGGGAGAGAGAAAGGGAGAGAGAAGGGAAAGCATATGGAAATGGTAGGAGACCCTCATTGTTACACAAAATTACATATAAGACGTTGTGAGGGGAAAGGCGGGATCAAGAGAGAGAAGTGAAAAAGCAGATGAGGAAGAGAGGGAAGATAGGATGAAAGGGGAGGAGGGATAGTAGGGGATAATAAAGGTAGCAGAGGACAACAGTCACTAATGTGACATTATGTAAAAATGTGAATGTGTAACTGATGTGATTCTGCAATTCGTATTTGGGGAAAATTGGGAGTTCATAACCCATTTCAGTCAAATGTATGAAAGATGATATATCATGAGCTTTGTAATGTTTTGAAAAACCAATAAAAATAAATAAACAAAGGTTTAAAATTGAGTGGGAAGAAATCAGCTAAAAAGGAGTTGAGATGCATTCATTTTGATAAGCAGAAAGTTTGTTTTGTGTAGTTGTAAATATCACAAATTTATTTTACCAGAAAACTGGCTTTTGAAATGAACATATATTGAGATTAAAGGATAATCCACCTACCTTCATGAAAAATTCATATCATTTCCTATATTTTTCATATTTCATTTTTTTTCGTGAATATTTTGTCATGGACCAGGTCTAGTCTTAGGCTACCTCATCTGACAAGTTCGTACAATGTGTTGGATTGTTCTTTTCATCTTTTATTTGATAGTTTGTAGCTGATAATGTGTATTTTTCCTTATCTTTATTTGGACATACATACCCAACTATATCTTTGCATTTTATGTTTTACTGGGGAAGAGACTCATCAAAAGCTCTTTATTATATGTATCAACAATGAAACATTTAGAGCATGCAATTATTCTTAATTTTGCATGAAAATATCTTTGTACCATTTTTCTTATAAAGATGTAGAATTATTACTGTAATAAGTAACTACTTACAAGAAGAATTAAACAATTGACTTTATATCAATCATGAATATGAAAATTAATAAAATAAGTATTTGGCAATAAATATGCAATTGATAGAAATTAAAATCACAAGAAAGCCATTTAAAATGTCAGTGCATATGGTCCTTAAATAAAAGGTTGTTCAAATAAAATTTCACTAATTCATAAGAGTTAATATGCCATATCACAGCTTAATGTAATATAAAAACTTAAATGATAAGTATTGATAAATAAGAATGATACCTGTTTACTTAAATATGTTTATTTGATTTTCACTGTAAGCTGTTAATTCTAGAAGACTTGAAAATTAAGAAAGACTTGGTCTATATTATTTCTAACAGGCTAATCAAAGTACTTTTAAATATATATGTATATATATCATATGTAATACATATGCATGAATATAGATACATATGTATAATAAATGTATTGTAATATATCTATAGGTTATTATAATTATTAAATTTTCTCAAGAAAAAAGAATGACTATAAAAAAATTCTTAAATGTAAATTTCATAGCATATTACTGTTTGTAATGACATGAGAGAAAAACTCCTATGGAGGGAAAATGAAAAAGGAAGAGAGAGAAGGGGGAAAATGAGGAATAAAGTGAGTAAAGAAGAGGGAGAGGAGTGTTTGATTATAAGATAAATGTGGAGGGTCTGGGTGTCTGGCTCAGTGGTAACATGCTTGGCTAGCATGTGTGAGGCACTGGGTTATATTCTCAGCACCACATATAAATAAATAAAATGAGGTCGATCAACAACTGAAAAAATAAAAAAAAAATAAAAAAGTAGAAATATTACCAAAATTCTGAGTTTTTATGAATGCTAAATAAAAAAAAATGTTACATAGCCTTATGTAATTTCTAGACTCCCCAAAATAGTCATTTAATGATAGATTAGTAGTGCGATAACTAAAAATCCATTGCTCTTTCCTCGACATTCTGTGGCATGCTAGTGCTAAAATAAATTGTATTATAACACCAAAAAAAATTCTAATATTTCTACAGTAACTGACCCAGTTTAACATAAATGCAAGAAGATTCCTATGGAATATAATTGTATTTTGACGTTCATTTTTATTCAACACTGGTACATTACTATTTGTCCAGTTTATGCACATCATAGTATGTATATTTCATTCACAATTTAGCAAATTTATACGCATTTGTTTTACTGTCAATCACTTCCTGCTTCAGAACACATGTATTCCTCCACGTTTCTTGACTGCTCCTTTCATGAGACTTTTTTCCAAAGACATTATTTTTGATTTCCATTATCATTTTTGAAGCAAAACTCACACACCCGTCATGATAAACCATAAACCTAATATTACCATTAGATGTAAAACTGGTGGGAATGAATGATTGTATATCAATATAAGATTTCTTGTATACTTTCAAATATCAATTCAATCCATTGTTTAATTTGGAACCAGTTATATTATTTATTCACAGTATGGTCTATTCATGCATTGTCTCTATATTGATAGACACAGGGTACACCTCTGTGTACCCTCGATAATAATTTGTATATCTTCAAAATTTTGCTCACAGAAATGGTGGAAGAAAGACTCATTCAACTGATCTACATATACATTTTATCACAGTAATATTCTGGACACAAAATGCAAAGGTCACACTTAGGATTGTCCCGAAGCCTAAATGGAAAGTGAACATGGATTACTAAAAACATCCATGTCTTGGATGCCTAATTCTCTCAAATGTCAATCCTATTGGTGAGTACATATTTGTTTCTTCCCAAGATTATATATTCAACCTCAACCATGTTGAAAATGTCTAATCCTATCACTCACTTTATATTTTGTCTGATTTCCTAATGTCTCTATTGATATCTCTTTTCCTACATATTTTCCCCAGTTCATCATAGTGACTGATTCTTCACATGTGCTGACATTTACATTCACTCTTTATCCGAAACCCTATTGCTAAAGAACTTTTTGTCCAAATACTATACTCACTCTTTTTTCTAAACCTACCGACTATCTACCTAATCCTACCGACTATCCCTTTTTGACTGGATGAACTCTTCAACAATCAATCATCCAAGGTACAAGGTCCTATGCCATTGTATATTGATTTATCTGAGACATCTGTGCAGAACATAATTCAAAGATAAGTATCCCAATCATGGGCCCAATGCCTTTCTGGTATTCAAATCTTACCTAGATTTCAGTTTTCATAATTACATTTCACCTGTATATTCTTATAAATATTGCAGGTTCCCAATACCATTATTCATCCAACAGAATGATTCCTACCACAAATCGAACATGTTATTAATCCTAACTATACACTTTTCCCTCAATCCAACTTTACAGAAGAGCAGGGACAGAGTTGGTCTTACAATACAGGGGTGTAGGGAACCTTCCACCTGTTGACAACCTCAAAGGTCCATGCAGATATGATCCCTGGAGAAGATGCAGGCAGCTATGAAAGGCCTGAGAGAGCAAACGTCATCTTCCATGGCAAACAACCCGGTCAGGTTAAAAGCATGTGTCTGAATCATCCTCTCTCTTCTTAATGTAGGGAAGATTGACCAAACTAGACCTGTGTGGAGAGCTGTTCCCAGGTGCCTATTGTTTCTATACCATTCGAACTTGTGAAAGTGTCACAGGAAGTAGGCGCATCCTCCATATTATGAGACCCTAGGAAGCAAATGTTAGGACAAAGTGGTTGGAAATGCAGTGACCACATTCAGTTGCTGAAGGAAGTGACCTCACCTCACATCCTTGTTGATGGAACTCTCCGAATTTGGGTTCCAGGAAGCCAGGCATCCAGACCCAGTCCAAGCTCCAGTCACAGTGGTCTCACTTGTTTGGATTTACCAAGGACAGAGTCTGTCTTTTGTGGTACCTAGTGATGTGAGGATGGCCAAATGCCAGGAAAGTTCTGAAGAGGGGCCCTTCCAGAGAAAGAAGTTAGAGGCTCAATGCTGTCTCCTGACAACTTCACAGAGTTGCCCCAGGAGACCAGATCTGAGACAGGACAGGCCATTTCTGGGGAACATAGTATTGCCCTCCAGTCAGAGGACACTCTGGATAGTTTCAGACCTACTTGGGGGAAGGAGGTGACTTCGTGGGTGTTTGAGTGGGTTTGTGGTTTTTTCTCATGTTCTGAGAATAGTTAGGAAAGGGGGTTTGTTTGGTTTGGAGTGAACTGTTTCTAGTTAGTCCTTTGACAAGGCGAGTGTTTCTATGTCTGTGTATCCCACTGTGTCCATGGTTGTAGACATTAGAAAAGAGAATGCCTCAATGGGTGTGTCCTGTCAAAGAGAAAACTTCCAAGCATTCATCCTGCCCATTTTATAAATGGACTGTGGCTTGCCTTATCATTGGGCAACACCTATTATTTTCTTACGTTCCTGTATCCTTCCTGAATTCTGGCCACTCTCCAAAATAGGCTCATGGTTTTATGTACAAGATATGTACCACTTCCAAGCTCTGTGACATGGCCATGTACTGGATAGCTGAAGGGAATGCATCTCAGAAAACTCTGATATCAGTGTGACCAGTAAAGTCTAAGTGGAGAAACCCTGCTTTGGGCCTTTTGATTACCTATTGTTATGTTGCCCTGAATATCAGGAACATCTTTTCCTCAGGCTACTCCTTCCTGAAGCCTGAAGAAAACAGTTTTCACATGGAAATGAATGGGCATTTTACCTTTGTGTTTTACAATAAAACCTTCACAGAGATTAGGCTCTCATTAACTTAAAAATACTTTTAAATTTTATCTAAGGGTAAAAAGTAACATGTAACTGTACATATCTTTTTGATAATAAGTCCAATTATACAACACAAATGACACACATAAATCTCCAACATGTTTTTATTTTAAGCCTAGAATTACCATACAACCTTAGAACATTTCTGTTTTCATACTTATATTTTACTTCTATAGTCTTATAAATATCGCAGGTTCCCAATAACATTATTCATACAGCAGAACAATTCCTAACCCAAATCGAACATGTTATTAACCCTAACCATACACTGTTCCCTCAATCTAACTTTACAGAAGAGCAGGGAAAGAGTTGGTCTTACAATACAGGAATTTAGGGGATCTTCCACCCGCTGAGAACCTCAAACGTCCATGCAGAAATGATCCCTGTAGAAGATGTAGGCAGCTATGAAGGACCTGAGAGAGTAAGAGTCACCTTCCATGGCCAACAACCTGGTCAGGATGAAGGGTTGTGTCTGAATCTGCCTCTCTCTTCTTAATGTAGAGAAGATGCACCAAAACAGGCCAGTGTGGAGAGCTGCTCTGGAGTGCCTATGGATGATATACCATTCTAACTTGTGAAAGTGTCACAGGAAGTAGGGGCAGCCTCCATCTCATGGGGCCTTGGAAGCAACAATTAGGACAATGTGTTTGCCAAGGCAGTGACCTCATTCAGTTAATGAAGGAAGTGACCTCACCTCACTTCCTTGGTGTTCGAAATCTCTGAACATGTGGTCCAGGAAGCCAGGCACCCACAGCCAGTCCCAGTCCCAGTCCCAGTGATCTCACTTGTTTGGATTTACCAAGGACAGAGTCAGTCTTTCTTGGTACCTACTGATGTGAGGATGGCCAAATGCCAGTAAAGCTCTGAAGAGGGCCCTTTCCTGAGAAACCAGGTTGTGGCTCACCGCTGGCTCCTGTCAACTTCACAGAGTTGGACAAGGAGAACAGATCTGAGACAGAACAGGCCATTTCATGGAAACATAGTATGGCCCACCACTCAGAGGACACTGCGGATAGTCACAGACCTACTTGGGGGAAGGAGGTGCATTTGTGGGTGTGGGTGTGTGTTTGTGGTTTTGTCTCATGTTCTGAGAATAGGTAAGAAAGGCAGTTTGTTTTGTTTGGAGTTAATTGATTCTAGTAAGTCGTTTGAAAAGGCGAGTGTTTCTAGGTCTGTGTATCCCACTGTGTCAGGGGTTGTAGACATTAGAAAAGAGAATGCTTCAATGGATGTGTCCTGTCTAGTAGAAAGCTCCCCCGGATTCATACTTCCCATTTATGAATGGACTGTGGCTTGCATTATTGATGGGCAACCCCCGATATCTTCCTAAGTTCCTGTTTTCTTTCTGAATTCTGGCCACTTTCCAGAATAGGCTCATGGTTTTGTGTCCAAGATGTATACCACCACCAAGCTCTGTGACATGGCTATGTACTGGATAGCTGAAGGGAATGGCGAGCAACTCAGAAAACTCAGATATCAGTGTAATCAGGAAAGTTTCAGTGGAGAAATACTGCTTTGGTTACCTATTGTTCTGTTGCCCTCAATGTCAGGAAGGTCTTTGCCTCTGGCCACCCCTTTGGGAAGCCTAAAGAAAACAGTTTTCAAATGGAAATCAATGGGCATCACCTGTGACTCTTTGCTTAATTGCATTGGAAAGGGATATGTCTGAATCAGGCTCTAGGTCCTGTGTTAGGCTTTGGCTTAGATTCTCAGCACATGATGGATGTAAAGAAAATCCCATGTTTGCATCCAAAACTAAATTGGCCAAAAGAGCAGTCATTATGGAAGAAGTCTCTCGCCTTCCCCTGTAAGGTTCCTCACCTCCATCAAGTGAGAATAGGAACCTTTGGATCAAATGAGTTCTTCAAAGCCCTTTAGAGGCTATCCCATAGGTGCTTGGGTTTTCTCCAGAATCCAAATCACATAAAGAATCTATACCTGACAGTCAGTAGGCCTCAAATTGGAGGAGCAAAGCAATATTAATAGCAGGCCTATTTGATCACTCCTGGTTCCCCGGACGAGTGTCCAGGACACCCTGACTTTAGGCAAATGAGGGGCAATTGAGGTTATTTTGGACACTGTCTTGGGCTGTGCCCCTCATGGAAACCTCAAGCCAGAGGTAATGATGAGTGTCCATATGGAAGAAGATGAGGGCCATGTGGGAGTGTTTTGGTTTTAATTGTGGTCATGTGTGGCCGTTGGAATAGATGACTGGGTCCACCTTGGCTTTAACTCTGTTGTGATTCCCCTTAGAGACTGAGTTGTGGACCTCACCTCAGAGACGTATTGCCATGAATTGTGTTGGGATTTTAGGAGGATTCACATGAGAGTCACCCTTGTAAAATGAGATCTAGGCCCAGGGTGGCTGTTCACTGAGCACTGGGAATCTCAGCCAGGTTACCACATGATTTTATTCTGAAAGACTTGGCAGCCATATATGAGAGTCAAAACACACGGATGTCACAATGTAGATCCCAATGGGCCTGGATTCATGTGATCATTTGGCCACTGTTTGGGAAGCCTTGCCTGTGAGACTTCTGCAGAGATTTCATTGAAATGAGCTTCCTAACCATTTAATAGTTCCAGAATGAAATGAAACACACAGTGCCTCCAACTTCAACCTTGAAAAATGGGTAGATAAATACCAAGAAATTTTTAAACTTCCCATGACCAGGTGGCACTGGAGAATCTTTGGATATCCTGTGGCTGATCATGAGATTACAAGACAGTGCTTTGATTGACTGGTTTTCATAAAAATGGTTCAGAACAGAGATACCAGGAAGTTGGAGCCTGCTGAGAGGTGGGCCTACAGCAGTGCTGGGCAGGTGTGCAATAAAACAACTGTGGTGGGGCCATGTGGATCTTCCATTGGCTTCCAAATGACTTGTGACTGACATGGTGCAGCCAGCAGACCCTTGTATGTAAAGGCATCTTGTTATATGGACAGGATTCAGGGCAATGTTTAGAATCAGATTGCTATGGTCAAGGGGGCAAGTCATGTGGGATATAAGCCTGGTTGGTGCATTCTCCTGCAGACCCTGACCTACCAAAAGTGACAGAACTCACTCACGCACCGGGTAACAGTTGAATTCTTTGTATATCATGAAGCAAATACCAAAATCCCAGTGCAGCAGCAAGAAACACGACGAAAAGTGGAGGATGACCAAATGGCCTCACAGTCCACATGTGAATACACTTATCCCCCAGTTGCCACAGTTTACCTACTAAAGAAAATTCAGCACTGCTGCCACATATTCAGTGGAAAATAAGAAACCATGTCCTCGAGGTAACATAGATGCAGACACAGCTTTGATTGTCTCACTACATTGGAAGCTAAATCTCCCGACAACAACATATATTTCAAGTGCCCAAACTCAGAGTGAGTTTCTCAGGAAGGATTTAGGGAACCAGAGCTCCATGTTTGTGGACTGTTTTCCCTGTCCCTTACTTTTGAAATCTCCTCTTCCGTCTTCAAGGTTGTGAACTCCTGAGCATATTCCATTCCAGATATTTATTCACAGATTTTCTAACTCTTCTCCTCTAATTGTGCCTTAGTCTCCGTGATTGTAATGTCAAGGCATCCCTTTCTCTGTATCCTATTCAGCACATGTATTTTTACATGCAATTATAGAATCTTACCTGATACCACACGTACATTCTTGTGAGGTGACTGACTTGGCAGATACAAATTGTAAGAGATCACTCCTCCTAAAAGCTGTTGGAACTGAAAATTCAATCTATGAGTGAGCTTCCTTGTTTAAGAACATTATACATAAATCCATATTCAATAAAATAAATACATTTGGATCTGTAGATGACATATATTTCATGGTGAATTTCAATTGGAATATATTATGCTATTTTTAATGTCTGTGTGTTTGTGTATGTATATATATATATATATATATATATATATATATATATATATATACACACTCTCCAGATTTTTCAAAATATGAAATATATGTCTTGTTATACACTCCCTAAACTCATTCATATTCAAGTATGTGTATTTATAATCAAATTTTCACAAGAGTATTCTCAAAATTATTCATTCACCTGAAATACATATTTGTTTCCTAGTACTGAAAACTATCTTCAGTGAAAGGTGCATACAAATCCTAATATTTCCACAGTAACTGAACCAGTTTAACATCAATACAAGTAGATTCCTATGGGACATGTTGTGCATTTTGACATTTATTTTATTCAACACTGGTACATTACTATTTCTTCAGTTTATGCTCATCATAGCAAATATATTTCATCCAAAAATTTGCAAATTTATAGGCATTTTGTTCACATTCAATCACTTTATTCTACAGAACACATGTATTCCTCCATGTTTTTGATGGGTCTTTTCATGAGACTTCTTTCCAAACACATTATTTTCGATTTCCATGATCACTTTTGAAGCAAAACTCAAAGACACTTCGTGATAAACCATAACCCTAATATTACCATTAGATGTTTTGCTGGTTGGAATGAATGATGGTATATCGATATAAGATTTCTTATATATTTTCAGATATGAATTCAATCTATTATTTAAAGTGGGACCAGTTATATTATTGATTCACAATGTGGTCTATTCATGCACTATCTCTATATTCATAGACACAGTGTACACCTCTTTGTACCACCAATACTAATTTATAGGACTTAAAAACATTGCTCCCAGAAATGCTGGAAGAAATACTAATGTCACGCCATCTACATATACATTTTATCACAGTAATATTCTGGACACAAAATGCAAAGGTTACACTTATGATTGTACCAAAGCCTAAAAGGAAAGTGAACAGGGATTACTAAAAACATCCTTGTCCACATTGCCTAATGCTCTCAAATGTCAATCCTATTGGTGACTACATATTTGTTTCTTCCTAAGATTATATATTCAAACTCAACCCTGTTCAAAATGTCTAATCCTATCACTCACTTTGTACTTTCCCTGATTTTGTAATGTCTCTATTATTATCTGATTTCCTACATATTTTCCAAAGTTCATCATTGTGACTGAATCTTCATATGTGCTGACATTTACCTTCACCCTCTAACAGAAACCCTATTGCTAAAGAAGTTTTTTTTTCCAAATCCTATACTCACTCTCCTTCCAAAACCTACCAACTATCTTCCTAATCTTACCTACTATCCCTTTTTGACTGGATGTTCTCTTCCACATTCAATCATCCAATGTACAAGGTCCTATGCCATTGTATATTTATTTATCTGAGACATCTGTGCAGAAAGTAAGTCAACACTAAGTATACCAATGAAGGGCCCAATGCCCTTCAGGGTTTCAAATCTTAGATTTCTGTTTTCATACATATATTTCACCTACATATTCTTATAAATATCGTAGGTTCCCAATAACATTATTCATCCAGCAGAATAGTTCCTAACACAGATTGAACATGTTATTAACCCTAACCATACACTCTTCCCTCAATCTAACTTTACAGAAGAGCAGGGACAGAGTTGGTCTTACAAGACAGAAATTAAGGGATCTTTCACCTGCTGAGAACCTCAAAGGTCATTAAAGATGATCCCTGGAGAAGATGTAGGAAGCTATTTAGGACCTCAGAGAGCAAAAGTCATCTTTCATTGCAAACAACCTGGTCAGGATGAAGGGTTGTGTCAGAATCAGCCTCTCTCTTCTTAATGTAAAGAAGATGCAGCAAACCAGGCCTGTGTGGAGAGCTGTTCCTGGGTGCCTATGGTTTTATACCATTCTAACTTGTGAAAATGTCAGAGTAAGTAGGTGCAGCCTCCATCTCATGGGACCCTTGGAAGCAACTGTTAGGACAAAGTGGTTGCCAAGGTATGGACCTCATTCAGTTCCTGAAGGAAGTGACCTCACCTCACTTCCTTGGTGATGGAATTCTCTGAACTTGGGATCCAGAAAGCCAGGCATCCAGAGCCAGTCCCAGTCACAGTCCCAGTGGTCAAAATTTTTCGGATTTACCAAAGACAGAGTCAGTCTTTCTTGGTACCTACTTATGTGAGGATGGCCAAATGCCAGGAAGGTCTGAAGAGGGGCCTTTCCTGAGAAAGCAGATAGTGGCTCACCAGTGGCTCCTTACAGATTCACAAAGTTGGCCACAGAGACTAGATCTGAGACAGGACAGCCCATTATGAGGGAATTTCTTATGGCCCACCATCAAACGACACTCCGTATTGTCACAGAGGTACTTGGGGGTCTGTGTGGGTGTGGGTGTGGGTATTGGTTTGTGGTTTTGTCTCATGTTCTGAGAATAGGTAAGAAAGTCGGTTTGTTTGGTTTGGTGTGAACTGATTCTAGTAAGTCGTTTGACAAGGCTAGTCTTTCTATATCTGTGTATCCCACTGTGTCCATGGTTGTAGACAATAGAAAAGAGAATGCATAAATACATGTGTCCTTTCTAGTAGAAATCTTCCCAGCATTCATTCTGCCCAATTTATGAATGGTCTGCGGCTTGCCTAATGGATGGGCAACACCTAATATCTTCTTAAGTTCCTGTTCTCTACCTGAATTATGGGCAACCTCCAGAATACGCTCATGGTATTGTGTCCAAGATATGAACCACCTCCACGCTCTGTGATACGGCCATGTACTAGAGAGCTGAAGGAAATGATGAGCATCTCAGAAAACTCAGATATCAGTGTGACCAGGAAAGTCTCAATGGAAAAACCCCGCTTTGGGCCTTTTGCTTACATATCCTTCTGTTGCCCTGAATGTCAGGAAGGTCTTTGCCTCAGGCTATGCCTTTTTGAAGCCTGAAGAAAACAGTTTTCAAATGGAAATGTATAAACATTACCTGTGGCTCTTTCTTAATTGCTTTGGAAAGGGATGTGTCTGAATCAGCCTCTTGGCCCTGTGTGAGGCTGTGGCTTAGATTCTCAGCACCTGATGGATCTAAAGAAAAATCCCATGTGTGCATGCAAATCAAAAAGCCAAAAGAGCAGTCATTTTGGATGAAGTTTCTCGCCTTCCTCTGTAAGATTTCTGACTTCCATTATTGAGAATATGGATCCTTTGGGTCAAATGAGTTCTTCAAAGCCCTGCAGACACTAGACCATAGGTTCTTGGGTTTTCTCATGACTCCAATTAACATAAAGAATCTAAACACCACAGTCAGTAGGCCTCAAAATTGAGAATAAGAGCAATATTAACGGCAGGCCTCTTTGAACACTCCTGGTTCACAGGAAGGATGTCCCGGCCACACTGACTTTAGGCAAATGGATGCAAGGGAGCTTATTTTGGACACTGTCTTAGGCTGTGCCCCTCATGGAAACCTCCAGCCAGAGGTTATGATGAGTGTCTATATGGAAGAAAATGAGGGCCATGTGGGAGTTTCTTGATTTTAATTGCGGTCATTTGTGTGGCGCTTGGAATAGATGACTGGGTCCACCTGGGCTTGAACACTGGTGTGATTCTCCTTAGAGACTGAGTTCTGGAACTTACCTCAAAGAAGTATTGCCTTGTATTGTGTTGGGATTTTAGGAGGCCATGCATGAGAGTCGCCCTTGGAAACTGGGATCTATGCCCAGGTTGGCTTTCCACAGAGCACTGGGAATCTTGGGAAGGATATCACATAATTTTATTCTTAAAGACTTGGCAGCCATAGTTGCAAGTCAAAACACATATGGACCTCAAATTGTAGACCTCAATAGGTCTGGCTTCATGGGACCTTTTGGCCTGTCTTTGGGAAGCCTTGCGTGTGATAGTTCTCCAGAGCTTTCATTGAAATGAGCTTCCTCTCCATTTAATCATTCCTGAATGAATTGAAACCCACAGTGCCTCCAACTTCACCCTTGAAAAATGGCTAGATAAATACCTTTAAATTTTTGACATTCCCATGACCGGGTGGACCTGGAGAACCTATGGATGTCCTATTGATGACCATCAGTGTACCAGACAGTGCCTTGATTGACTGGGTTTCATGAAAATGGTGTAGAACGGAGATGCCAGTAATTTGGAGCCTGCTGAGTAGTCAGCCTAGAGCAGTGGTGTGCTGGTGTGTGTTAAAACATCTGTGGTCGGGTCATCTGCATCTGCCCTTCGCTTCCAAATGGTTTGTGACTGACATGGTACAAGCCCCAGATCCTTGTATGTAAAGGCATCTTGTTATATGGAGAGGATTCAGGGCAATGTTTACAATCAGATTGCTATGGTCAAGAGGGCAAGCTATGTGGGATAGAAGCCTTGTTGGTGCATTCTCCTGCAGACCCTTACCCACCACACGTGACAGAACTCCCTCCATCACTGTGTCCCAGTTGAACTTCTTGTATTTTGTGAAGCAAATATCAAACTCCCAGTGCAGCTGCAAAAAACACCACAAAAATTGGAGGATGACCAATGGCTTCACATTCCACCCTGGGAGACACTTAGCCACCAGTGGCCACAGTTTCCCTACAAAGAGAGAATTCAGCACTGCTGCCTCATGTTCATTGGAAAATAAGAAACAATGTCCTCTAGGTCACATAGATGCTGACCCAGCTTTGATCGTCTCACTATAAAGGAAGCTAAAGCTCCCAAAAACAACCTCAGATGAAGTTTCTCAAGAAATATTTAGGCCGGCAGAGCTCCATGTTTGTGGTGTTTTTACCCTGTCTCTGACTTTTGGAAACTCCTATACCACCTCCAAGGTTGTGAACTCCTGAGCATTTTCCATTCCAGATGTGTATTCACAGATTTTCTAACTCTTCTCCTCTAATTGTGTCTTACATGGGATGAAGGTAATGTCAAGGCATTGTTCTGAATACACATTGGATTCTTTTTCCAATTTTCCATTTGAAATACTGAATCCCTGACTGTCAGGCATAGAAGGAATTCACCTTCAAAGAATAGCCTGACACTTACAAGAAACAGCCCCCATGGAGACATCCTGTCTGGGAGACATCCTGTAGCCAACTGTGTCTCTGAGACATCCTGTTGCCATCTGTATTCCTGAAACATCCTGAGTTTATCTCACCTTGTGAAGACATCCAGGAACTTTGGATAAGAGAGCTTTCCCATCTCCAGCATATAAATGCCCCTGTGTGAAAAATAAAAGTTTGCAGCTTGATCAGAACTCCTGTCTTGCTGTCCCTTCACTCCTGTCCCTTCATTCCTCCGCATCTAGGTTCGCTGCCCCTGTTGATGTGTCTTTCCAGCCGTGACTACTGGCACCCACTGACTGGGGCTCGAGCCTTTGACTGATTGGGAACCCCGTCCTCCTGGAAGACTTCATCAAGTGGAGCTCGCGATTGCCTCAGCAGACACCACAAAGAGACAGATCCAGGAGGAGAGTGGGGATGACGCACGGTGAGTGACCCACCATGGGACAAGCAGTTTCGTCACATGATTTGTTTTTGTCAGGCCTCAAGGAGTCCTTCAAGACATGAGGGGTGCGTGTTAAGAAAAAGGACTTAAAATTTTTCTTCTAATACATAGGAGAATTGTGTACATGGTTTCACATTGAAGTGACCATTGATGGCAAAAGATGGCTTAGAGTAAGAGACTGTTTAAAAGATTATTATGAAACCTTTGGCCCAGAAAAAGTGCCAGTTCCCACCTTTTCTTACTGGAACTTAATTAATGAAATTCTTAAAAGTTCACCCTTTGACAATGGTACCTTACAACTTGTCAGGATTGGAGAAGAGACTATGCAAAACACCTCTCGTCTCCCCACGGCATGCCCATCAGTTAGTATAGACATTGACCCTTCTCAGTCTCCCCAGGACCCTGGGAACCTTCCTAGTCCCCCTCAAAATACCACCCTAATGAATAAGGCTCCAATGGTTACCAAACACCTTTATCGAGTTTTAAATCCCAGAGACACATTGACCCCTGGGACGGAGGCTACCTTGGAGAAGGAAGCAGCAAGCTACAATTCAGAAGATGCGCCACCTCTCAGGACCCTGCCACAGCCTATAGGACTTACACATCTACCTACCTCCTATATCCCTCCTGCCTTTTGTGCTCCAGCCTTTCAGGAGCAAAATTCAACCCAGATATTTTTCCCCACTTCCCTTGCCTAGCCTGGCTCCCTTGTGAGAGTCTCTCCAACATAGACGGGAACAGATCAAACTTTTAAAAGAATTAAGATCCCTAGACTCTGAGCTCTGTTCATTAGCCTTAGGCACGGAGTCAATGCAAACTGGCCCACGGCGGTCTAATACAAAGGCTAAGCCACTCCATCAGCCTGTTCTCGCCTTCCCAGTCACCCGCAGTCAGATAGATAAGCCTGCCCAGGCTGAGGTCAAAGACTTAGACGAGGATCAAGAGGAGGAAGTGGGGGAAATGGATCAAGGAGATCAGGACTCAGAGGATGAGGAGTTCACCCCTAGGCAGGAAGGAACCCAGAGTGTCTACAAAAAAATTAAGCCTGCGTTTTCTTGAAAAACATAAAAAGACTTGTGCTCACAATGGCCCCACTGTGCCCTACAAGTTGACTTTATTAGAAAGCCACAGCGCACAATGGCTTACTCCCAATGATTGGAAATTTTTAGACCGAGCTACCCTCAGTGCCGGAGATTTCCTGTTATGGAATGCAGATTTCGAGGAGCACTGTCAGGAAACTGCTCAAAAAAAATTAACTAAGGCCTCCTCTAAATCCTGAACTTATGTTAAGCTAGTGGGCTATGCGCCATTTGACACTAAAACTAAATAGGCACGTTTCCCTGCTGGAATTTTGGCGCAGATTCAGATGGCTTGCTTACATGCTTGGAGATGCCTCCCTCAAACTGGCTCGGCTACCACTTCTTTGGCAAAAATTTGACAAGGACCCAACGACCCTTATAGAAACCTTGTTCCCCGGCTTAACCTAGCTGCAGAATGCTTGCTTGGACCAAGCGAAAGCAAAAGAACTTTTGTAAAATATCTTGCCTTTGAAAACGCCAACCTGGCATGTCAGGATGTTCTTCGACCACATAAGGAAAAAGGGAAACTTTCGGACTTTATTAGACTCTGTGCAGGGGTGGGTGCAGCCCATGCCATGGGTCTCGCCCTACATGCCCCCTTTATCAAGGCCTTTCACAATCCTGGCTCATGTACTTGCTTTACTTGTAAACAACCTGGCCATTTTGCACGCAAGTGTCTGAAAGACAAACAAAGCGTAGGAATATCGTCTCCTCAAACTGGGGCTAAACCGCCCCCAGCTACCCTTTGTTCTAGATGTGGTAAATGTCATCACTGGGCCAGTAAGTGTAGATCTAAGACAAATGGCCTCAGACAGCCTATTTCTTCCTGCTTCTCAGGAAAACCCTGCGGGGCCAGCCCCTGGCCACGACCTCCCCCAGGACAAAACCAGGGGCAATAAGGTTTATTCCCTACCAAACTCCAAACCTACCACAAAATTCTTCCCCACAATTGCCTCCCTCCAACTAGCCACCCCAGGCAGCGCAGGATTGGACCTCTGTGCCACCACCGATACAATATTAGACTCAATGCAAGGGCACCAGATAATACCCACTAGAATTATGGGTCCCCCTTCATCTCATACGAGTGCCCTTATTCTTGGAAGAGTCTCTGCTACCTTAAATGGTGTTCAGGTCTTCCCTGGCATTAATGATAATGATTTCACTGGAGAAATAAAAATACTAGCAACAGCTATTAATGGAGTTGCGGCCATCCCAGCAGGAACAAGACTTGCACAATTAATATTCCTTCCCTTGGATTCAGGAGGCACTTCCACCGCCCAAACATAAAATGGGGGACAGCCTCCCTCGGCTCCTCTGATGTATATTGGGTTCAGCCCATTTCTCACAATAGACCCACCCTTACCTTACTTATTGAAAAAAAGGAATTCCAAGGAATTCTAGATACTGGAGCTGATGCCACAATTATTTCTCACAAATACTGGCCATCAGGTTGGCCCATCACCCCATCCTTGAATGACCTAAAAGGGTTAAGAGTCAAAAAATCCCCATGTCAGTTCTAGGGCTCTTAGCTTTACTGATAAAGAGGGTAATAAGGTGACTGTCACTCCTTTCATTGTTCCTGACCTCCCTGTTAACCTATGGGGCCGAGATATTTTGAGTCAAATGGAAGTCATTCTTGCCAGTCCCAATTCCATGATGACTCATCAAATGCTTCGTATAAATTTTGTCCCTGGTACAGGCCTTGTGAAACTGAGACAAGGACTGGTGGGGACTATAAAACCCATAAAAAAACAAATACATATGGACTTGGGTATTCTGATTTTTAGTGTCGGTTCCTGACCCTCCTGTACCCCATGCAGATAAAATTATTTGGGAGACTCAGACTCTTGTGTGGGTGGATCAGTGGCCCCTTACCCCCCAAAAAAATTGGAGGCTGCCTCCATGTTAGTGCAGGAACAGCTGGCAGCCGGCCATGTAGAGCCCTCAACCTCACCATGGATTACTCCTATTTTTGTTATCAAGAAAAAATCAGACAAGCGGCATCTTTTACAATATTTGTGTGCCAGTAATAAAGTTATGTGCCTGATGGGAGCACTACTGTCTCGAATTCCCACACCAATGGCTATTCCCAAAACTATTGTAAAATGGTTATTTACTTAAAAGTTTGCTTTTTTACCATTCCTTTTCATCCTGAGGATAGACCCTATTTTGCCTTTAGTCTCCCTTGCATTAATTTCCACGGCCCTATGCAGAGATTTCAATGGAAGGTTCTTCCCCAAGGTATGGCCAACAGCCCTAGTCTTTGCTAAATATAAGTTGTTCAAGCAGTAGACCCTGTGAGAGAGTGATGACCACAATTTTATGTTTTACATAATATGGATGAATTTTTAATTGCTGCACCTAATTACCATGACCTTAATAATTGTTACTTGGACCTTTAGAAAACCCTCACTACCTTGAGACTACGGATAGCTCCTGATAAGGTTTAAACACAGGACCCTTATACCTATTTGGGCCTTAAACTTCAAGATAATCAGATCCAAATTCATAAAATACAACTGCGTGTGAACCATCTTCACACCCTTAATGATTCTCAAAAATTACTGGGAGATATTCAATGGCTAAGAACATATTTATAATTATCCACTTGTGTACTTTTGCCCCTTAATGATATTTTGAGAGGTGATTCCTACCCTTCCTCCCCTCAAAAGCTTACTCCCGAGGCATGACAGGCATTAAACCAAGTCACAGAGGCCATTGCCAAACAGTTTGTTACACAAATTTCTTATAACCTTCCTCTGGTTCTGGTTCTTTTACACACTCCTCATATACCCTCAGGAAAATTTTGGCAGTGATATCCATATTTTAAAAATAAAGGCTTCCCCTTGCTTTGGGTCCATTTATCCACCACATCCTCCAAGTTTATTACCGTTTATCTTGCTCAGGTAGCTTCTATTATTATTAAAGGTCGTTTGCTTTCTCGACAACATTTTGGCAAAGACCCTGATAATATTTTAATTCCATATACTAATGACCAAACCCAATTTTTACTACAGAGAGGGCATGAATGGGGTATTGCCCAATCAGGCCATTTGGGAACAATTGATAACCACGTCCCCAATGACACCCTTTTACATTTTGTCCAGATACATCCATTTATTTTTCCCAAAATTACTCAAAAGGCTCCCAGTTCCAAGCCCTTACTGTCTTTACAGACGGTTCCAGTAATGGCTGTGCGGTCTTTGTTGTCAATAACCAGATTACAACCTTTGATACTGTCTATCATTCAGCACAGTTTGTGAAATTGTTTGCCATAACACAAGTTTTTATAACATTTTGTGATAATCCTGTTAATATTCATAAAGACAGTGCCTACATTGCTCATTCTGTGCCCCTGCTGGAGATTTCACCCGCGATTAAAGCTTCTTCCAATGCGGCCTTTCTGTTTCATCAGCTTCAGCAGCTAATTCAGGCCAGACAACACCCATTTTTCTTAGGACACATCAGGGCACACTCTGATCTTTCCGACCCTCTAACACAGGTAATGCTCAAGCTGATGCAGCAACTCCTACCATCTTTCAAATTTTTGGTGCCTCCATTCAATAGGCCACGGAGCTAAACAATCTTCACCAACTAAATTCCCAGAGCCTTCGATTACTTTGTAAAATTACCAGGCAACAGAAACGAGAAATAGTAAAAGAATGCCCTGCTTGCGCTCTCTCCCTCCCCATTCAACACTTGGGAGTTAACCCCCGAGGATTACTGCCAAATCAGGTTTGGCAAATGGATGTTACTCATTTTCCTGAATTTGGAAAAACCAAATATATACACGTTTCTATCGATAACTTCAGCAGCTTTATTTTTGCATCACCACATTCTGGAGAGGCTACCAAAGATGTCCTTTCTCATCTTGTTTCAGCCTTTTCCATAATGGGTAAACCAATACATATTAAAACAGATAATTGTCCTCCATATACCAGTGCCAAGTTTAAACAGTTTTGTGCTACCTTGCAATTTTGTCATCCTACTGGAATTCAATACAAACCTCAGGGCCAAGGCATTGTGGAATGTTCCACCTTACCTTAAAGACTTGGCTATCCCGCCTTAAGGCTTCCGCCCTTGTATTTACCACTCACAGGCATTGCCTTAACCATGCATTATTTGCCCTTTCTTTTCTTACCCTAGACAGTGAAGGCCTTTCGGCTGCAGACACACACTGGCATCCCTTTTCCAATTCTGATCAGCCACCTGTTATGTGGCGAAATCCCCTTACAAATAAATAGAAATGCCCACATCCTGTCCTCATCTGGGAATGTGGCTCAGCTTGTGTTTTGGACCAAGAGCTAGCAGCCCCAAGATGGTTACCAGAATGCCTGGTTAAACAGGTTAATGACTTACCTCAAACCGGGGACGGAGGCCCTCTCCCTGAGTACAAATTTTCCCCTTTTTCGGATCCATCCAACAATCTGTGTGAGGATCCTGCTTAAGGCACTTTTGCTGAACAGGTTTGTGCACGGAGGCCTGGGCCCTCCACCTTCCAACATCATGGAGTACCTTCCCCCCCCTCCCCCCGTGAAGGCAAGGGAGGATCTTGGACTCAGGCTCCCACTAGTTGGAACCAGACTGCTGACTGCATGACTAAGGTGGCTTACCTCCGTTCCGAGGTTGACCATAAATTCAGAGGAGTTCATCAGCCTAAATGGGTATGTGTTAACAAGCCAAAGATTATTCCCCCTAGTACAAGTAAAGCTCTCCAAAATTGTTCTGCAACCCGTACGCATACCCAGGCGATGCATGTCTCTTGTTTTGTGTCGGCCTCAATTTGTGTTAACAAGCAGGGAGAATAATTTTTTGAAGCCTCCCTAACTAAAACTCATGAAGCAGGGTGGACCACTATTCATTATACCCCCGTTCTCTTTGACCAGGGAGGAGAAGGCAAATACACCAAGCTACAGTCAGCTGGGTGCCAAGGCACTGTCGGAAAAACTTCCTACTGGCCCATTAAGGACCCTACAGGGGTCTCTGATGGTAGAGGACCCACTGATGCAGTCAAGCATCCTCAGATAATCAAACTTTTGAAACCCCAAATCCCTGAGCTCACATATCATCCCTTAATGTAGCCGAAATCCCAGTTCCCAGGTTTAGATACCAATACATTAGATATTTTGCAAACTACCTTCTCCTACCTTAATAATTCCAACCCCACCCTTGCTGGTAATTGCTGGCTCTGCATGACAACAGGGGCAAGCATGCCTATGGCAGTTCCTATTAATTCTACTATGGACAATGATAATACATGCCAACCCGGATTTCCCTTTAAAGTACAGCCTATAGGCACTTTTACATTATGTCTTTTAGGCGTGATGCAGAATAATACCTATGATATGGATTTTGGAATTGCTTCCTTTGGAAATTGCTCAACAGAACAAAATTATTCCTCACCCATCCCATCTCTTTGTACCCCCAATGGCACAGTTGTTATGTGTTGAGGAAATGTGGCCTTCCCCAGGCTTCCAGCGAATTGGAACAGTGGCTGTGTTCTTGCCTTATTACTCCCTGATATAACTATTGTCCCAGGAGACGAACCTCTAGCCTAGACACCTTAGTCAAAAGACAGAGGCGGGCGATACAGGCCTTATCACTTATTGCCAGCCTTGGAATAACAGCTGCTGTGGGCACAGGTACACTGGCTTAGGCACGGCAATACACCCTTACCATCGCCTGTCTCAACAACTTAAAATGATGTACAAACTCTATCAGAAACCATTAAAGATTTGTAGGACCAAATAGACTTCCTGGCAAAAGTGTTCCTTCAAAACAGACGAGGCTTAGATTTGCTGACTGCTAACCAGGGAGATATTTGATTGGCCTTAGGGGAACGATGCTGCTTTTATGCCAATAAATCAGTCATAGTATGCACTAAATTTAAGCAGCTTCAAGAAGATCTAGAAAAGAGATGAAGGGAACTATTTGAAAATCCCCTCTGGACAAAGCTTAATGGATTTCTACCCTACCTTCTTCCCCTATTAGGCCCTTTGTTGGGTTTACGTTTAATGGTGACCATAGGACCCTGCATTATAAACAGTGTGGTACAATTTATTAAAGAACACATTAATATTATGGCCTCTAAGCCCCTACAAATCCACTATCATCATCTGGAGATGGAAGACCACGCTGTCAACTTTTAAAAGGATGTTCTACCCTTCTGACAGGCTTATTTCTTAAGTTTACATCCCCACAAATGTCTCTTTCTTACATAAAACTATAAGTAACAGCTCTGACAAACCATCTTCTGCCCTTGCCATAAGGGTTCGTCTACATGGGCCCTTCGGCTTGGGGGAAGACGCACCCATGGAGTGAGGACGTTAGGCCACAATATCGGAGGGTGCAGGAAGGATTGCAAAAGGATGGATCCACGGATCCCCAAACACAAGACCTGTGAGTGACATGCTCTGGTGCATGGCGGTTGGCATGCTTCCGCTTCAAGGCCATCTCCTCCAAAAACATGCCAAGGCCACCACGAAATCTGCTAGTAAAGATGCTCGCTCGGATCAGGAGATATTCTAAGGCCTCCTATAGAAACAGAGCCTCTAACCCCCCCCCTAAAAACATGGCCGGTAAGGTAGGTCAAATATTTTATATAAGAAAGGGGGAGATGTCAGGGGCTAAAAGGAAGTTCTCCTTCAAAAAATAGCCTGACACTTACAAGAAATAGCCCCCTGGGAGACATCCTGCCTGGGAGATATCCCACAACCATCTATCTCCCTGAGACATCCTGTCGCCATCTGTCTTCCTGAAATATCCTGAGGTTATCTAACCCTGTGAAGACATCCAGCAACTGCCGATAAGAGAGCTTTCCCATCAGCAGCATATAAACACCCTGTGAGAACAATAAAAGTTTGCAGCTTGATCAGAACTCCTGTCTGGGTGTCATCTGTCCTGTCTTTTGTCCCTTCATTCCTTCCCAACTATGTTCGATGCCCACGTTGATGTGTCCTGCCGGCCGGGACACCTGGCACTAACCCATACCCTACTAGAATATGACTACTAATCCTAATATGATGGAGAAAAATAACCCAAATAGAATAGAAATACAAGCAGTTCAGAGGAGGCATGGTGTATAGTTGGAGTTGCCTTTTGCATGATCTAGGGTAGGTGTTATAAATCTAGCTAATTTTTAAATGAAATAGTTCTCCATGTGTTTTTAAAGTTAAAAAAATATGTGAATACCTGTCTCCCTTTCTCTGTAGCCTACTTGCCACATGTATTTTATATGCACATATAGAATCCTACGTGGTATCACACGTATATTCTTGTGAGGTGGCTGACTTAGCAGATTCAAATTGTGAGAAGAGATCACTTCTCCTAAACGCTGTTGGAACTGAAAATTCAACCTATGGGGGAGCCTCCTAGTAAAAAAAAAAACATTATACATAAATCCATGCTAAGTAAAATTAATATTTTTGCATCAGTGGATGATATATATTTCATGAAGAATTTCGATTGGCATATATATTGCTACTTTTCATTGTCTGTGTTTGTGTTTTGTGTATATATATATATATTCCACTTGGGGGCCTTCAGGGTTAAAAGTTATTTTGGCCCGGAGCTTGGTGAGCAGAACTCTGCCCATCAATGGGGCCGGGCATTCTGGGATTACTTGGAAGGAGTGATGGATTTTTCCTTTCCCCTGGTCCCAGGTCCTCTTAGTTGTCCAAGCCCGATATTTACTGCAATTAGCCCCTTGAATTAGAGACCTTTTATTTGATAGAGGGCAAAATGGAGCCTTAATGGCTGAGTATATTGCCCCTGTATCCACTTCAATGTTTACTGGGGTGCCCTCCACTTCAAAAGTTAACCTGAGCTCGGGGAGGGGATCTGATCCCCAACTTTCTTAGTCATCCTGGAGAGTCAGGATGGCTGGCTGGCGTGGCTGTCTCTTTCTAGGGCTCTCTTTGGCCCAGTGTCCTTTTTCTTTACAATAGGCACATTGATCTGAGGCCAGGGGTGGCCTCTAGTTTGGGCCCAGGTATCCCTTCCTGTCTCCATGTTTCTTATTTCTGGCCTATTTGTTGTTGTGACCAGGACCTGAGTCAATTCCTTAGTCTGTCTTTTGTTTCTTTTATCCACCCTTTGCTTCCTTATCTTCCTCAGTTTCTCTCGTATAGTATACGTTTTTGGCTTCTCTGACTAAATCTCTCAAAGTCATATCTTGTAATCCATCTAAGTGTTGTAACTTTCTTTAAATATCCATGGCAGCTTGCCCAATAAAGGCCATCATGACAGATGCCTTTTGAGCCTCTGCTTGAGTATCAAAAGGAGTATATCTCCTATATGCCTCCATAATTCTCTCTAGAAACATAGAGGGAGATACATCAGGCCCTTGAATAAACTCTATTACCTTGGCCAAATTAGTTGGTCGCCTAGCAGCCACTAAGATACCCGCTATTAGAGCCCGGAGATAAGTGGACAGATGCTCCCTACCTTCAAAGGTGTTGGGGTCCCAGTTTTGTCGATTCCACGGAAAGCCGGGTTGAATATGTTGGGAAGTGGTGTCAGTCAACCATCTGGTCCGAGGATATTTTTTTCTAGCTTCCAAGAGGATTCTCTTTTGTTCCTCTGTCATGAAGAGAGTCCCTAGGTGTTGTTGGCAGTCATTCCAAGTAGGCTGGTGTGAAAACATCTATGAATCAACCACACCTGAGACACGAGTGGGGTCCTCTTAAAAGGGGGGATTGTTATTTTTCCAGTTATATAGGTCTGAAGAGGAGAAAGGCCAATACTGGTAGGCTTGCAATTTTTCCCCATGGCCATCATCAATCATTGGCACATAGGGACGGAGGGGGAGCATCACGGGAGTTCCAGGGTTTTCAATCTTTCATTGATGGTGAGTTCCTTTAGCCGGGCCAGGTTCCTCCAGGGGAGGAGGGTCTGTGTGTGCCGCGGGGGAATTTTCTGGAGGGTGCTGGGCTGGCTTAGCTTCCTCCAATGGCGGAGAGGCTGAGTCAGCAGCAGGGGAATCACTTAGAGGGTGTTGGGGGTTGGGAGACCAGGGCAAGGGATAAGGAGAGGGATGAGAGTGCAGTAGAGTTAAATCTTGTGACTTAGGCAGAAAAGAGGGTGGAGGAGGAGGAGGAGCAGAGGGTTTGAGAGATCGTGGGGGAAGGATTAGGAGCGGGGGCAGGGGCAAAGAAAGGCTTCACCCATGGAGGAGATTTGCAGAGGTAATGCCAGGTTAAGATATATGGCTTTTGATCTGGATGGCTAAGTGGCCCTTCCTGAAAGACAATATCTCTGACTTTTTAAATTAGTGAGAAGTAGAAAAATCCTTCTAAGGGCCATCCGAATCCAAAGGTGGGCCACTCTGAGGCACAGAGAGTCTGCCAGGTCCAGCGGTTTACTGAAAAAGAAAGATTCTGAGCCCTTAAGCCGAATTTGGTCCAGTGATCAAGGGTCAGGGACAGAGGCATTGAAGTGCTCTTTTCCATAATGAAAAATGCACAAACAGTAAAAGCAATGACACATGACACAGACAAGACAAGACAATAAAGACAGGAAATGGACGTCCAACACTGAGACGAGGACTGAGTAGCCGGCAATACCTGATGGGCTGGCAATACCGAATCTGAAACAAAATATCACTGAGTTGAGGAGACTATTGTTCCTTGATTTTCAGAGTCCTCTGGGGTGTCCCTCAGGGTGGTGGCCTGTGGCTCTGTGACACATCTGTCAGCCACCGTGAGAGAGAGCTCACACTCTTCATTGACAGCCATTTTGCCAAGCTCTAACCTGAAACCTGACACCAGAAAGAGGCGCCTTACAAATCCCTTGAGGAGCCAGTTGGGGTCTCTCGTCCGCTGCTGCCAGAACTCGGTGGAACTCCATATGTAAAGGTCGGATGAGTGTCAGGCGAAGAGACCTCTAAGAAACTGTCTCATACAAAAGCAAAGGGTTTATTGGTGGCCAGCATGCTGGGGCTCAGAGCTCACTTCAATAGAGCAGAGAGTCCTGAGAACAGCTTAAACAGGGCTTATATACTTTCCTTGGGGAGGGCAGGGAGGGAAGTTAAGTATACAGAAAAACATGAAGAGACAACTACCTATTTTACTAACTTTTCACTAACGACTATACTTTGCCAGATTTCCTAATGTATCTATTGATATCTATTTTCCTACATATTTTTCCCAGTTCATCATTGTGGCTGACTCTTCACATGTGCTGACATTTACATTTACTCTATACCCGAAAAGCTATAGCTAAAGAACATTTGGTGCAAATTCTATACTCACTCTCCTTTCTAAACTACCGACTATCTTCTTAATCTTACCGACTATCACTTTTTGACTGGAAGTTATCTTTGACAATCAATCATCCAAGGCACAAGGTCCAATGCAATTGTATATCGATGTACCTGAGACATCTGTGCAGAAAATAAATAAAAGCTAAGTATCACAATCAAGGTCCTAATACACTTCTGGGTTTTAAATCTTACATAGATTTCTGTTTTCATACTTATATTTTACCTATATATTCTTGTAATTATCGCAGGTCATCAATACCATTATTCATCCAGCTGAATGATTCCTAACCCAAATCAAACCTGTTATTAACCCTAACCATACACTGTTGCCTCAATCTAACTTTACAGAAGAGAAGGGACAGAGATGGTCTTACAATACAAAAATGTAGGATTCCTTCCAACTACTGAGAAACTCAAAGGTCCATGCAAAAATGATCCCTGCAGAAGTTGTAGGCAGCTATGTAGGAACTGAGAGAGCAAAAGTCATCTTTCATTGTAAAAAACTTGGTCAGGATGAAGGAATGTGTCTGAATCAGCCTCTGTCTTCTTAATTTAGAGAAGAAGGACCCAACCAGGCCTGTGTTGAGAGCTCTTCCTTGGTGCCTATGGTTGATATACCATTCTAAGTTGTGAAAGTGTCACAGGAAGTAGGGGCAGCCTCCATTTCATGGGACTCTTTGAAGCAACTGTTAGGACAACATGGTTGCCAAGGCAGTGACCTTATTCACTTTCTGAAGGAAGTGACCTCACCTCACAACCTTGGTGACAGAACTCTCTGAACTTGGGATCCAGGAAGCCAGTCACCCAAATCCAGTCCCAGTCCCACTCCCAGGGGTCTCACTTGCTTGGATTTACCAAGGACAGATTTAGTCTTTCTTGGTACCTACTGATGTGAGGATGGCCAAATGCCAGAAAGCTCTGAAAAGTCACCTTTACTGAGAAAGCAGGTATTGGATCACCGCTGGCTCCTCAGTAGTTCAAAATGTTGACCAAAGAGACCAGATCTGAGACAGGACAGGCCATTTTGTGGGAATAAAATATGGTCCACAATTAGAGAAACTCTGGATAGTCACAGACCTACTTCGGGGAAGGAGGTGCCTTTGTGGGTGTGGGTGTGAGTTTGTGGATTTGTCTCATGTTCTCAGAATAGGTAGGAAAGTCGGTATGTTTGGTTTGGTGTAGACTGTTTCGAGTAAGTCGTTTGACAAGGCGAGTGTTTCTATGTCTGTGTATCCCACGGTGTCCATGGTTGTAGACATTAGAAAAGAGAATGCATCAATTGATATGTCCTGTCTAGTTGAAAGCTTCCCAGCATTCATCCTGCCCAATTTATGAATGGATTTCAGCTTGCCTTATCGATGGGCAACACTTGCTATCTTTCAAAGTTTCTGCTTTCTTCCTGAATTCTGGCCACTCTCCAGAATAGGCTCATGGTTTTGTGTCCAATATATGTACCACTTCCAAGCCCTGTGACATCGCCATGTACTGGATAGCTGAAGGGAATGGCGAGCATCTCAGAAAACTCAGGTATCAGTGTGATCAGGAGAGTCTCAGTGGAGAAACCCTGCTTTGGGCCTTTTAATTACCAATTGTTCTGCTGCCCTGAATGTCTGAAAGGTCTTTGCCTCAGGCCACCCCTTTTTGAAGCCTGAAAAAAAAACTGTTTTCACATGGAAATGAATGGGCATCACCTGAGGCTTTTTGCTTAATTCCTTTGGAAAGGATGTGTCTGAATCAGCCTTTTGGCCCTGTGTGAGGCTTAGGCTTAGATTCTCAGCACCTGATGGATCTAAAGAACGATCCCATGTGTGCATACAAAACCAAAATAGCCAAAAGAGCAGTCATTCTGGATGAAGTCTCTCCCCTTCCTTTGTGAGGTTCTAGACCTACATCAAGTTAGAATAGGAATGCATTGGGTCAAATAATTTCTTCAAAGCCCTGCAGAGGCTAGCCCGTAGGAGCTTGGGTTTCCTCATGTCTCCAATTCAGACAAAGAATCTAAACCCCACAGTCAGTAGTCCTCAAATTGGAGAAGCAGAGAAGTATTAACAGCAGGCCTATGTGATCACACCAGGTTCACAGGAAGGGTGTCCAAGCCACCCTGTTTTTAGGCACATTAGGGGCAAGGGAGATTATTTTGGAGACTGTCTTGGTCTGCACCCCTCATAGAAACATTCAACCAGAGGTTATGAAGAGTGTTTATATGAAAGATCATGAGGGCCATGTGGGAGTGTGTTGGTTTTAATTGTGGTCATTTGTGTGGTGGTTGGAAGAGATGACTGGGTCCACCTTGACATGAACTCTGGTGTGATTCCCCTAAGAGACTGAGTTCTGGAACTGACCTCAGAGATGTATTGCCATGAATTGTGTTGGGATGTTATGAGTTCACGCATGAGAGTCGTCCTTGGAAACTGAGATGTATGCCCAGGTTGTATTTCCACAAAGCACTGCGAATCACAGCCAAGATATCACATGATTTTATTCTGAAAGACTTGGCAGCCATAGTTGAGAGTCAAAACACACATGGACCTCACATTGTAGACCTCAATGGGCCTGGATTCACGTGACCATTTAGCCAATCTTTGGGAAGCCTTGCCTGTGAGAATTCTCCATAGCTTTCATTGACATGAGCTTCCTCAAAATTTAATGGTTCTGGATTGATTTGAAACGTACAGTGCCTCCAACTTCATCTTTCAAAAATGGCTAGATAAATACCAAGAAATTTTTGAAATTCCCATGACCAGGTGGCACTGGAGAACCTTTGGATGTCCTGTTGCTGATCATGAGTATACCAGACAGTGCCTTGATTGACTGAGTTTCATGAAAATGGTGTAGAACAGAGATGCCAATAAATTGGAGCCTGCTGAGTACTTGGCCTAGAGCAGTAGTGGGCAGGTGTGTGATAAAACATTTGTGGTGGGGCCATGTGGATCTGCCATTAGCTTCCAAATGTCTTGTGACTGACATGATGCAGCAAGCAGTCCCTTCTATGTAAAGGCATCTTGTAATATTGAGAAGTTTCAGGGAAAGTTTCAGAATTAAGTTGCTATGGTCAATGGGGAAAGCTATGTGGGATAGAAGCATGGTTGGTGCATTGTCCTGCAGAAACTGACCCACCACACGTGACAGAACTCCCTCCAGCACTGTGTCCCTTGACACACTGTTGACCTCTTTGTATTTTGTTAAGCAAATACCAAACTCCCAGTGAAGCCGCAAGAAACACCATGAAAACTTTAGGATCACAAAATGGCTTCACAGTCCACACGGGGAGACACTTAGACCCCAGGGGCCACAGTTTAGCTACAAACAGCAAATTCAGCACTGCTGCTCATGTTCAGTGGAAAATAATAAACCATGTCCTCCAGATCACATAGATGCAGACCCACCTTTATTGGTCTCACTAGAAACGAAGCTAAAGCACTTGACAACAACATATGTTTCAAGTGCCCAACCTCAGAGGCAGTTCCACAAGAAGTCTTTAGGCCAGAAGAGCTCCAGTTTGTGGAGTGTTTACCCTGTCCCTTACTTTTGGAAACTCCTTAGCATACTCTATTTCAAATATGTATTCACAGATTTTCTAACTCTTCTCCTCTAATTTTGTCTTACTTGGGGACTAGGTAATGTCAAGCCATTGTTCTGGATGACAGTGGGAACAATTTTTTGTAGCACATATTTGTATACACATTGGATTCATTTTATAATTTTCCAGTCAAAATAGTGAATCCCTCACACTAACCCCTATGCTACTAAACTCTGACTAGAATAATAACCCAAACAGAATTGAAATACAAGCAGTTCAGAGGAGGCATCGTGTATAGTTGGACTTGCCTTTTGCATTATATAGGGTAGGAGTTATGAATCTAGTCAATTATTTGGTTGAAAGAATTCTCCATGTTTTTTTAAAGTTAACAAATATGTGAATTCCTGTCTCCCTTTCTCTGTAGCCTATTTAGCACATGTAGTTTTATATGCACATATTTATTCATACCTGGTATCACACGTATATTTTTGGTGAGGTGGCTGACTTGGCATATAGAAATTGTGAGAAGATATCACTCCTTCTAAAAGCTGTTGGAACTGAGAATTCAACCTATGGGTGATCCTCCTATTTAAATAGCATTATACATAAATCCATGTTCAGTAAAATAAATATTTTTGAATCTGTGGATGATATGTATTTCATGATGAATTTCGATTGGCATATATAATGCTACTTTTTAATGTCTCTCTGTGTGTGTCTGTATATATATATATATATATATATATCCTCCAGATTTTTCAAAATATGAAATATATGTGTCTTATTATGCACTCCCAAATTTCATTCATATTCATGTATGTGGATTTATAATCTACTTTTCAAAAGATTATTCTCAGAAATATTCATCCACCTGAAATAACATTTTGGTTTACTAGTACTGAAAACTATCTTCAGTAAATGGTGCATAGAAATCCTAATATTTTGACATTGCAAGATGGCCATGAATAGAGTGCATCACACCCTTTGTACTGCGCAACTTCACATGTGAATAAGGAGTTAGAATGACGAAAAAGTATCTTGTTAGGATCTTACAGAAAAATGGGTGTGCCTGGAACCTAGAAGAATGATTTCCACCACCGAGGTCCTGTAATTGAGTCTCAAACAAGAGCCAACTATGCGACCGAAGATCTGGGGTGGCTGATCCGTGCGGCCCATGCCGTGGCTACAGACGGCGGGCCTCCACCGTGAAGCGACCAGCATTCAGGGAGAAACGTTGCTGCGGATTCTGTGGAATCCGGCTGGCTCACCCACCACTGAGCCTGGGGCTGAGTTCGGGATTTCAGATGGGGAAGAAAGTGTTACAGTTCTATCCCCCACAACCGAAACTCCACCGAGGAAACCAACGGCCACCATCTTGGAGAGCTGAAGTATCCACCACCATTCTCCGACAGATTGCAACAACAAAACAGGTGTGTATTACTCAGCTTATCTCCCATACAGCAGGTAATTCGCAAAAATTCTCTCTTAGGCTTTCCGGGGGAGGGATTACCAGAGAAAGCCTTCATAAAGACGGGGGGAAAACTAGTGGCACCTGACCTTCAACTTCCCCTCCCATCACCGGTGAAAACAAAATTTTTCTAGCCAGCGCAATGGGTGGGGCAAGCGGAAAAAATCAAAACAATAGAGTGCCAGTGTTCCCAATAGACACCCTCCACAACCAAGGAACGGCAGGCAAAGAGTACAGTTTGAGCTGCCAAGAGGCATCACTCAGGGGAAATCTGGTGTCGCAGGGGAAATCAGGACTCGCAGAGGAAACCAGGGGACCAGAGGACAGACACGCGTGACTAGGAGGCTGGAGAACGCCTGCCCACCAGCAACCAATCACCCGCTGGCTGCCTGCGCAATTGGGCAGCTAGAGATCACCCGCCCGCTGGTGACAGCCCATTCGCTGATTGCATGACTGGATGGCTGGAGACCGCCCACCCGCCAGCGACCGGGAGGTGAAACCAACCAGAGACAGTCCAGTCCCACCCCCCCATTCAAACACCCCGGCAAGGAGCCTGGGGCCCGCCATAGCAGACAGGTGACATCACTGGAGCTCAGCTGTCGGAATTCCTTCCAAGTGGAATCCACTTTTGCAGGCATAGTCTACAAACACAAAAGAGAGACAACAGAGATATATAAAACCAAAACAAATCTATTGAAGAAAGCATAAACACAGCAATCAAATTGAGCTGAAAAGTAACGTGAACATCATGAAAAAACAAGGGAAAAAAAGGTGTGCAAAAAATGCAGGACAACTAAATTCTAAAGGAGGACCGTGAAGCATCAGAAATAGGGATAGGGAAAAAACTCAAGGCATACCTAACTCAGATGGAAAGGAATATTAGAGAAGACATGAGGCAGCAAGTCCAAGCAATAAAAGTATATTTTGAAAATCAAATAAACAAACAAATTCAAATGGCAAAGAATGAGCTTTACCAGGAGATAGAGACATTAAAAAGAAATATCAAACAGTAATCCTAGAAATGCAGGAAAGTATAAACCAAATTAAAAACTCAAACGAAGAGTATTACAAATAGACTAGATCAAGTAGAAGTTACAACGTCAGATAATGAAGACAAAGTTTATCAACTTGAAAAGAATAGAGTAAACACAGAAAAGATGCTTAAATCCAATGAGCAATCTATTCAAGAGATATGGGATGTCATAAAAAAAAAACAAATTTGAGAGTCATCGGGATAGAAAAAGGCATAGAGATTCAAACCAAAGGAATGGACAACATATTAAATGAAATAATTCTAGAAAATTTCCCAGAGATGAAAGATGGAATGGATTGCCAAATCCTGGAAGCCTACAGGACCCCAAGCATTCAAAACCATAATAGACCAACTCCAAGACAAATATTTATGAAGATAGCCAGAACAAGGACATACAGAACAAAGAGAGAATATTAAAAGCTACGAGAGAAAGTAGGCAGGTTACATTCAGGGGTAAACCAATTAAGTTAACGACTGATTTTTTTCATCACAAACTTTGAAAGCAAGAAGATCCTGGAACAAAGTATTTCAAACGCTCAAAAATAATGGATTCCAACCAAGAATACTGTATCCAGCAAAATTAAGCTTCAGATTTGACAATGAAATTTAAGTCTTTCACGATAAACAAAAGCTAAAAGAATTCACAGCCAGAACACCAGCAGTGCAAAGCATTTTGAGCAAAATACTACAAGAAGAGGATTTGAAAAGTAATGCCTGAAACTAGCAGCAGGAGGTATCTCAGTAAAGGGAGAGGAAAATAACCAAAAAGTAAAAACTAACCAAAATAAATAAATAAATGAATAAATAAATAAATAAATAAACAAACAAACAAACATGACTGGAAGTAGAAATCATATTTCAATTGTAACCTTAAATGTTAATGGCCTAAACTCACCAATCAAGAGACATAAGCTAGTAACCTTGATCAAAAAAAAAAAAAAAATCCAACAATATGCTGCCTTCAGGAGACTCATATGATAGGTAAAGACATACAGAGGCTGAAATTAAAAGTTTGGGAAAAATCATACCATTCACATGACCCTCGGAAGCAAGCAGGAGTGGCCATACTCATATCGAATAAAATCAACTTCAAACCTACGTTAATCAAAAGGGATAAAGAAGGACACTATATACTGTTAAAAGGAACCTTGCACCAACAATGCGTAACCATTATCAATTTGTATGCACCAAACAATTGAGCTGCAACACTCATAAAACAAACTCGCCTCAAGTTCAAGAGTCAAATAAACTACAACACCATAATTATGGGTGACTTCAACACACCGCTCTAGCCATTAGACAGATCCTCTAGACAAAAACTGAATAAAGAAACTATAGAATTCAACAGCAAAATCAGTAACCTAGACTTCACCGACATATATAGAATATATCAACCATCAAAAAGTGGATACACGTTCTTCTCAGCAGCACATGGATCCTACTCAAAGATAGACCATATATTATGCCATAGGGCAATTCTTAGTAAATATAAAGTCGTGGAGATAATACCATGCAGAATATCTGATCATAATGGAATGAATCTGGAAATCAATGATAAAAGAAGGAAGGAAAAATCCTACATCACATGGAAAATGAACAACATGCTACTGAATGATCAATGGTTTACAGAAGACATAAAGGAGGAGATAAAAAAATTCATAGAGACAAATGACAATACAGACACAACATACTGGAATCTATGGGACACAATGAAAGCAGTTTTAAGAGGGAAATTCATTTCTTGGAGTTCTTTCCTCAAAAAAAAAAAAAGAAAAATCAGCAAATAAATGAACTCACACTACGCCTCAAAAACCTAGAAATGGAAGAGCAAAACAACAGCAAATGTAGTAGAAGACAAGAAATAATTAAAATTAGAGCAGAAATCAACGAAATTGAAACAAAAAAAATTGAAAATATTGATAAAACTAAAAGTTGGTTCTTTGAAAAAATAAATAAGATCTGCAGGCCCTTAGCCATGCTAAGGAAGAGAAGAAAAGAGAGAGCAGGCCCTTAGCCATGCTAAGGAAGAGAAGAAAAGAGAGAACTCAAATTACTAACATACGGGATGAAAAAGGCAATATCACAACAGACACTACAGAAATAAGAAGATAATTAGAAAATATATGGAAACCCTATGTTCCAATAAAATAGATGATAGTGAAGATATCAATAAATTCTTAAGTCATGCGATCTGCCCAGATTGAGTCAGGAAGACACACACAATTTAAACAGACCAATAACAAAGGAAGAAATAGAAGAAGCCATCAAAATACTACCAACCAAAAAAAGCCATGGACCGAATGGGTATATAGCAGAGATCTACAAAACCTTCAAAAAGGAATTAATACCAATACTTTCCAAGCTATTTCAAGAAATAGAAAAATAAGGAACTCTTCCAAATTCATTCTATGAGGCCAATATCACCCTGATCCCAAAACCAGACAAAGACACTTCAAAGAAAGAAAACTACAGACCAATATCTCTAATAAACTTGGATGCAAAAATTCTCAATAAAATCTTGGTGAATCGAATACAAAAGCATATAAAAAAAAATTATGCACCATGATCATGTAGGATTCATCCCTGGGATGCAAGGCTGGTTCATTATACGGAAATCAATAAATGCTATTCACCACATCAATAGACTTAAAGACAACAACCATATGATCGTATCGATAGATTCAGAAAAAACATTCGACAAAGTTCAGCATCCCTTTATGTTGAAAACACTAGAAAAACTAGGGATAACAGGAACTTACCTCAAGATTGTAAAAGCTATATATGCTAAACCTCAGGCTGGCATCATCCTAAATTGAGAAAAGATGAAGGCATTCCCTCTAAAATCTGGAACAAGAGGGATGCCCTCTATCACCACTTCTATTTAATTCAGTTCTTGAAATACTAGGCATAGCAATTAGACAGACAAAAGAAATTAAAGGCATAAAACTAGGAAAAGAAGAACTTAAATTATCGCTATTTGCGGATGACATGATAATATATTTAACAGACCCAAAAGGGTCTACAGAGGAACTGCTAGAGTTAATAAATAAATTCAGCAAAGTGGCAAGATATACAATCAACACGCATAAATCAAAGGCATTCCTGTATATCAGCAGCAAAACTTCTGAAATGGAAATGAGGAAAACCACTCCATTCAAAATATCCTCAAAGAAAATAAGATAATTGGAAAAACAATTAAATAGTTGGGAATCAACCTAACAAAAGAGGTGAAAGATTTATAAATGAAAACTACAGAAACATAAAGAGATAGAAGAAGATCTTAGAATATGGAAAAATATACCCAATTCCTGGATAGGCAGAACTAGCATCATCAAAATGGCGATATTACCCAAATTCTCTACAGGTTTAAATTGATGCCAATCAAAATCCCAACGACATTTCTTGTAGAAAAGATAAAGCAATCATGAAATTCATATGGAAAAACAAAAGACCCAGAATAGCAACAGCAATTCTAAGCAGGATGTTTGAATCTGGAGGTATAGTGATACCAGACTTCAAACTGTACTACAAAGCAATAGTAACAAAAACAGCATGGTACTGGTACCAAAACAGGCAGGTGGACCAATGGTACAGAATAGAGGACACAGAAACCATTCCACAAAATTACAACTTTCTTATATTTGATAAAAGGGGCTAAAAACCTGCAATATACGAAGGACAAATGGTGCTAGAAAAATTGGAAATCGATATGCAACAAAATGACACTGAATCCCTTTCTCTCGCCAAGCAAGGAAGTTAACTCAAGATGGATCAAGGAGCTAGATATCAAATCAGAGACACTGCATCTGATACAAGAAAAAGTTGGCTACGATCTACATACTGTGGGATCGGGCTCCAAATTCCTTAATAGGACACCCATAGCCCAAGAGTTAATAACAAGAATAAATTAATGGGACTTACTTAAACTAAAAGTTTTTTTTTTTTTCTCAGCAAGAGAAACAATAAGAGAGGTAAATAGAGAACCTACATCCTGGGAACAAATTTTTACCCCTCTCACTTCAGATAAAGCCCTAATATCCAAAATATACAAAGAACTCAAAAAATTAAAAAGTAAGGTAACAAATAACCCAATCAACAAATGGGCCAAGGACCTGAACAGACACTTCACAGAGGAGGACATACAATCAATCAACAAGTACATGAAAAAATGCTCACAATCTCTAGCAGTCAGAGAAATGCAAATCAAAACCACCCTAGGATACCATCTCACTCCAGTAAGATCGGCAGCCATTAGGAAGTCAAACAACAGTAAGTGTTGGCGAGGATGTGGGGAAAAGGGGACACTTGTACACTGCTGGTGGGACTGCAAATTGGTGCAGCCAATTTGGAAAGCAGTATGGAGATTCCTGGGAAAGCTGGGAATGGATCCACCATTTGACCAAGCTATCACACTTCTTGGACTATTCCCTGAGGATCTTAAAACAGCGTACTATTGGGATACTGCCACATCAATGATCATAGCGGGACAATTCACAACAGCTAGACTGTGGAACCAACTTAGATGCCCTTCAATAGATGAATGGATTAAAAAAAATGTGGAATCTACACACAATGGAGTATTACGCAGCACTAAAAAATTACAAAATCATAGAATTTGCAGTGAAATGTATGGCATTAGAGCAGAATATGCTAAGCAAAGCTAGCCAATCCTTAAAAAAACAAATGCCAAATGTCTTCTTTGATATAAAGAGAGCAACTAAGAACAGAAAGGGAGGAAGAGCATGAGGAAAAGATTAACATTATACAAAGACGTGTGGGGGGAGAGAAAGGGAGAGAGAAGAGAAAGCATATGGTAATGGTAGAATACCCTCAATGATACACAAAATTACACATAATAGGTTGTGAGGGGAAATGGGGCGGAAATAATGGAGAGAATTAAACAACAGCACATGAGGTAGAGAGGGAAGATGGGAGGGCAGGGGAGGGGGGATAGTAGGGGATAGGAAAGGTAGAAGAATACAACAGTCACTAATATGCCATTATGTAAAAATGTGAATGTGTAAGCAATGTGTTTCTGCAATTCTTATTTGGGGAAAAAATGGGAGTTCATAAACCAAATGAGAAAAATGTATCAAAGATGATATATCATGAGCTTTGTAATGTTTTGAACAACCAATAAAAATAAATAAATAAATAAAGGTTTAAAATTGAGTGGGAAGAAATCAGCTAAAAAAGGGTTGAGATGCATTCATTTTGCTAAGCAGAAACTTTGTTTTGTGTAGTTGTAACTATCACAAATTTATTTTACCAGAAATTTGGCTTTTGAAAATGCACATAAAATGAGATTAAAGGATAATTCACCTACCTTCATGAAAAATTCATAGCATTTCCTATATTTTTCATATTTCATTTTTTTAGTTAATATTTTGTCATGGACCATGTCTAGCCTTAGGCTATTCTTCCAGAATACTACCTCATCTGACAAGTTCGTACAATGTATTGGATTTTTCTTTTCATCTTTTATTTAATTGTTTCTAGCTAATAATGTGTATTTCTTCTTATCTTTATTTGGACATACATACCCAACTATATCTTTGCATTTTATGTTTTACTGCGGAAGAGACTCATCAAAAGCTCTTTGTTATATGTATTAACAATCAAACATTCAGAGAAGGCAATTATTCTTAATTTTGCATGAAAATAACTTTGTACCATTTTTCTTATAAAGATTTAGAATTATTAATAATGTCCCTGCTGTAATAAGTAACTACTTACAAGAAGAATTAAACAATTGACTTTATATCAATTATGAATATGAAAAGTACTAAAATAAATATTTGGCAATTAATACACAATTGATAGAAATTGAAATCACGAGAAAGCCATTTAAATTGTCAGTGCATATGGTCCTTAAATAATAGGTTTTTTAAAAAAATTTTTCTCTAATTCATAAGATATATTATGCCATATTATAGCTTAATGTGATATAAAACCTTAAATTATCACAATGATAATAATAATCCATTGTTCCTTCCTCTACATTCTGTGGCATGCTAGTACTAAAATAAATTGTATTATAACACCAAAAAAAAAAAAAAGCCAAATCATAATATTTCTACAGTAACTGACACGAGTTTAACATCAATGCAAGTAGATTAGATTCCTATGAGACATGATGTGCATTTTGACGTTCATTTTTATTCAACACTGGAACATTACTATTTCTTCAGTTTATGCACATCAGAGGATATATAAATATTTCATCCACAATTTAGCAAATTTATACGCATTTGTTTAACTTCAAATCACTTCCTGCTTCAGAACCCATGTATTCCTCCATGTTTCTTGACTGCTCTTTTCATGAGACTTCTTTCCAAACACATTATTTTCGATTTCCTTTATCATATTTGAAGCAAAACACCCGTCATGATAAACCATAACCCTAATATTACCTTTAAATGTATAAGTGGTTGGAAAGAATGATTGTATATCAATATAAGATTTCTTACTTAGTTACAGATATCAATTCAATCCATTATTTAAAGTGGAACCAGTTATATTATTTATTCACAGTATGGTCTATTCATGTATTATCTCTATATTCATAGACACAGGGTACACCTCTTTGTACCCCCAATACTAATTTATACGTCTTCAAAATATTGCTCCCAGAAATGGTGGAACAAATACATGTAACCTGATCTACATATACATTTTATCACAGTAATATTCTGAACAGAAAAAGCAAAGTTCTCACTTATGATTTTACCATACCTAAATGGAAAGTGATCCTGGATTACTAAAAACATCCATGTCCAGGTTGCCTAATGATCTCAAATGAAAATCCTATTGGTGACTACATATTTGTTTCTTCCAAAGATTATATATTCAAACTCAACCCTTTGAATACGTCTAAAGCTGTCACTCACTTTACACTTTGAATGATTTTGTAATGTGTCTATTGATATCTGCTTTCCTACATATTTTCCCCAGTTCATCATTGTGACTGAATCTTCACATGTGCTATCACTAACATTCACTCTCTAACCGAAACCCTATTGCTAAAAAACTTTGGTCCAAATCCTATATTCACTCTTCTTCCTAAACCTACCTACTGTCTTCCTAATCCTATTGACTATCCCTTTTTGACTGGATGTTCTCTTCTACATTCAATCATCCAAGGTACAAGGTCCTATGCCATTGTATATCGATTTATCTGAGACATCTGTGCAGAACGTAATTCAATGCTAAGTATCCCAATCAAGAACCCAATGACCTTCTGGGCTTCAAATCTTACTTAGATTTCTCTTTTCGTTCATATATTTCACCTCTATATTCTTATAAATATCACAGGTTCCCAATACCATTGTTCATCGAGCAGAATGGTTCCTAATCAAAATTGAAAATGTTATTAACACTAACCATACACTGTTCCCTCAATCTAACTTTACAGAAAAGCAATGACAGTGTTGGTCTTACAATACAGGAATGTATGGGATCTTCCACCTGATGAGAACCTCAAAGGTATGTGCAGAAATGATTCCTGGAGAAGATGTAGGCAGCTATGAAGGACCTGAGAGAGCAAAAGTCATCTTCCATGGAAAACAACCTGGTAGGATGAAGTTTGGTGTCTGAATCAGCCTCTGTCTTCTTAATGTAGAGGAGACGGACCAAACCAGGCCTTTTGGAGAGCTGTTCCTGAGAGCCTATGGATTATATCCCATTCTAACTTATGAAAGGGTCACAGGAAGTTGGGGCAGCCTCCATCTAAAGGGACCATAAGAAGCAACTGCTAAAACAAAGTGGTTGCCAAGGCAGTGACCTCATTCATTTCCTGAAGGAAGTGACCTCACCTCACTTCCTTGGTGTTGGAACTCTCTGAACTTGGGATCCAGGAAGCCAGGCACCCCGAGCCAGTCCCAGTCCCAGTCCCAGTTGTCTCACTTGTTTGGATTTACCAAGGAGAGGGTCAGTCTTTCTTGGTACCTACTGATTTGAAGATGTCCAAATGCCAGAAGAGCTCTGAAGAGGGGCCTTTCCTGAGAAAGAAGGTAGTGGCTCACCACTGGTTCCTGTCAACTTCACAGAGTTGACCAAGGAGACCAGATGTGAGACAAGACAGGTCATTTCGGAGGAACATAGTATGGCCCAGCAGTCAGAGAACACTCCGAATAGTCACAGACCTACTTGGGGGAAGGAGGTGCCTTTGTGGGTGTGGTTGTGGGTTTGTGATCTGGTCTCATGTTCTGAGAATAAGTTTTTTCAGATATCAGCTCCGGAGCCCAGGAATTAATTCTCATTGGGGCTAAGGTTCCCCACCAGTGAGATTTGAAATTGGCGCTGGCTGCAGAGTTAACAAGGGCAGGGAATTTTAACGCCACTGCAGAAAAGAAGAAGGTACGAAGAAGAAGTCCTTAGGTGCCATGTTGGGGTTTTTCTCTGGGGTATGGCTGCCATTTATACTTTTCCTAACATTCCTCCCTTTTTGTTTTCTTAGAAAGTGGGGCATTGTTTGTCATTTCTGGCTGCTGCCTGCTGTGTGGGGGTGCTGTGGGGCCTAGAAAGAAAAGTGGACAAATGCTCGGTGGCCAGGTCTGGGGATATCATGGCAGCCAGAAATAAAAGCCAGTGGTATAGATAGCTACTTCAGTAGGGGTAAAGTCTATGAAAGTTCCCTGATGCCACAAGTTGTCGATGGCATGAAACCAGTCCTGGATGGAGGAGATTGTTGGTATCAGCTACTGGTCCTGTAACAGAGACTCTAGGAAATACTGGAAGCGTTGCCTGGTCATGGCGTCACCAGCACTTGAAGAAGATCAGAGCGAATAAAAACAGAATGAAGATAAAAATTAAAGCAAAGGTCAATTTTTGGCAGAAGTTCCATGTTGGGGGACTGACATAGAAGAGGCCAAGGGCCATGAGGAAGCTTAGAAGGTCATAAAGACTCATGAATCCAGGATGGCAGCTTGAGAGGTTCTCCAAGCTCGTTGCCTCCCGCTGTCTGATGTACGTTGCATTCCATCGTGCCTGGTAGTGAGCTTCATCACTGAGTGAACTGTTCTCTTGGAGATGTTAGGGGTTCATCGGTCATCAGAGGATGGTAGTGCCTAAGCAAAAGCTGGTTGAAATTTTGATTAGAAATTTTTTGCAGTTGGGTTTGAAGGAACTTCATTATGCATGGCAAGAGAGCAAAAAAAGGGAGCATCCCAATAAGGGGCCCCAAGATAGGTAGTAAGTACATGGCAAGATAGGATTGGAAGAACCCTGTTATGGGATTGGAGGAGCTAGGTTTGAGCAATTTGGTCAATAATTTCTGCAATTTAACAACATTTTTTTCTATCAGCCCAGATTCATTAACATAAGAGCAACATTCCTCTCTGAGGAATAGGCATGTACCCACTTTTTCTGCAGTGAGAAGATCAATTGCCCTTTGGTTCTGTAAAGCCACTTGTGCCAATGAAGTAACCTGGCGCTGCAAGGAGCCCAGAGACTCAGCAGTGGTATCGAGTGCTTCCTGCAGTTTTTGTTGCAGGTCTTTGAATGCCCATAGAGAATGACCTATAGCTCCACCAGAGAATCCGAGACCCGCCACTGAGGTTGTTAAAGTGAGGCCTACCAGAACCGGCAGAAAGACTGCCCTACGGGTTCAGGAAGGTAGGGCCAACTGTCGGAATTTGGTGGGAGTATACAAAGACAGCTGAGGAACTACAGTAACCAAGAAACAGGTGCCAGAGACATTGATCGTTGAGGTACTTAAAGACCCATTACACCAGAGGAAATGTCCAGGTTGCATAAATGCAGGGCTCGATTGGGTGCTTAAGCTCAAGGAACAAATGGGTAAAGGATTCATTATTGGCAGGTGGAAACAGATGAAAGCAAATAAAGTATTGGTGAAATAACTTTCCCACAGTGGGATACGTGTCACATGTAGGGGTTGTCCTTTCTTAGAGAAATTGTAGGTTTTTGCTGAAATATTTCCTGCCGCTAATGGGACTAAGTGAAGCACAGAGAAAGCACTGAGAAGGAGGCACAAAAAGAGGGGTGGAGTTTAATAATCGAAGAGATTGGTGTAACAAATTGAGCCATGTGTCAGGGGGACCTGAGGGGGTTGAAGGGTCTGAATCCTTTGTGGATGAGCTATGGATAAGATCTAAAAGTTTTGATTCTGACTCCTTAATGTGTTCAACTACCTGGATGGTTGCCTGAGGTGGCATAATCAGGGTGCGGCCAACTGTCATCCACCCTGTGGGTCTGGCTGAGGTTGTCCGAGCATAGACAGCAAACTCAACATAGTCCCAACGTTTGGCCTTGGGGTCAGGTATATCTAAAGTATACCATCCATTGTTATCAGATAAAGAGACTTTATCCCACTTTAGGTAACTAGAAGTCCACACTTTAGGGTAACAAAGTGAGTGGTAAGAATAGCTACCATGTTCATCATGGAACCTGCATGACCAATAGGGGCACCCATTATATATCTCAGGCCACCAATGACAATAGTCTTTTGTTTGATCAAAAAGGAAGCAAATGAAAAGCCAGTTCCAGCTACCAGGGATGAAGGTCCATGAAGGTGACAATTTTAGGGAAATAGAGGTGCAGTTGTGGATGAAGCAAGTAGTTGCATCCACTGCACGGACCTTCTACATGCCATGTTCTGAGTATCGTTCCTGAAGAGTGAATAAATACATGGTAGGAGAGGAGGGTAAAGACCAGTCCCGATAGAGCACAGAAAATAAGCAGAGCACAAAAAACAAGCAGTTACAGAAGATTAGGGTGTTGAGAGAGCCCATTGTGACTTTTTTAAGAGGAATTGGGCTGCATGGAACACCGTGTGAGCCGCAACTTAAATGGGTGAGATGAGTGTGGAGAGCAGGAGTTAATGGGAGGTTCAGGAGGTGATTCTTGGAGTTCCTCTGGGTTGGTCCTGTCGTCAGCAGGTGGGGCCTCCTGGTGATATGGCTTCAACCTAGAAATGTGAATCCAGGGAGTTAGATGGTTGTCTGGTAAGGAGAGTTTGGCGGCAGTGGGGGTACAGAGAATGACAGGATAGGGGCCTTCCCATTTTGGGGCAAGAGTCCCTTTCTCCTCTGGGGTATTATAATATACTAGACTCCCAGGTGTTAAGGGAGGAGTGTTTGGAGAGGACACTGGGTCCGGATGAAGCCAGTCCTGATATTTCCAGAGTTCCGAGCGGAGATGATACAAAAGAGGCAAAGACAAATCTCGGGTGAGAGGTCCTTGTGAAATGACCAACCCAGGTGGTATAAGAGGTCTTCCATATATTATCTCAAAGGGAGACAGTAAAGATGGTTTTTAGGGAGAGCTCTGATTCGAAGCAAATCCAAGGGAAGGAGTTTGACCCAGTCTAAGTTTAATTCCATTGTCATTTTGGTAAGGACTTCCTTTAGAGTACAATTTACCCTTTCCACTTTCCCTGAAGCTTGTGGATAATATGGACAGTGGAAATGCCACTTGAAGGAGAGGGCTTGAGAGACCTTTTGTGTGATTCTAGAAATAAACTCAGGGCCATTGTCATATTGTAGAGAAGTGGGCATACCAAACCTGGGGATAATGTCTGTCAGTAAGATTAAAGCTACAGTGGAAGCCGTTTTATTGGAAGTGGGAAATGCCTCAATCCAACCAGAGAAAGTGTCCACAAAGACAAGGAGGTATTTAGTGCGCCATACTGTGAGCATGTTGGTGAAGTCTACCTGCCAGTCAGCAGTGGGAATGTGTCCCCGGGCTTGGTGGGAAGGAAAAGGTTTGGGCCTTAAAGGAGTATAAGTGTTGGTCCACTGACAGATCTGACAATTAGAGGCTATATTCTGTAGCATGGCTTTGTCAGAGAGGGTGAGCGAGAAGAAGCTCTGTAAAAAGAGGGTCAAAGACTGAGAATTGGAAAGGAATAGAGTATGAAGGAACTTGAAGAGATCCTTGTTCTTACTGGAAGAAGTAGGGGCTTCAGATGAGCTGTCTAAAGTGGCCATTATATGTCCCCCAGGGGGTCCATCATTGGAAGTGGTAGCAGCCATTTGTTCCGCCTGGTCAGCTTTGGCATTGCCCTCAGTGATAAGAGAGACGTCCTTCTAATTAGACCTACAATGGACAACTCCCACCTGGGTGGGTAAGTGGGAGGCCTTTATCAGATTGTTTATAAGAGCCGAATTAGTGATCACATTACCTTTGGTGGTAAGTAGGCCTCGCTCCTTTCATATTGCAGCATGGGATAAGATATGGAAGACATATTTTGAATCAGTATAAAGGGTTAGGGATTTTCCTTGTGCTAGAAGGCAGGCACGAGTGGCTACTATAAGTTCAGACTGCTGGTTGGTAGTTCCTGAAGGCAGAGCTTTGGCCTCTATAATCTCAGTGGCTGAAACTACAGTGTATCCAAAGTAATGAGTGCAATTCTGCCTAAAGGAACTGCCATCAGTAAACCAGATAAGGTCAGGCTTGGCTAGTAGTCTCTCAGAAATGGAAGAATGACAGGGGAGGAAATCATCTAAGGTTTCCAACCAATTATGAGTTGGTGTGTTAGACGTGGGAGTCATTGAGAGCAGTGAGGCAGGGTTCTGTGCAGAGCAGGGGAGGAAAGTAATGTTAGGGTTTTCCAGAAAGGAAGTGAGGAGTGACAGAACTCTGGATGGAGGAAGGGTTTGAAAGCCCTTATAAGCTAAAAGATCTTTCAAGTGATGTGGGGAGTGGATAGTTAAAGGGGCCCCAAAAGTAAGCTTAGAGGCTTCTTTGTGTAAAATTTGTCCAGCAGCCAGAGCTCTTAAGCAAGGGGCCCACTCACGGATGGTAGGGTCAATTTGCTTGGACAAATATGCCACAGGTGCAAATGTAGGCCCATAGTTTTGACCTAAGACCCCAAGTTCTTGCCTCCCTTTTTCATGGACATATACATGAAATGGTCTTGAAAGATCAGGAAGGTGAAGGGCAAGTGCCTTTAAGACAAGTTGCTGAAGCCTGCGCAAGTGGTAGTTTGGGGAGGAGGCAAGAGATTCACTAGGGGGTCCCTTTGCTAGTTCATACAGGATTTGTATAGAAGAAAATAATTTGGGATCCAGGCCCTAAAATAACCTGCTAGTCCTAGGAATAATAGTATTTTGGCTTTTGTATGGGGCACTGGAAGATCAGAGAGGAGTTGCCTCCTATCCAGTGTTATTTCCTTTTTTCTGGGTGTAAGGCAAAAACCAAGAAAGGTGACAGAAGACTGGGAAACCTGGGCCTTGTGGGGAGACTTCCTATTTCCCTTGTCTGCTAGGAAATTAAGAAGCTGTGCAGTGTGGGATTGAGAGTGTTCCCAGAGGGACTACATAGAAGAAGATCATCGACATATTGAAGGAGAGTAGAGTCAGGACAGGTCGGGTGAAAGGATGTGAGGTCCTGGGCAAGAACTTGGCCAAAGAGATGGGTGCTATCCCTGAATCCCTGTGGGAGGACAGTCCAGGGAAGCTGATGAGAATGGCGGGTGTGAGAGTCAGTGCAAGTAAAAGCAAAGATATCCTGAGATTCTGAGAACAAGGGAATAGAAAAGAATGCATGTTTCAAATTTAGAACCAAGAAGTGGGTAGTAGTGGCAGGGATCTGAGAGAGGAGGGTGTAAGGGTTGGACACTAGCGGGTGGATGGGGACCACAGAGGAGTAGACAAGGGGAAGGTCTAGAACCAGCCTGTAGGACACGTTAGGTTTCTTAACTGCCAGAATGGGGGTGTTGAAAAGAGAGTGTGTAGGCCTAAGATACCCCTTTAATTATAAATCCTGGATGATGGCTTCTAATCCGAGGAAGGCTGTGGTTGTGAGTGGATATCATGGTTGACTAATATATCTTGAAGGCTCCAGTAAGACAATATGAATAGGACTGCATTTAGCCATAAAGGGTGTAGTTGTGTCCCAAAACTCAGGGTTAACTGGTTTAGATAGTCGTGGGAGAGTGCATGGAGGAGGTGTATCTGCCCCTAGGAACATCATGAGGAAATGAGAGGTAGGAGAGGTGTGGGGTGATATGTGAATGGTGACTTTTAATAGTGAGAGTATGTCCCTTTCCAGAAGGGGAATGGGGCAATGGCTCATAACGAGAAAGGAGTGAGTGAAGGACAAAAGGGATTTTGAGGGAAAATATATTTACCTCCTACCACGACAATAGGAGTTTTTGAGGGTGTGGTAGAACCCCAATACTCCCTCAAGACCGAAAAAGTGGCACCAGTATCCAAAAGGAAGGTAATGAAGCGTCCATCCACCAGGAAGGTGACCCTAGGTTCTTGATTCTTGATGGTAATAATCTGGAGGGAAGGCCCAGGGCTCCATCATTCCTCCTCTGCCAAGCCCAGGAGAGGCTGGGGTTGCCGGGTGGCTGACCAACCTCCCTTCCGGGTTGTTGGGCAGTCTTCCCCCCAGTGTCTCCTTTGATGGCATGTTGGGCAGGGGTTGTAGGGTGTTCTCGGCGAAGGACAATCCTTACCACATTTGAAGCAAGCTCCAGGGGGTGTCACATTGGGACGGCGTGGTGATGGCCTTCTCTGAATGACCTGGGCCAACATTTGGAATTTGGCATTTTCAGCTCTCTTCCTACGACATTCACTTTCATCCTCTCTACCATGAAAAACCTTTAAAGAGACAGCGAGGATTTCGGTCTGAGGAGTAGCAGGGCCCTGTTCAAGCTTTTTAAGCTTGGCTTTAATGTCAGAGTATTTTTGGGCCAGAACATATGTCATTAAGAGATGACGGCCATCAGGGGTTTCTGGGTCGAGTTATGTGCAGTGTTGAAGGGCCTTGGTTAGTCTATCCAGGAATTCTGAAGGTGTTTCCTCCTTCCTTTGAATGACCTCCTGCACCTTTTTAAAGTTAACAGCATTGTGGGTCGCCTTTTTCAGGCCCGCCAAGAGGCAGGATGTAAAAAGGTCATGAGTCTGTAAGCCTTCAGGGGTGTTGTAATCCCATAGGGTTCCTGCTCTGGGACAGCATGAGAGCCCGTGGGGTGGTCAGGATTGGTCCTATGATTTTCATCAGCATGGGCTTGGGCTAGCTCCCAGACCCATTGCCTTTCCTCGGGGAGAAGTGTATTGGCCAAGAGCATGTATATGGCATGATGAGTGAGGCTATATGCTTGCAGGACCCATTGAAACTCCCGAATGTAAGTGGTGGGTTTAGTGGTGATTGAGCCTAACTTGCTCTCTAGCTGAGTAATGTCTGACCTGGAGAAGGGCACGTGGACTCTGATGACACCCTCGGGACCAGCTACCTCACGAAGGGGTGCGATTGTCTTAGGGGTGGGAAGGAGTCCTTTAGACCTGGTAAAAGGAGGACTGAGAGAGGCAGGCGGAGGACAGGAAGGAGAGGGAGGGGAAGGGAGTGTCTCTTTGGAAGAGGAGGAAGTGGAGCAGGCAGAAGAGGACGGAGGGGAGGGGGATAAAATGGAAGGCTGAGGATCCATGGAATCAGGCAGAGGATGAGGAGGGTATTGCAGAAGAGAAGGGGCAGATGGGGCTGGGGAGAAGGTGGGGGTTCATCTGCTGGGTTGAATGAGGAAGAATCTGTGAAGTCAGAAGTAGAAGTAGGGAAAGAGAGGGGATTGCAAGCAAGGAGGACCTGACGGCGAGGGCAGGAGGAGCAGAGACAAGGTGCTGTGTGGGAAGGCTAACACCTTCAATGTAGGGAATCTCCCTCCACTTTTCCAGACGCTGGCAGTAGTTAAAAAGGTCCCAGGGGAGGTTTGGATCTAAGGAGCCTTCTGGAGGCCAATGATTGCGATTATCCAGTGGATATGGAGGCCAATCTTGGGTACAGAATTTAATTAAAAGTTTGGGCTTGATGTCTGGTGTGAGGGAGAGTGTGGCCAGATTTTTTATTAAACATTTGAGAGGTGAGGCTTCAGGTACAGATGAAGAGGTGCCCATTGTCACAGGGAGAGATGGAAGAGAGAGAGAGAGAGAGAGAGAGAGAGAGAGAGAGAGAGAGAGAGAGAGAGAATAAGAGTAAGCGAGAGAGACAAAGAGAAAACCCGAGCTGGAACGGCTTCCAGGAAATTCAGGGCGAATGGGGGTCACGTGGGTGTCCCCAAAATGACCAGCTGTCGCGAGGAAATACAGAGGGTACTACCTGGTCGTCACCAGTGAAGTGCGATCTGGAAGACCCAATGGGTTTGGAGCCATGGGCAACCTGACGTCAGGAAAGTTTTCGAACGCAGCTGAAGAAGTCAGTAATGAAAACAGAACTCCAGCTCCAGCAGAATGCAGTTCTAGGACGGGAGTTCAGTTTTCCCTGAGCAGAGAGGCAGCTTCAGCCAGACACAGCAGCCCTGCAGGAAACAGCAAATCTAGCCGGCAGCAGCAGTGGCAGCAAAGGAGGAAAAACCACAGAGCCTCTAGTGTAAACTCAGAACCCTCATGCCCCAAAGGGAAACGGATCACTAGAGGGTCCACTGTGACCAGTAAAGGTCTTGATGGGAGGAATTCCCTCTCCCCTACCGGGTGTCTAGAGTGTGCTGGACGATCAGGGTCACAAAACTAGCGGTAGCCCGAAGGAAGTTTGCGAGCCGGGGTCAGGGGAAGCTTACATACATCAGATCAGTGGTGAGTGCAGGAAGCTGGCGTCTGAAAAGAGCGGACCAGGACGGAGTGGCTGGGCGGAACGGGGGACGGGGCTCTTGTTGGAAAGAGCTCACCCGTATCCTCAAACGGGGCACCAAAATGAAAGAACTCCCCACTCAAAGGCACTTCGCTGGGAGAATTCCAATTTTATTGCAAAAAGCTGTGTGCTTATATAGAACTAAGGAGGAGATGAAAGGACTTAGATAAATGGCAGGCAACCCGTTTATTGGCAAGTTCTTTCAGATATCAGCTCCGGAGCCCAGGAGTTAGTTCTCATTGGGGCTAAGGTTCCCCGCCAGCGAGATTTGAAATTGGCACCAGTGGGAGAGTTCACCCGGCGGGAACTTTTCGCGCCACTTCAGAAAAGAAGAAGGTAGGAAGAAGAAGTCCTTAGGCGCCATGTTGGGGTTTTTCTCTGGGGTATGGCTGCCGTTTATACTTTTTCCAACAATGAGTATACCAGACAGTGCCTTGATTGACTGGTTTTCATTAAAATGGTGTTTAACAGAGATGCCAGAAAGTTGGATCCTGCTGAGTAGTGGGCCTAGAGCAATGGTGGGCAGGTGTGTGATAAAACATCTGTGGTGGGGCCATGTGGATCTGCCATTGGTTTCCAAATGGCTTGTCACTGACATGGTCAAACCAGCAGACCCTTATATGTAAAGGCATCTTGTTATATGGAGAGGATTCAGGACGCTGTTCAAAATCAGGTTGCTATAGTCAAGGGGGCAAGCTATGTGGGATAGAAGCCTGGTTCTTGTATTCTCCAGCAGACCCTGACTCACCACACGTGACAGAACTCCCTCCCGTACTGGGTTCCATTTAAACTCCTTGTATTTCGTGAAGCAAGTACCAAACTTCCAGTGCAGCAGCAAAAAACACCACGAAAATAGAGGATGACCATATGGCTTCACAGTCCACATGGGGAGACATTTAGCCCCCAGGGGCCACAGTTTACCTACAAAGGGAGAATTCAGCAATGCTGCCTCATGTTCATTGGGAAAAAAAGAAACAATGTCCACCAGGTCACATAGATGCAGACCCAGCTTTTATGGTCTCACTAGAAAGGAAGCTAAAGCTCCTGACAACAACATATATTTCAAGTGCCCAACCTCACAGAGAGTTTCCCAAGAAGTCTCTAGGCCAGCAGAATTCCATTTTTGTGGAGTGTTTACCCTGTTCCTTACTTTTGAAAACTCCTCTACCACTTCCAAGATTGTGAACTCCTGATTGTTTTCCATTCCAGATATGTATTCACGGAATTTCTAACTCTTTTCCTCTAATTGTTTCTTACTTGGGGCGAAGGTATTGTCAAGACATTGTTCTGGATAAGAGTGGGAAGATTTTTGTGTAGCACATATTTACATACACATTGGATACATTTTGCAATTTTTCATTCGAAATACTGAAACTCTGACACTAACCCATACCCTACTAGACTCTGACTACTAATCCTAATATGATGGAGAAAAATAACCCAAACAGAATAGAAATACAAGCAGTTCAGAGGAGGCATGGTGAATAGTTGGTCTTGCCTTTTCCATGATATAGGGTAGGAGTTATAAATCTTGTCAATTTTTTTCTTGAAATTGTTCTCCATGTGTTTTTAAAGTTAACACACATGTGAATTCCTGTCTCCCATTTTCTGTAGCCAATTCAGCACATGTATTTTTATATGCACATACAAAATCCTACCTGGAATACATGTACATTTTTGTGAGGTGGCTAACTTGGCAGATACAAAGTATGAGAAGAAATCACTCCTCCTAAATGCTTTTGGAACTGAAAATTCAAACTATGAGTGAGCTTTTTAGTTGAGCAACATTATACATAAATCCATGTTCAGTAAAATTAATATTTTTGGATCTGTGGATGATATATATTTCATGATGAATTTTGATTGGCATATATTTTCTACTTTCCAATGTATTTGTGTGTGTATATATATATATATATATATATATATATATATATATATATATATATATATACACTCTAGATTTTTCAAAATATGAAATACATGTGTCTTATTATACACTCCCTAAATTCACTAATGTTCATGTATGTGGTTTTATAATCAACTTTTCATAAGATTATTTTCAGAAACATTCATCCACCTGAAATACATATTTGTTTTCTAGTACTGAAAACTTACTTCAGTGAATGGTGCAAACAAATCCTTATATTTCTACAGTAACTGACCCACTTTAACATCAATGCTACTAGATTCCTATGGGACATGATGTGTATTTTGACATTCAATTTTATTCAACACTGGTACATTTCTATTTCTTCAGTTTTTGTACATCATAAAATGTACATTTCATCCACAAGTTCACAAATTTAAAGACATTTGTAACACATTCAATCACTTCCTGCTTCAGAACACATATATTCCTACTTGTTTTTGACTGCTCATTTCATGAGACTTCTTTCCAAATACATTATTTTCGATTTCCATAATCAATTTTGAAGCAAAACTCACACAGAATTTATGATAAACTACAACCCTAATATTACCATTAGATGTATAACTGGTTGGAATGAATGTATGTATATCAATATAAGATTTGCTATGTATTTTGAGATATAAATTTATTCCAATTTGTAAAGTTGGAACAAGTTATATTATTTATTCACAGTATGGTCTATTCAATCATTCTCTCTATATTCATACACACATGGTACACCTATTTGTGCCCCCAATACTAATTTATACCTCTTCAAAATATTGCTCCCAGAAATGGTGCAAGAAATACTCATGTCACCTGATCTACATATACATTTTATCACAGTAATATTCTGGCAAGAAAATGCAAAGTCACACTTACGATTGTACCAAAGCCTAAATGGAATATGAGTATGGATTATAAAAATCACCCGTGTCCAGGTTGGCTAATGCTCTCAATTGTCAATCCTATTGGTGACTACATATGTGTTTCTTCCTAAGATTATATATTCAACTTCAAGCCTGCTGAAAATGTCTAATCCAATCAATCACTTTATCATTTTTCTGATTTCCTATGTCTCTATTGATATCTGCTTTCCTACATATTTTCCCCAATTCATCATTGTGACCAACTCTTCACATGTGCTGACATTTACATTTTCTCTCTACCTGAAACCCTATTGCTAAAGAACTTTTTTTTCAAATCCTATACTCACTCTTTTTTTCTAATTCTACCAACTATCTTCCTAATCCTACCAACTATCCTTTTTAGACTGAATGTTCTCTTCGACATTCAATCATCCAAGTACAAGGTCCTATACCATTGTGTATAGATTTATCTGAGACACATGTGCAGAACATAATTCAAAGCTAAGTATCCCAATCAAGGATCCAATGCCCTTCTGGGCTTCAAATCTTACCTAGATTTCTGTTTTCATACATATATTTCACCTCTATATATACTTACAAATATCGCAGGTTCCCAATACCATTATTCATCCAGCAGAATGATTCCTAACCCAAATCAAACATGTTATTAACCCTAACCATACTCTTTGCCCTCCATCTAACTTTACAGAAGAGCAGGGACAGAGTTGGTCTTACAATACAGGAACATAAGAGACCTTCCACCTGCTGAGAACCTCAAAGGTCCATGCAGAAATGAACCCAGGGGAAGATAGAGGAAGCTATGAAGGACCTGAGAGAGCAAAAGTCATCTTCCACGACAAACAACCTGGTCAGGATGAATGGGTGTGTCTGAAGCAATCTCTCTCTTCTTAATGTAGAGAAGATGGACCAAACCAGGCCTGTGTGGAGAGCTGCTTCCGGGTGCTATGTTTGATATACCATTCTAACTTGTGAAAGTGTCACAGGAAGTAGGGGCAGCCTCCATCTATTGGGACACTTGGAAGCAAATGTTAGGAAAATGTGATTGCCTAGGCAGTGACCTCATTCAGTTCCAGAAGGAAGTGACCTACATCACTTTCTTGGTGATGGAACTCTCTGAACTTGGGATCCAAAAAGCCAGGCACCCAGAGGCAGTCCCAGTCCCAGTCCCAGTGGTCTCACATGATTGGATTTACCAAGGACAGAGTCAGTCTTTCTTGGTAACTACTGATGTGAAGATGGCCAAATGCCAAGAGAGCTCTGAAGAGGGGCCTTTCCTGAGAAAGCAGGTAGTGGCTCACCACTGGCACCTGACAACTTCACATTGTTGGCAAGGAGACCAGATCTGAGATAGGATAGCCCATTTTGGGGGAACATAGTATGGCCCATCAGTCAGAGGACACTCCGGATAGTTACAGACCTACTTGGGGGAAGGCGGTGACTTTGTGGGTGTGCGTGTGAGTCTGTGGTTTTTTCTCATGATCTGGGAATAGGTAGGAAAGTCGCTTTGTTTGGTTTGGATTGGATCGTTTCTAGTAAGTCTTTTGATAAGGCGAGTGTTTTTATGTCTGTTTATCCCACTGTGTCTGTGGTTGTAGATATTAGAAAAAAGAATGCATCAATGGATGTTTCCTGTCTTGTAGAAAGCTTCACAGCATTCATCCTGCCCAATTTATATATGGACTGTGGCTTGCCTTATAGATGGGCAACAACTACTATCTTCCTAAGTTCCTGTTTTCTTCTTGAATTCGGGCCACTCTCCAGAATAGGTTCATGGTTTGGTGTCCACAATATGTACCACCTCCAGGCTCTGTGACATGGCCACGTACTGGATAGCTGAAGGGAATGGGATCATCTCAGAAAACTCAGATATCATTCGAGAAACCCTGCTTTGGGCCATTTGCTTACCTATTGTTCTGTTGCCCTGAATGTCAGAAACGTCTTTGTCTCAGTCCACCCCTTTGTGAAGCCTGAAAAAATGGTTTTCAATGGAAATTAATGGGCATCACCTGTAGCTCTTTGCTTAATTGCTTTGGAAAGGGATGTGTCTGCATCAGACTCGTGGGAATGTGTGAGGCTGTTGCATAGATTCTCAGAACCTGATGGATCTAAAGAAAGATTACATGTGTGCTTCCAAAACCAAAATGGCCAAAAAAGCAGTCATTGTGGACGAAGTCTCTCGCCTTCCTCTGTAAGGTTCCTGACCTCCATCAATTGAAAATAGGGATCCTTTGTGTCAAATGAGTTCTTCAAACCCTGCAGAAGATAGCCCATAGGTGCTTGGGTTTTCTCATGATTCCAATTCACATAAAGAATATACACCCGAGAGTCAGGAGGCCTCAAATTCGGGAAGCAGAGCAGTATTTATGGCAGGCCTATTTGATCACTCCTGGTTCTCAGGAAGGGTGTCCAGGCAACCCTGACTTTAGGCAAATGAGGGGCAAGGGAGGTTATTTTGTACACTGTCTTGGACTGATCCCCTCATGGAAACCTCGAACCACAGGTTATGATGAGTGTCTATATGGAAGAAGATGAGGGCCTTGTGGGAGTGCTTTGGTTTTAATTGTGGTCATTTGTGTGGCGGTTGGAAGTGATGACTGGGTCTACCTGGGCTTGAACTCTGGTGTGATTCCCCTTAAAGTCTGAGTTCTGGAACTGATCTCAGAGAAATATTGCCATGAACTGTGTTCAGATTTTAGGAGGCCACGCATGGGATTCGCCCTTGGAAACTGAGATCAAGGACAGGGTGGCTTTCCACAGAGCCTTGGAATCTCAGCTAGGATATCACATGATTTTATTCTGAAAGATTTGGCAGCCATAGTTGAGAATCAGAACACCCTTGGACGTCACATTGAAGACCTCAATGGGCCTGGCTTCATGCGACCTTTTGAAGACTCTATGGGAAGACTTGCCTGTGAGAGTTCTCCAGAGCTTTCATTGAAATGAGCTTCCTCACCATTTAATGGTTCCTGAATGAACTGAAACCCACAGTGTCTCCAACTTCATCCATGAAAAATGGCTAGATAAATACAATGAAATTTTTGAAATTCCAATAATCAGGTGGCACTAGAGAACCTTTGGATGTCTTGTTACTGATCATTAGTGTACAAGAGAATGCCATGATTGACCGAGTTTCATGAAAATGGTGTAGAACAAAGATGCCAGTAAGTTGGAGCCTGCTGAGTAGTGGGCCTATTGCAGTGGTGGGCAGGTGTGTGATAATACATCTGTGGTGTGGCCATGAGGATTTGCCATTGCCTTCCAAATGGCTTGTGACTGACATTGTGAATCCAGCAGAACCTTCTATGTAAAGGCATCTTGTTACATGGAGAGGTTCCAGGGCAAAGTTCAGAGTCAGATTTCTATGTACAAGGGGGCAAGCTCTGTGAGATATAACCTGGTTGTTGCATTCTCCTGCAGACCCTGACCCACCACAAGTGACAGAACTCCCTCCAAAACTGGGTCCCAGTTGAACTCTTTGTATTTCATGAAGCAAATACCAAACTCCCAGTGCAGCAGCACGAAACACCACGAAAAGTGGAGGATGAAAAAATGGCTTCACAGTCCACACGGGGAGACACTTAGCACCCAGTGGCCACAGTTTACCTACAAAGAGAAAATTCAGCACTGCTGCCTTATGTTCATTAGAATACAAGAAACCATGTCCTCCAGGTCACATAGATTCAAACCCATCTTTGATGGTCTCACTAGAAAGGAAGCTAAAGCTCCTTACAACAACATATATTTCAAGTGCCCAACCTCAGAGGAAGTTCCTCAAGAAGTCTTTAGGCCGTCAGAGCTCCATGTTTTTGGAGTGTTAATTGTTAGACCACGACACAAGAAAAGACCACTGACTCTAATTAAAATCATATTAAATTAATCTTATTATTTCTACCTTTCATGCTGCCTCCCCTCCCAAAACAGCCGGAACAAGACAGCAACCCCAGCTTTCCTACAGCCCAGCTTTATAGCCCAGAAAGTTACACAAAAGGGGTGTTACAGATAACAGAACTCTGACAAGCATCACACTAATGGTAGTTTAGGTTTTTTTTGCTGTCCCTACATCAGAATTCAGAGGACCATTAGAGCCTCAGAGAGGGATGTTGTCTGGCCAGAGAAGGCAAATATTTATGATGTGTCACTAAAGTTTCAGAGAGGGCTGCTATCTGGTCAGAGAGCCGGGCATGCGTGAGTTCAAGGCACGGGCAGGCATTTCAAGCAGGTTCAGAATTTGCAGTAATTTATGGTAAAGCCAAAATTACCTTTTCATGGCTTTGTGGCAAGATGGCTCTCAATTTTAATAAAAGATCAGGTTGGGTCTATCATTTCCCCCTTTTCTCTGTGTCCCTTTCAAATCTTTAATAGATTAGGGGAAGAGCACTGAGGAAATTTTAATCCCTCAGGTAAGATTCTCCAAATTTTTAGAACTTACCCAAAACCGATCTCCCTGATTTTACCAGACTTAATTAATTACTTATATTGATAGTCTACTTATCTTTCTCTCCATTGTTGTAAGAAGAGTGGCGTCAATCATTATTTCTTCTTCTGACCTGAGACAGGGTGAAGTGAGTGGGCATGGCGTGAGGGACATGAGTTGCCTTTTATAAGTCAGTTGGGGGACATGAGTTGCCTTTTAGAAGTCATTTCGGATTGAAGTCTGGTTGGGGAAGAACAGGTTGTAAAGTCATCTGGGGATGGGTTCTTCTATGAGAGAAACAAAAACCATGAGTACTGAATAAATGTTGCAGCAGCCGGAACATGTTAGTGTATAGAAGTTCCCTCACCAGTCTTTAATATCCCCAGTTATCAGGACTATCAAATTAATATTTAACTTTTAGTGTTACAGTTGTCCTTCCCCATAAGATACAGTTTAACAATGTAATGTCATCTGATCTTGTAAAATCCTTTTTCTAGTATGACCTCTGCGTCTAATAGAGAAACCTTTAATTCTGTTACTCAGGGCTGGATAATCGTACTAGCAAACACCAAGCCTACCTGTGTTGGTTAGGAATATCTGCAGGCCTTAAATTAAAAATTTCTGCCTCTGGCAGCTCTTCTTGATAGTCTCTTTTTATAAGTATCAGGCATTCCTGTCTGAGAATCCTTCTTTGTAGCCTCCAGTCTTACTTATTTTGGGAGGCTAAAATAAAGTGCATACCTTAAAATATTATTATTATTATTATTATTATTATTATTATTATTATTATTTAAAATGCCCAGGAATGGCTGAATTTTCGTCTTAACTGTCTTTCCAAAGTGTTTAAGATGAAGCAGTCAAACGGACTTTTGTTTCTATCTATTGTTAACAGTCAGCTGAGCTTTATGGGAGTCAATTCTGGAAAAATGAAAGCACATTTTCAATTCTGCTAGTGCCATTTGCGCTAGGTGGGTCCAGGTCTTGCTTGACCATTTATCTTCCCTCAGAAGCATCAGGGATATCTCCTTTCTCTGATGACTCTCCTCTTCATAACAAATGCACTGATTGGCTTTCTGTTCTCCAGTGGTCTCATTAATCTCCCTGATCAGGAGGTTATGTGGCTCAGAGTTGCAAAGCTCTTTAGAGAAGTCCCCTGTTCCCTGGATTCAGATTGACTCAGAGGGTAAGAGCCAAATATTGGTTTTCTTGGCCCTTTTCATTTAACTTTAATTTTAAATCCTAATCTTAAACATCCAGCAAATTAATTTTAACAGCCTTATATTAAGAGTACTGGACTTTAATGTCTATAACTTTATAATTATCTTTTTATTAATTGGGATCTGTATTATTCTGTCTGTATTGTAGGTGATGACTTATTATCTTGAATAAACCCATGTTGTGTTCTTAAAGCAACACATTTGTAAAACACTAACAGGGAATCTTTAGAGAACTTATAAGAAAATTTCAACTAAAATTAACAAAAGTAAAAATACTTAGTTCGTGTAATAGCTACCCTAAATTTTTTGGCTGAGTATTACATTATATCCCCTGTTTGAGATCCTAGGAATCTTGACATTTTTTATGTTTTTAACATAACTTTAAAGAAATATTATCTGACGTACTTGTTTCATAGTCATTCTCACATATAGTAAGATGGGACACACAGCCTTATCTCAGGTAAGGCAGGGCTCTTTATAAATCTTAAGCATTTTAGTTCTAAAGCTGATCTTTATTTTTTTTTTGTTTGAAGGTCTGGGAAGATCTACTCCTTAAGAAACTAATAGTTCATACTCAGGATTGGTTTTTGGTAGGAAAAATTATGATAAACATGGATTATTAGAATTACTTTATAATTTGGAAGGGTTTCTAGAAAACAGTATACCAGATCTGTAAGTTTCTATGTGAGGAGCCTCTAGGTCATTGTGGTGTTTGTGAACTTCCATTTTAGTGTACTGTGGCCAAGGTCAAAATGTACAGACAGTGAAGGTGTAACCCATCAACTTCATCTTCAGACACTTGCAAAATAGTTCCCAATTTCAGGTTTGGCTCTATGAGCAAGTGAATGTGCAGGTTGAGGGCTCAATCATTGGTTTTAAGAAGTATATGAACCTCTCATCAGATGATGCAGAAGAAATTGATTTAAAACAAAGTAAAGAACAGAACTGGGTCACTGTGTACCAAAAGGAGATAATATTACTCTGCTACCAAGTGTCTCTAACTAGAAATGATCAATGAAGTCATGAATTATTGAGAAGGCAGTTTTGTTTTTTTAGGTGTTTTTGTTTAGGAGTATAATCCTAAAGTATTTGTTTATATTGCTTTGATTACCCTTTTGTTATTACCAGATGACAATAATGGTATGGGGTTGTTTTTATTAAAAAGTAAAAATTAAAAGCAACATTGACAAAGTTTACATAAATTGTTTGTGGTCTCATGAACATTAGCTAACACCATATGATATCACATTTAAAACATGAATTAAAGAAAGCCTGAAAGTTTTCAACTTTTACATAGATTAGGCTCTCATTAACTTAAAAATACATTTAAATTGTTCCACAATGTAAAAAGTAACATAAAACTTTACATATCTTATTGATAACAGGTAAATAAATCTCCAATATATTTTTTTACCATACAACTTCAGAACACGAGCTTGATATAATGCTCTTTTAAAGTTTCTACCTTACAGACTTGCATACCTGTAAGATATGAAAACATTAATAGCATCACAATTACATTGATGTTTCTACATTAACCAAGTTTAGCTTTTAAAGAAATGGCAGTACAATGCTCTAAAATAACAGTTCTGATTTAATAAGTTTTTTAATTTTTATGGTTCCTTGCTCTAGAAAAAATAAAACTTAATAAACACAATGTTATGGGTAAACTTATGTTTCAAAAAATTTTTGTCTCATTAACACATGACTGATTTTTAAAACCTTATATAGAGTTTAGTAAAAACTTATACAGACCTTAGTAAATGAATCAGATTTCTAACAAAAGTACTCACGAATGAGTAATCCCATATCAAATTTACTTTACTTATTTATCAAAATATTAGAGAAATGTATTGAACAGTGTAAACCATTTTTATGTTGAAGAAAATGTTCTAGAACCAAGGCACATTAGACGTTTTGTAGATATTAATATTTTATTAGATTTTTGAACACCTAGAAAAATTTGTAAGCTTAAATTTAAAAACATTTATTTTTATCTGTTTATCCGATTTAAATTGAAACATTTAAACCACGTGAACTAAAGATCTTTGGATCCACTTTTTAAAATTTGTTTTTATGAGCACTTTTTTTAATGAGCGCTCCTTATATATGTTAATTTGTGTATCATATATATGATATACGGATATATGTCTATATAGACAGACACCACATAACAAAATTGTGCACACATAATAATAGTAAAGGCCTTGTAGTTTTTCACAGGTTAAATATCTATTGCAATGTTTCAAAAAGTCCACAGTTGGTCAAAGATTGAACTGATCAGAAAAACATTAACCTAGGTCTGTATGCTCAGAATCATGAGCTCAAAAATAATAAAGTATCTAAGGAAAACAATAAGAGTCCTAGAAAAAATGACTGGCCAGTAATTAGTAAATACCATACAATTTACTTTTTTTTTTCCGTTAGGCATCAAATCAGTCTCCTACTAAGCTTGCAGGCTTTTTTCATTTGCATTTCAACATGAGTCATGGCTGAGGTCTGGAAGGAGCAGGAAAAAAAATGCTATTCTGAGCAGACACCTCAGGCCTAAGGCATATTAACCATAATTTTCCAGTTGGGGTGTTGAAAATTATGATACAAGTTCAAGATACAATTCACAAAATTTTATGTCTTTACATCTTATTTTGTCAACAGATACCATACTATGGTTTACTATCCTTGTCCAAATTAATGCACTGGTACACACAGTGACATTTTCTCTGGCTACCGAATTCAAAATTGGTTAAAAAAAAAAAAAAGTGAATGATTGGGAAGTTACTTGCCAACTTGGAAGTAGAGTTCTTCAGTTTTCCATCCTAAGTATTTAAGTTCTCTGGCATGAATTACCTGAAATCTTAAACTAAACAATGACCTAAACCCGACTTTTAACTGCAAGATTGTGCAATGCTTCAAAAACCCATTCAGATACCAGTTTTTTTATGATAAAACATCATCATTTAGACACACATTCAGCTAAGATCATTCCCAAGAAAAAATTTATAATATCAACACATTATTGCACATGTCTTAAAGGACCAGAAACAAAGACACAAGACAGACAGAAAGGAGGTAGAGACTATGGTTGTCAGACAGAATCCTTTAAACCAGAGCAGATAAGAGAAAAAATCTACTACACCAGTGGCACCCAGGGGGGGACCAGATGTTTTAACAGAGGGGCAACCTGAAATGTAAAATAAAGTGTCTATATGGTGACTTTACTGAATTTAGTGTCCCCTTTTTCTTTTTCTCTTTTTTAACAAGACAGAGGTGGCATAATACTTACAGTGCACGGAAGGAAGGAGGGTATTCTCTGAATCAACAGAGCTTTGGCAGCTGCTGGGGGTCCCTCAGTCCCTCCTTTTACTTACAGGATTAGCTCCTCTGGTTCAGTTCCACCCCAAGCAAGCTCCATCTCCTAACATTTCAGTAGACAGCTCTCACAAAGTTCTGGGGCGGAGGGGGGGTACCAATATGTAACTTAAAGTTCGGTTCCTGACCTAGAAGCCAATTTATACCAATTAAATAATGAGGAATGGGTTCTGAGAAAAAGAAAAGGGGAGGCTAATTGCTTTGCTAACAAAGGAGAAACACAGGGGACTCTGCCAAATGTTGTGACTCTCTTGATCTGGAGGGACAAGGGGTTTTAAAGGAGTTTCACTTGTTAACCTGGGAGATACTCAGTTCTTAGGTCCCCAGCAGGCATTGCCCTCTGCAATGGTTGTGCTCCAGGCAGCCAGCTAGGGGCTTCTATCATCCTGCTAAACAAAGGGGGTAAAGTTCATCGCAGTTCCTTAAAACACAGTTCAAACGGGTGTCAGGCTTACTCTCTTTATTACCCATTTTCACGTCCAATATCCTTAAGTTTTTACAACCAAAATCACACAACAAAATGAACAAAAGCAAACAAACAAACAAAAAAAAATACAACGGAGAACAAAACACACCACACACACACAAAAAGAAAAACAGAAACCCGGCGCCTAAACAGAAAAACAGTGGTACAGTGCAACATCTTGCTAAAGCTCCAGGGTAGGAGCGCGTGCGTGCCCGTCGGCACCTCTCTACACTTCCAGAGGAATTTCCTACAGAACAGAACAGAGGACAGAACGATTCTTGTTACTGTCCTGGACAGGAGTATATGTGAGCCTCCCCAGGCCACATCTCTGTCATCAGAAGAGATCTCCCTTAACCGGATATCAGATGTTATAAAGGCACCACTTACCTATGGAGGCCTCCTCCATCAGGTGCTTGCTAATAGTTTTAGTGCAGAGGTTCACTGCAATGCTCCCGGGACTAAAGGCTCTCTTTCTAATATAGAGAAGATGGACCATACTAGGCCTGAGTGGAGAGCTGTTCCTTGGTGCCTATGGTTGATATACCATCCTAATTTGCAAAAGTGCCACAGAATGTAGGGTCAGCCTCCTTTTCATGGTACTCTTGGAAGCAACTGTTTGGACAAAGTGGTTGCCAAGGCAGTGACCTCATTCAGTTCCTGAAGGATGCGACCTCACCTCACTTCCTTGGTAATGGAACTCTCTGAACTTGGGATCCAGGAAGCCAGGCACACAGAGCCAATCCCAGTCCCAGTCCTAGTGGTCTCACTTGCTTCGATTTAGCAAGGACAGAGTCAGTCTTTCTTGGTACCTACTGATGTGAGGATGGCCAAATGCCAGGAAAACTCTGAAGAGGGGCCTTTTTTGAAAAAGCAGGTAGTGGCTCACAGCTGGCTCCTGACCACTTCACAGAGTTGGACAAGGAGACCAGGTCTGAAACAGGACAGGCCATATCGGGGGAACACAGTATGACCCAGCAGTCAGAGGACACTCTGGAGAGTGAGAGACCTACTTGGGGGAAGGAGGTGACTTTGTGGGTGTGGATGTGTGTTTGTGGTTTTGTCTCATGTTCAGAGAATAGGTAGGAAAGTCGGTTTGTTTGGTTTGGAGTGAACTGTTTCTAGTAAGTTGTTGGACAAGGTGAGTGTTTCTATGTCTGTGTATCCCACTGTGTCCGTGGTTGTAGACATTAGAAAAGAGAATGCATCAATGGATGTTTCCTGTCTATTAGAAAGCTTCCCAGCATTCATCCTGCCCAATTAATGAATACTCTAGGGCTTGCCTTATCAATGGGCAACACCGGCTATCTTCCTAAGTTCCTGTTTTCTTCCTGAATTCTGGCCACTCTCCAGAATAGACTCATGCTTTTGTGTCCACGATATGTAGCACCTCCAAGCACCGTGACATGGACATGTACTGGATAGCTGAAGGAATTGGCAAGAATCTCAGAAAACTCAGATACCAGTGTGACCAGGATAGTCTCAGTGGAGAAACCCTGCAATTGGCCTTTTTATTACCTATTGTTCTGTTGCCCTGAATGTCAGGAAGGTCTTTGCCTCAGGCCACGCCTTCGAGATTCCTGAAGAAAAGAGTTTTCAAACGGAAATGAATGGGCATCACCTGTGGCTGTTTGCTTAATTCCTTTGGAAAGGGATGTGTCTGAATCAGCCCTTTGGCCCTGTGTGAGCCTAGAGCTTAGATTCTCAGCACCTGATGGATCGTAAGAAAGATCCCATGTGTGGATCCAAATCAAAATGGCCAAAAATCAGTCATTGTGGATGAAGTCTCTCGCATTCCTCCATAAGGTTCTTAACCTCCCTCAAGTGAGAATAGGGATCCAATGGGTCAAATGAGTTATTCAAAGCCCTGCAGATGCTAGCCCATAGGTTCTTGGGTTTTCTTATGAATCCAATTCAAATAAAGAATCTAAACCGACAGTCAGTAGGCCTCAAATTGGAGAACAGAGCTGTGTTAACGGCAGGCATATTTGATCACTCCTGGTTCACAGGAAGGGTTTCCAGGCCACCCTGACTTTTGGTAAATGAGGGGAAAGGGAGCTTACTTGGGACACTGTCTTGTGCTGCGCCTCTCATGGAATCCTCCTGCCAGAAGTTATGATGAGTGTCTATATGGAAGAAGATGAGTGTCATGTGAGAGTGTTTTGGTTTTAACTGCGGTCATTTTTGTGGAAGTTGGAAGAGATAACTGGGTCCAACTTGGCTTGCACTTTGGTGTGATTCCCCTTAGACACTGTGTTTTGGAACTGACCTCCGAGAAGGTACAAGGTCCTATGACATTGTATATCCATATTTCTGGGACATCTCTACAGAACGTAATTCAATGCTAAGTATACCAATCAAGGGCCAAATGAACTTCTGGACTTCAAATCTTAACTAGATTTCTGTTTTCATATTTATATTGAAAGGTTAATAAAATAGATACTTGTCATTTTCTGTTTTTCTGTATGCTTAACAAAACACCATTGAAATCTTGAGAACTGTTTACTATTCTTATTCCCAGAATGTGCTGTCCCAAACTGCCAAACTGCAGAATGTACTCCGTCAACCAGTTGCTCGCAAACTGACACTCGCCATTACCCATCAATAAATTTCTCTCCCTGCCCTCTCCAAGAAAAATATATAACCATTTCTTAAGCTGTTCTCAGGGCTCTCTGCTCTGTTCAAGTGATCTCTGAGCCCTTCATGCCGGACTCCCAATAAACCCTTTGCTGTTGCATGAGACAGTCTCTTAGTGGTCTCTGCCGCAGATGCTCGCCCAACCTTTACATCTGGTGGCCCTAGCAAGATCCGGAAGCTGCAGACAAAATACCCCCAACGGGCCCCTCTGGGGGTAAATAAGGCCCATCTTTCTCGTTTCAGGCTTCAGGTTAGGGTATGGCAAAACGGCTATTGGTAAAGAGCGTGAGCTCTCTCCCATGGTGGCTGACACACATGTCACAGAGCCACAGGCCATGTCCCTGGGGGATAGACTCGGAAAATCGTGGAACAATAGTCTCCTCGACTCAGTGATATTTTGTTTCTGATTCGATATTGCCAGCCCTTCAGGTTTTGCCGACTAGTCAGTCCTGGTCTCAGTATTGGACGTCCATTGCCTGTCTTTATTGTCTTGTCTTGTCTGTGTTGTGTGTCGTTCCTTTCGGTGTCTGTGTATATTTCATTATGGGACAGATCATTTCAATGCCTCTGTCCCTGACCCTTAATCACTGGACCAAAATCTGCTTAAGGGCTCAGAATCTTTCTTTTTCAGTAAAACGCCAGACCTGGCAGATTCTGTGTCTCAGAATGACCCACCATTGCAGTCGGATGGCTCCTAGAAGGATCTTTCAACTTCGCACTTATTTGAAAAGTCCGAGATATTGTCTTTCAGCAGGTGCCACATAGACATCCAGATCAACAGCCATATATCTTAACTTGTCAGTACCTCTACAAATCTCCTCCTCCATGGGTCAAGCCTTTCCTTGTCCCTGCACCTGCTCCTACTCCTTCCCCCACGATTCTATCTCAACCTCTCTGCTCCTCCTCCTCCACCCTCTGTTCTCCCTGAGTCTCAAGACTCTACTGGACTCACCACCCCCTCCTTATCATCTGCCCTCGTCTCCCAACCCCTAACACCCTCTAAGTGATTCCCCTTCTGCTGACTCAGCCTCTCCACCATTCGAGGAAGCTAGGCTGGCCCAGCGTCATCCAGATGACTGTCCCGCGGCACACACAGCCCCTCCTTCCCTGGAGGAAGCTGGCCCGACTAAAAGAACTCAGAGAACTCACCGACGTTTTCACACCTGCCTACTTGAGGTGACTGCCAACACCACCTAGCGACTCTCTTCATGACAGAGCAATGAGAGAAAAATCTCCTGGAATGTAGAAAAAAATATCCTCAGACCTGATGGGCGACCAACACAACTTCCCAACATAATCAAAACTGGCTTCTCCTTAAACCCACCCAACTGGGACCCCAACACCTTTGAAGATAGGGAGCATCTGTTCAATTATTGCCAGGTTCTAACAGCGGGTCTCCAAGTGGCCGCTGGGTGACCAACTAATTTGGCCATGGTAAGAGAAATTATTCAAAGGCCTGATGAATCTCCATTTATGTTTCTAGAGAGAATCATGGAGGCATATAAGAGATATACTCCTTTCGATCCTCAGGCAGCAGATTAAAAAGCATCTGTCACGATGGCCTTAATTGAGCAAGCTGCCATGGATATTAAAAAAAAAAATTAAAAGAGAGATTTTGTCAAAGAAGCCAAGAAAGTATACTATAAGAGAGAAACAGGGAGAAAGAAAGGGAGCAAAGGGAGGATGAGAGAACCAAAAGACAGACTAAGGCATTGACTAAGGTCCTGATCACAACAAGAAAGAGGCCAGAAATTAAGACATAGGGTGACAGGAAGGGCCCATGCCAGAGGCCACCCCTGGCCTCAGATCAGTGTGCCTACTCTAAAGAAAAAGGATACTGGGCCATAGAGTTCCCTATAAAGAGACAGCCACGCCAGCTGGCCATTCTGACTCTGGAGGATGACTAAGAAAGTCAGGGCTCAGAACCCATCCCCTAGCTCAGGGTAACTTTTGAAGTGGAGGGGACTCCAGTAAACTTTGAAGTGAATACAGGAGCAGTATACTCAGCCCTTAAGGCCCCATTGGGCCCTCTATCAAATAAAAGGTCTCTAGTTCAAAGGGATGATGACAGTAAATATCAGGCTTAGACAACTAAGAGGACCACGGACCTGGGGAAAGGAAAAATCCATCACTCCTTCCTAGGAATCCCAGAATGCCTGGACCCATTGATGGGCAGAGATCTGCTCATCAAGCTCCGGGCCAAAATAACTTTTAACCATGAAGGCCCCCAAATGAAATTTCTAAATACTTCAGCAAAAACTCCTATAGTCACGGCTTTAACTATATTAGTAGAAGATAAACATCCACCATTCACATGCCCCAAGTCTGAAAAAACAGGCAAGCTACCCCAAAAATGGATAACAGATTACCCAGATGCCTGGGCAAAAACTGCTGGGTTAGGCCTGGCCGTGAAACAATCTCCAATAACAGTGGAGTTAAAAACCTCAGTCTCCCCAGTCAATGTCAAATAATATCCTCTAAGCAAAAAAACTAAAGGTGGGATAAGGCCCCATATTCAGAAATATCTGGCATTAGGGGTCCTAAGGCCCTGTCAATCGGCCTGGAACACTCCCCTGCTACTAGAAAAAAAAAGCCAGGGACCGGGAACTATCGCCCCATTAAAGAGCTAAGAGAGATCAACAAAAGAGGGCAGGACATTCACCCCACGGTACCTAATCCGTACAATCTGCTTAGCACTCTGAACCCTGAGGGGAAATTATATACTGTTCTGAACTTAAAAGATGCTTTCTTTTGCTTGCCTCTGCATAAAGATAGTCAGTTGCTGTTTGCTTTCGGGTGGGTAGACCCAGAAACCAAAACGTCTGGTCAACTAACTTGGACTAGACTCCCACAGGGGTTCAAAAACTCCCCCACTCTCTTTGATGAAGCCCTCCACAGAGATCTCAACAACTTCAGAACTACGCACCCTGAATTTACCCAGCTTCAATACGTGGATGTCCTGCTACTGGCAGCCAACACCAAGGAAAACTGTGAGTCTGGGACCCAAGCACTATTATATGAGCTTGCTCAACTCGGGTATAGAGTTTCGACCAAAAAGGCCCAAATTTTCTAGCATGAAGTAATCTTCCTGGGCTATTCCCTTAGGGGCAGTAAACGATGGCTCACTGAGCCCAGAAAACAAACCATTATGTAGATACCACCCCCATCTTACAGCAGACAACTCAGAGAATTTCTTGGGACTGCTGGCTTTTGCAGGTTATGGATGCCTGGGTTTGCGTCCTTAGCTGCTCCATTATACCCGCTGTTAAAGGAAGATGCCCAATTCCAATGAAACCCTGAGGACCAGGAAGTTTTTGATAACATCTAAAAACACTGACACTGAACGCCTCAATTTCACTGAGCTCAGCCTGCAATTAGAGCAAGCCCTACACTACGTTAAAAATGTACATCAACTCACTCACCTTGGTTCAAAGAAACTGCAGGCATTACTGTAAGATTAAGAACAGAGTTTTCCACTAACCAACTCACAGTGAAAGGAAATAACTGAACGGGTAACAAAAGCCTGTCGGGTCCGTCAATTGGGTAATGCTTACCCTTCCAAGTTTCCTAGAGGAAAGCACCTATGAGGAACCAGACCAGGACAATTCTGGGAAGTGGACATTACTAAAATTAAGCCAGCAAGGTATGGATTTAAATATCTCCTAGTCTTTGTAGATACATTTTCAGGATGGATTGAAGCCTTACACACACACACACACAAAAAAAAAAAAAAAAAAAAAAAAAAAAAAAAAAAAAAAAACGGCGCAAATGGTTTTCAAGAAGATCCTGAAAGATATTTTTCCAAGATACGATCTGCCTAATGGACTGATAATGGACTGGTTTTCATGGCCCAGGTAAGTCAGGTGTTAACCAGGACCCTGTGGATTAATTGGAAGTTACATTATGCTTATATACCCCAGAACTCAGGACAGGTAGAAAAAATAAATAGAACCATTAAAGAGACCTTAACGGCCCCCTTAGGGACCTGGTGACTATCTCTCCACCCAGACATTTTTCAGCTCAGTATAGGTCTTTCCTATTGAGACATGCCTGATGAAGAGGATCTCACTAAAATTCCATTAAATCCCTTCCGTACCATAGATAATTGAAACAAACATTATGGATGCAGGGACACGCGAGCCAGATGCAGGTTGGCTAGCCTATATTACTATGTATGCCCGGCAGACTATCAAAGCGACAAACAGCCATGGCTGTGTGGGGGAAAAGCCGACTTCTTGTGTAAGTCATGGGGATGTGAGCATACAGGGACTGCCTGGTGGAACCCAAACTCCTCATCAAATTCAGTACACAGCATTGGCCATATTACCAATTAGACAACCAAAAACTATGGCCCCCAGAGGGTTCTCTAGATCCTCAAATTCTGCATGACATTTTTAACTTCGGCAAGTGCTCAAAAGGGGGAAATTCCCCTATGTGGAATCCTTTTTCCTCCTTTGCTCACATCCTGTACTATGCTTTCCCAATAGTTCCTCACCCTCAGCCTTCTGCTCTAGACTCTCTGCTTTCACTCCCACCTCAGCAACCTGATTTCTCCCCTCCAATTACTAGATCAAAAACCCAAACCTCCGCTGGATCTCAGAACATTGCCCCCTTGCTGAGGAAGCAGGTACCGAGGTACCCCTCCACCCACTCCTCTCTTTTCCTGTCAGTGTCTGCACTAGGTCCCACCAAGTCCTCTAGCAAGCTTAGCCAAAGCTCAAACCAGCTGAGAAGAGCCCTCAGACCCCTATCCAAGATGTAATGAAAATGACCTTTAAAGTTGATTTGTCATCACTGAAAACAGGTTTCTAAGAATTTAAAGTCCCTCACAGGCTTTTTGGAATACTCACTCCCGTCTTCCCCTCTGCTCTACCTGTTCTACTGCTCAAGTTTTTGTTCTAGGAAAATCCCAAACCCCTTTCGCATTATTCTTTGGCATCTCTCCGTCCTCATTCTCAGATCCACGGAGCTGCACTCAGCATCGCCTTCCCTGTCATCCCCCTCTGTACCAGGTCCACAGAAATGTCTTAAATGACCTTCTCCAGAAGTCTTTACCAAGGCTTACTTTAGGGCTTTCAGCAAAAGAGTCCCTCTGAAAAAGTTCAATGGAGATAAACTTCCACTCTTCATGTTGCCCTGTTCTACTTGGCCACTGGCTGGAAAAATCACCACCCCTAAGCTAGACAGCGCCTTACCAGTTTTTCACAAAATATGTGAACAAGGACTCTGGCCTTGAGCTGGGGCTTCAGAGAGATTGCTACATTTCTAAGATAAAAAAGTTACCAACTGGGCTCCATGGTGACAGCTGGCAAGGAGGAAAATAAAGAGACAAAAAAGCTCTTCCATTCCAAGGTGTAATTGAAAAGTTAACGTGCACAGAACAGAGGAAAAAAAACAGAAACAAAAACTGATTTGTGTGAATTTCTGCAGACTGTGAACTTCTGAGCCCCTTCCCTTACATGTTGGGTACAAATACTAAAACTACCAAAACTTGGGGTTCAGGGGATTAATTGATTACAACAGAAGCAATGCCCTCTCAATACGGATGCAAACAAATAAAACTCCTTTCCTGTCTTTGGTGCTATCTTAGGTGCCTTTCCTTGTCCGTCTCTACAACAGTATAATTCTATACACTTTAACATTATTTATGTTTTCATAAAGTGGTCAATAGTTGCGATTAATTATGTAATGATGCAGATGTTTTCCAGAGTGCTCTATCAGGACGCAGGTTCATTTAAAGATCAAATAGGGGGGGCATACAACCCGGTTCCACCGGGAACCTGTATCCCTCACTTTAGCCATCCTATTAGGAATAATAGTTGCTGAAGGGGTGGGCACAGGAACAACTGCCCTAGTCCATGAGACAAAACAAAGACACAATTAGAAGCAGAAATAGACCAAAGCTTAAAGACATTAAAAACCGACATCACAGCTTTACAGGAATTTTAACCTCTCTCTCTCTGAAGTTGTTTACAGAGCAGGCGAGTGTTGGACCTCCTCTTCATGAGAGAAGGGTGCCTTTTTGCTTGCATTGAGAAAAGAATGATGTTTTTTATGCCGACAATACTGGAGTTGTAAAAGAATCTATGAGTAAATTAAGAAAATTACTTGAAGAGTGTCAAAGAAAGACAGAGGCCCCCAAAGGGAGGTTTGAGTCTTGGTTCACATAGTCCACCTAGTTAACTACACTTTTATCCACCCAGGCTAGTCCATTAATAATTCTCATATTATTGTTAACTGTAGGACCCTGTTTGCTCAACCATGTAGTTTCTTTTCTCACCCAAATTGAACCTGTTATTAACCCTAACCATACACTGTTCTCTCAATCTAATTTTACAGAAGAGGGGGGACAGAGTTTGTCTTAAAATACAGGAATATAGAGGATCTTCCACCTGCTGAGAACCTCAAAGGTCCTTGAAGAAATGATCCCTGGAGAAGATGTAGTCAACTATGAAGGACCTGAGAGAGCAAAAGTCTTCCATGGCAAACAACCTGCTCATGATGAAGGGATGTGTCTGAATCAGCCACTCTCTTCTTAATGTAGAGAAGATGGACCAAAGCAGGGATGTGTTGAGAGCTGCTCCTGCGTGCCAATGGGTGACATACCATTCTAACTTGTGAAAGTGTCACAAAAAGTAGGGGCAGCCTCCTTCTCATGGGAACCTTGGAAGCAACTGTTAGGACAAAGTTGTTGTCAAGGCAGTGACCTCATTCAGTTCCTAAAGAAAGTGACCTCACCTAACTTCTATGGTGATGTAACTCTCTGAACTTGGAATCCAGGAAGCCTGGCACCCAGAGCCAGTCCCAGTCCCAGTCCCAGTTGTCAAACTTATTTTGATTTACCAAGGACAGACTCAGTCTTTCTTGGGACCTACTATTGTGAGGATGGCCAAATGCAAGAAAAGCTATGAAGAGGGGGCTTTCCTGAGAAAGCAGGCATTGGCTCACCACTGGATCCTAAAAACTTCACAGAGTTGGCCAAAAAGACCAGATTTGAGAAAGAACAGGCCATTTCCTGGAACATAGTATGGCCCACCAGTCAGAGGACTCTCCAGATAGTCACAGACCTACATGGGGGAAGGAGGTGCCTTTGTGATGTGGGTGTGAGTTTGTGGTTTTGTCTCATGTTCTGAGAATAGGTATGAAAGAAGGTTTGTTTTTTTTTTGGAGTGAACGGTTTCTAGTAAGTCGTTTGACAACGCGAGTGTTTCTATGTCAGTGTATCCCACTGTGCCCGTGGTTGTAGACATTAGAAGAGAGAATGCATCAATGAATATGTCCTGTCAGCTAGAAAGCTTCCCAGCATTCATCCTTCCCAATTTATTAATGGACTGCAGCTTGCCTTATTGATGGCAACACTTACTATCTTTCTAAGATCCTGTTTTCTTCCTGAATTCTGGCCACTCTCCAGAATAGGCTCATGGTTTTGTGTTTAAGATATGTACAACCACGAAGCTCTTTGAAATGACCATGTACTAGATAGCTAAAGGGAATGGCGAGCATCTCAGAAAACTCAGATATCAATGTTACCAGTAAAGTCTCAGTGGAGAAACCCTGCTTGGGGCCTTTTGATTACCTAATCTTCTGTTGCCCTGAATGTCAGGAAGGTCTTTTCCTCAGGCCACCACTTTGTGAAGCCTGAAGAAAACAGTTTTCAAATGGAAATGAATGGGTATTACCTGTGGTTCTTTGCTTAATTGCTTTGGAGAGGATGTGTCTGAATCAGCCTATTTGCCCTGTGTGAGGCTGTGGCTTAGATTCTCACCTTCTGATGGATATAAAGAAAGATCCCATGTGTACATCCAAGACCAAAATGGCCACAGAGCAGTCCTTGTGGATGAAGTCTCTTGCCTTCCTCTGTAACTTTCCTGAACTCCATCAAGTCAGAATAGGGATCCTTTGGGTCAAATGAGATCTTCAAAGCCCTGCAGAGGCTAGCCCATGGTTGCTTGGGTTTTCTCAAGACTCCAATTTACATAAAGAATCCAAACCCCACAGTCAGTTGACCTCAAATTGAAGAAGTGGAGCAGTATTAATGGGAGGCCTATTTGATCTCTCCTGGTTCACAAGAAGGGTGTCCATGCCACCCTGAATTAGGCAATTTAGGTGCAAGAGAGCTTATTTTGGACACGGACTTGAGCTGTGCCCCTCATGGAAAACTCTAGCCACAGGTTATTATGTATGTCTATATGGAAGAAGATGAGCGCCACGTTGGAGTGTTTTTGTTTAAATTGTGGTCATTTGGGTGGCGGTTAGAAGAGATGACTTGGTTCACATGTGCTTGAACTCTGGTGTGATTTCCTTAGAGACTGAGTTCTGCAACTGAACTCAGAGAAGTATTGCCATGAATAGTGTTGAGATTTTAGGAAGCCAGGCATGAGTGTCGCCCTTGGAAACTGAGTTCTAGGCCCAGGGTGGCTTTCCACAGAGCACTGGGCCTCTCAGCCAGGATACCACATGATTTTATTCTGAAAGACTTGGCACCCATCGTTGAGAGTCAAAACTCATATGGACCTCACATTGTAGAGCTAAATGAGCTAAACATCATGTGATCTTTTCACCATTCTTTGGGAAGCCTTACCTGTGAGTGTTCTCAAGAGCTTTCATTGAAATGAGCTTCCTAACCATTTAATGGTTCCTGAATGAATTGAAACTCACAGTGCCTCCAACTTCATCCTTGAAAAATTGCTAGATAAATGCCATGAAATTTTTGAAATTCCCATCACCAGGTGGCACTGGAGAACCTTTGGATGACCTGTTGCTGGTCATGAATATTTCAGTGTCTTGTTTTACTGGGTTTCATGTAAATGGTGTAGAACAGAGATGTCAGTAAGTTGGACTCTGTTGAGTAGTGGGCCTAGAGCAGTGTTGGGCAGGTATGTGATAAAACATCTGTGATGGGGCCATGTGGATCTGCCATTGGCTTCCAAATGGCTTGTGACTGATATGGCACAGCCAGCAGAACCTTCTGTGTAAAGGCAACTTGTTATATGGAGCGATTTCAGGATATTGTTCAGAATCAGGTTGCTATGGTCAAGGGGTCAAGCTATGTGGGATAGAAGCCTGGTTCTTGTATCATCCTGCAGACCCTGATCCACCACACGTGACAGAACTCCCTCTTGCACTTTGTTGCAGTTGAACGCCTTGTATTTCGTGAAGCAAATACCAAACTCCCAGTGCAGCAGGAAGAAACACCACGAAATGGAGGATGACCATATGGCTTCACAGTCCACACTTGGAGACACTAAGCCCCAGTGGCCACAGTTTACCTACAAAGAGAGAATTCAGCACTGCTGCCTCGTGTTCATTGTAAAATAAGAAACTTTGTCCTCCTGGTCACATAGATGCAGACCCAGCTTTGAGGGTCTCACTACAAAGGAAGCTTAACTCGTGACAACAACCTATATTTCAGTGCCCAACCTCAGTGGCAGTTTCTCAAAAAGTTTTAGGCAAGCAGAGCTCCATGTTTGTGGAGTGTGTACCCTGTCCTTATTTTTGGAAACTCCTATTCCACCTCCAAGTTTGTGCACTCTTGAGCATTTTCCATTCCAAAAATGTAATCACAGATTTTGTAACTCTTCTCCTCTAATTGTGTCTTACTTGGGGCGAAGGTAATGTCAAGGCATGGTTCTGGATGAGACTGGGAAGATTTGTTGTAGCACATATTTGCATACACATTGGATTAATTTTCCTATTTTCCATTCGAAATTCTGAATCCCTGACACTAACCCATATTCTACTAGACTCTGACTACTAATCCTAATATGATGGAGAAAAATAACCCAAACAGTACATAAGTACATGCAGTTCAGAGTTCGACTTGCCATTTGCATGATAAAGGGTAGGTGTTATAAATTTAGTCAATTTTTAATTGAAATAGTTCTCCATGTGTTTTCAAAGTTAACAAATATGTGAATTACTGTCTCCCATTCTCTGGAGCCTATTCAGCACATGTATTTTTATATGCACAAATAGAATCCTGCGTGATATCACACGTACATTCTTGTGAGTTACATGACTTAGCAGATACAAAGTGTGAGAAGTGACCACTCCTCCTAAACCCTGTTGGAACTGAAAATTCAACCTATGGGTGAGTTTCCCAGTAGAACAACATTATACATAAACCCATGTTCAGTAAAATGAATGTTTTTGCATCTTTATGATATATATTTCATGATGAATTTCGATTGGCATATATATTGCTACTTATTAATGTCTCTGTTCGTGTGTGTGTGTGTGTGTGTGTGTGTATATATTCTCCAGATTTTTAAAAATATGAAATATATGTGTCTTATATACAATCCCTAAATTCATTCATGTTCATGTATGTGGATTAATAATCAACTTTTCACAAGATTATTCTTAGAAATATTCATCCACCCGAAATACATATTTGTTTCCTAGTACTGAAAACTAACTTCAGTGAAAGGTGCATACAAATCCTTATATGTCTACATTAACTGACCCAGTTTAACATCAATGCATGTAGGTTCCTATGGGACATGATGTGTATTTTGACGTTAATTTTTATTCCACACTGGTACATTACTATTCCTTCAGTTTATGTACATCATAGAATATATATTTTATTCACTAGTTAACAAATTTATAGGCATTTGTTTCACTTTCAATCACTTCCTGCTCCAGAACACATGAATTTCTCTACGTTTCTTCAGTGGTCTATTCATGAGACTTTTTTTCCAAATACATTTTTTTCGATTTCCATAATCAATTTTGAAACAAAACTCACAAACCCTTCATGATAAACCATAACCCTAAGATGATCATTAGATATATAACTGGTTGGAATGAATGATTGTATATCAATATAACATTTCTTATATATTTTCAGATATCTATTCAATCCATTATTTAAAGTGGATCCAGTTATATTATTTATTCACAGTATGGTCTATTCATGCATTATGTGTATATTCATAGAAACAGGGTACACATCTTTGTACGACTATACTAATTTATAAGTCTTCAAAATATTGCTCCAAGAAATGGTGGAAGAAATACTCATGTCACCTGATCTACATACACATTTTATCACAGAAATATTCTGGACACCAAAAGCAAAGGTCACACTTACAATTGTACCAAAGCCTAAATAGAAAGTGAGCATGGATTACTAAAAACATCCATGTCCAGGTTGCCTAATGCTCTCAAATATCAATCCTATTGGTGACTACATATTTGTTTCTTCCTAAGATTATCTATTCAACCTCAAACCTGTTGAAAATGTCTAACCCTATCACACAATTTATACTTTGCTTGATTTCCTAATGTCTCTATTGATATCTGCTTTCCTACATGATTTCCCCAGTTCATCATTGTGACTGACTCTTCACATGTACTGACATTTACATACACTCTCTACCCGAAACCCTATTGCTAAAGAACTTTTGGTCCAAATCCTATACTCACTCTTCTTTCTAAACCTACAGACTACCTTCCTAATCCTACCGACTATCGCTTTTTGACTGGATGTTCTTTTCAACATTCAATCATCCAAAGTACAAGGTCCGATGCCAGTGTATATTGATTTATTTGAGACATCTGTGCAGCACATAACTCAAAGCTAAGTATCCCACTCAAGTCCCCAGTGCCCTTCTGGACTTCAAATCTTACCTAGATTTCTGCTTTCATAGTTATATTTCACATATATACTCTTATAAATATCACAGGTTGCCAATGCCATTATTCATCCCGCAGAATGATTCGTAACCCAAATCAAACCTATTATTAACCTTAACTATACACTGTTCCTTCAATATAATGTACAGAAGAGCAGGGACAGAGTGGGTCTTACAATATAGGAATGTAGATGATCTTCCACCTGCTGAGAACATCAAAGATCCATGGAGAAATGATCCTTGGAGAATATATAGGCAGCTATGTAGGACCTGAGAGAGCAATAGTTATCTTCCATGGCAAACAACCTGGTCAGGGTGAATTGATGTGTCTGAATCAGCCTCTGTCTTCTTAAAGTAGAGAAGATGGACCAATCCAGGCCTGTGTGGAGAGCTGTTCCTGGGTGCCTATGGTTGATATACCATTCTAACTTCTGAATGTGTCACAGGATGTTGGGGCAGCCTCCATCTCATGGGAACCTTGGAAGCAACTGTTAGGACAAAGTGGTTACCGAGGCAGTGACCATATTCAGTTCCTGAAAGAAGTGACCTCATTTCACTTCCTTGGTGATGTAATTCTCTGAACTTGGGATCCAGGAAGCCAGGCACCCAGAGTCAGTCTCACTCTGAGTCCCAGTGGGCTAACTTGTTTGCTTTTCCCAAAGACATAGTCAGTCTTTCTTGGTACCTACTGATGTGAGGATGGCCAAATTCCAGCAGAGCTCTGAAGAGGGGCCTTTCCTGAGAAAGTAGGTAGTGGCGAACCACTGGCTCCTGACAACTTCACAGAATTGGCCAAGGAGACCAGAACTGAAACAGGACAGGACATTTTTGGGGAACATAATATGGCCCACCAGTCAGAAGACACTCCGGATAATCACAGACCTACTTGGGGGAAAGAATTGCCTTTGCCATTGTAGGTGTGAGTTTGTGTTTTTTTCTGATGTTCTGAGAATAGCTAGGAAAGGTGGTTTGTTTGGTTTGGAGTGGACTATTTCTAGTAAGTCGTTTGACATGGTGAGTGTTTCTATGTCTGTGTATTCCACTGTATCCGTTGTTGTAGACATTAGAAAAGACAATGCAACAATGGATGTGTTGTCTCTAGTTGAAAGCTTCCCCGCATTCTTACTGCCCAATTGATGAATGGACTGCAGCTTGCCTTATGGATGGGCAACATCTACTATCTTCTTAAGTTCCTGTTTTCTTCGTGTTTTCCAGCCACTCTCCAGAATAGGCTCATGGTTTTGAGTCCCAGATATGTAACACCACAAGGCTCTGTGACATGGCCATGTACTGGATAGCTTAAGGGAATGGGAGCATCTCAGAAAAATCAGATATCAGTGTGACCAGTAAAGTCTCAGTGGAGAAACCCTTCTTTGGGCCATTTGCTTACTTCTGTTTCTATTACCCTGAATGTCAGGAAATTCTTTGCCTCAGGCCACCCTGTTGTGTAGCCTTAAGACGACTGTTTTCATATGGAAATGAATGGACATCACCTGTGGCTCTTTGCTTAATTGCTTTGGAATGGAATGTGTCTGATTCAGCCTCTTGTCCTTGAATGAGGTTGTGGCTTAGATTCTCAGCACCTGATGGATCTAAAGAAAGATCCCATGTGATTTCAAAACCAAAATGACAAAAAGAGAAGTCATTGTGGATGAATATTTTTGCCTTCTTGTTTTATGTTCCTGACCTCCATCAACTGAGAATAGGGATCCTTTGGGTCAAATGAGTCTTTGAAATCCCTGCAGAGGCTAGCCCATATGTGCTTGGGTTTTCTCATGACTCCAAATCACATCAAGAATTTATAGGCTTCAGCCAGTAGGCCTCAAATTGGAGAAGCGGAACACTTTAACAGCAGCAATATTTGATCACTCCTGGTTCACAGGAATAGTGTTCAGGCCACCATGTTTTTAGGCAAATGAGGGGCAAGTGAGCTTATTTTGGACACTACCTTGTGCTCATTGAAACCTCCAGCTAGAGGTTATGATGAGTGTCTACAAGGAAGAAGATTATGGCCCTGTGGGAGTGATTTCATTTTAATTTTGGTCATTTTTGTGGCAGTTGAAAGGGATGACTGGGTCCACCTGGGCTTGAACTCTGGTATGATTTACCCTTAGAGACTGAGTTCTGGAACTGACCTCAGAAAAGTATTGCCATGAATTGTGTTGGGATTTTAGGAGGCCACGCATGAGACTCACTCTTGGAAACTGAGATCTAGGCCCAGGGTGGCTTTCCACAGAGGCCTGGGAATCTCAGCCAGAATATCACATGATTTTATTCTGAAAGACTTGGTAGCCATAGTTGAGAGTCAAAACACACATGGACCTCACATTGTAGACGTCAATTGGCCTGGCTTCATGTGACCTGTTGGCAACTCTTTGAGAAGCCTTGACTTTAGAATTCTCCAGAGCATTCATTGAAATGAGCTTTCTCAACACTTAACGGTTCCTGAATGAATTGAAACCCACAGTGCCTCTAACTTCATCCTTGAAAACTTGCTAGATAAATACCATAAAATTTTGGAAATTCCCATGACCAGGTGGCACTGCAGAAACATTGGATGTCCTGTTGCTGATCATGTGTATACCAGAAAGTGCCTTGTTTGACTGGGTTTCATGAAAATGGTGTAGAATACGAGATGCCAGGAATTTGGAGCCTGCTGAGTAGTGGGCCTAGAGCAGTGGTGGGGAGGTGTGTGATGAAACATCATGGTGGGGCCATGTGGATCGGCTATCGGCTTACAAATGGCTTGTGACTGATATGGCGCAGCCCCCATTCCCTTGTATGTAAAGGCATCTTGTTATATGGAGAGGTTTCAGGGCAATGTTCATAATCAGGTTGCTATGGTTATTGGGACAAGCTATGTGGGATAGAAGCCTGGTTGGTACATTCTCCTGCAGACGCTAACCCACCCCACGTGACAGAACACCCTCCAGCACTGTATCCCAGATGAACTTCTTATATTGTGTGAAGCAAGTACCAAATTCCCAGTGTAGCAGCAAGAAACACCACGAAAATTGGAGGATGATCAAATGTCTTCACTGTCCCCACCGGGAGACATTTAGCCTCCAGTGGACACAGTTTACCTACAAAGAGAAAATTGAGCACTGCTTCCTCATGTTCATTGAAATATAAGAAATCATGTCTTCCAGGTCACATAGATGCAGACCCAGCTTTTATGGTCTCACGACAAAGGAAGCCAAAGCTCATGACAACAACATATATTTCAAGTGCCCAACCTCAGAAGCCGTATTCCAAGAAGTCTTAGGCCAGCAGAGCTCTTTGTTTGTGGAGTGTTTACCCTGTCCTTTACTTTTGGAAACGCCTCTACCACCTCCAAGGTTGTGAACTCCCGAGCATATTCCATTAAATATATGTATTCATAGATTTTCACACTTTTCTACTATAATTGTGTCTTACTTGGGTGAAGGTAATGTCAAGGCATTGTTCTGGATGTGAGTGGGAAGATTTTTGTGTAGCACATATTTACACACACACTGGATTCATTTTTCAATTTTTATTTTGAAATACTGAATCCCTGACACTAACCCATACCCTACTAGACTCTGAATTATGATCCTAATATGATGGTGAAAAATAACCCAAAAAGAATAGAATACAAGCAGTTCAGAGGAGGCATGGTGTATAGTTGGAATTGACTTTTGCATTATATTTTGTAGGAGTTATAAATCTAGTCAATTTTTTGTTGAAATAGTTCTACATGTGTTTTTAAAATTAACAAATATATGAATCCCTGTCTCCCTTTCTCTGTAGCCTATTCAGCACATGTATTTTTATATGCACATATAGTATCCTACCTGATATCACTCGTATACACTTGTGAGGTGGCTGAATTTGCAGATGCAAATTGAGAGAAGAGATCACTCCTCCTAAACGCTGTTGGAACGGAAAATTCAACCTATGGGTGAGCTTCCTAGTTGAATAACATTATTCATAATTTCATGTTCAGTAAAATTAATATTTTTCAGTCTGTTGATTATATATATTTCATGATAAATTTCTATTGGCATATATATCACTACTTTTTTTATTGGTTGCTCAAAACATTACAAAGCTCTTGACATATCATATTTCATACATTAGATTCAAGTGGGTTATGAACTGCCATTTTTACTCCAAATACAGATTGCAGAATCACATCAGTTAAACATCCATATTTTTACATAATGCCCTATTAGTTAATGTTGTATTCTGCTACCTTTCCTATACTCTACTATCCCCCCTCCCTTCTCTTCCCATCTTTTCTCTCTACCATACCTACTCTAATTCATTTCTCTCGTTGTTTATTTTCCCACAACCTCTTATATGTAATTTTGTGTAACAATAAGGGTCTCTCTCCATTACCATGCAATTTCCCTCTTCTCTCCCTTTCCCTCCCACCTCATGTTTCTGCTTAATGTTAATCTTTTCTTCATGCTCTTCCTCCCTGCTCTGTTCTTAGTTGCTCTCATTATATCAAAGAAGATATTTGGTATTTGTTTTTTAGGGATTGGCTAGCTTCACTAAGCATAATCTTCTCTATTGCCATGCATTTCCCTGCAAATTCCATGATTTTGTCATATTTTAGTGCTGCGTAATCCTCCATAGTATACAAAGGTCACATTTTTTTTTATCCATTCATCTATTGAAGGGCATCTGGGTTGGTTCGACAGTGTAGCAATTGTGAATTGTGCTGCTATGAAAATCGATGTGGCAGTATCACTGTAGTACGCTCTTTTAAGGTCTTCAGGGAATAGTCCAAGAAGGGCAATAGCTGGGTCAAATGGTGCTTCCATTCCAAGCTTTCACAGGAGACTCCATACTCCTTTCCAAATTGGCTGCACCAGTTTCAGTCCCACGAGCAATGTACAAGAGTACCCTTTTCCTCACATCCTCGCCAGCACTTGTTGTTGTTTGACTTCATTATGGCTGCCAATCTCACTGGATTGAGATGGTATTTTAGGGTGGTTTTTATTTGCGTTTCTCTTACTGCTAGAAATGGAGAGCATTTTTTCATGTACTTGTTAATTGATTCTATGTCCTCCTCTGAGAAGTTTCTGTTCAGGTCCTTGGCCCATTGGGTTATTGGTTATATTATTGTCTAATTTTCTGAGTTCTTTGTATACTTTGTATACTCTAGATATTAGGGCTCCATGTGAAGGGTGAGGACTAAAAATTTGTTCCCATGATGTAGGCTCCATATTTACCTCTCTTATTGTTTCTCTTTCTGAGAAAAAAAAATTCAGTTTAAGTAAGTCCCATTTCTTGATTCTTGTTATTAACTCTTGTTCTATGGGTGTCCTATTAAGGAATTTGGAGCCTGACCACACAATATGTAGATCTGAGCCAACTTTTTCTTCTATCAGACGCAGAGACTCTGATTTGAATCTAGCTCCTTGATCCACTTTGAGTTAACTTTTGTGCAGGGCGAGAGGAGGGGATTCAGTTTCATTTTGTTGCATATGGATTTACAGTTTACCCAACACCATTTGATGAAGATGCCATCCTTCCTCCATTGCAGGCCATTAGCTCTTTTATCAAATATAAGATAGTTGTAGCTTTTTGGATTAGTCGCTGTGTCCTCCATTCTGTACCATTGGTCCACCCGCCTGTTTTGGTACCAGTACCATGCTGTTTTTATTATAATTGCTCTGTAATATAGTTTGAAATCTGGTATTGCTATACTGCCTGATTCACACTTCCTGCTTAGAATTGCTTTTGCTATTCTGGGTCTTTTATTTTTCCATTTGAATTTCATAATTGCTTTATCTATTTCTACAAAAAATTCCTTTGGGATTTTGATTGGCATTGCATTAAACCTGTAGAGAACTTTTGGTAATATAGCCATATTGATGATGTTAGTTCTTCCTATCCATGAACGGGGTATATTTTTCCATCTTCTAAGATCTTATTCTATTTCTCTTTTTAGGGTTCTGTAGTTTGCATTATATAAATCTTTCACCTCTTTTGTTAGGTTGATTCCCAAGTATTTAATTATTTTGAGGAAATTGGGAATGCAGTGTTTTGACTCATTTTTGTTTCAGAAGTTTTGTCGCTAATATACAGAAATGCCTTCGATTTATGCATGTTGATTTTCTATCCTGCCACATTGCTGCATTCATTTATTAGTTCTAGTAGTTTTTTCTGTAGACCCTTTTGGGTCTTCTATGTATAGAATCATGTCATCTGCAAATAGTGATAAGTTAAGTTCTTCTTTTCCTATTTTTATGCCTTTAATGTCTTTCATCTCTCTAATTGCTCTGGCCAGTTTTTCGAGAACTATATTGAATAGAAGTGGTGATAGAGGACATCCCTGTCTTGTTCCACATTTTAAAGGGAATGCCTTCAATTTTTCTCCATTCAGAATGATGCTAACCTGAGGCTTAACATAGATAGCTTTTACAATGTCGAGGTAAGTTCCTGTTATCCCTAGTTTTTAAAATGTTTTGAACATAAAGGAATGCTCTACTTTGTTGAATGTTTTTTCTGCGTCTATCGAGATGATCATATGGTTCTTATCTTTAAGTCCAATGATGTTGTGAATAACATTTATTAATTTCCATATATTGAACCAGCCTTGCATCCCAGGGATGAATCCTAGTTGATCATGGTGCACAATTTTTTTGATGTGCCTTTGTATCCAATTCGCCAGAATTTTAATGAGGATTTTTGCATCTAGGTTCATCAGAGATATTTGTCTGTAGTTTTCATTCTTTGAGGTGTCTTTGTCTGGTTTCAGAATCAGGGTGATGTTGTCCTCATAGAACGAATTTGGCAGAGCTCCCAGTTTTTCTATTTCCTGAATAACTTGAAAAGTAATGGTATTAATTCTTCTTTAAAGGTTTTGTAAAACTCTGCTGTATACCCATCCGGTCCTGGGCTTTTCTTGGTTGGTAGTCTTTTGATTGCTTCTTCTACTTCATCCATTGATATTGGTCTGTTTAAATTGTGTGTTCCCTTATGACTCAGTGTGGGCAAATCATATGACTTAAGAAGTTTATCAATGTCTTCACTATTTTTTATTTTATTGGAATACAGGTTTCCAAATAATTTCTAATTTTCTTCTGTATTTATGTTGCATCTGTTGTGATATTGCCTTTTTCATCCCGTATGTTAGTAATTTGAGTTCTCTCTCTTCTTCTCTTCATTAGCATGGCTAAGGTTCTGTCGATCTTATTTATCTTTTTGAAGAACCAACTTTTAGTTTTGTTAATTTTTTCAATAGTTTCTTTTGTTTCAATTTCGCTCTGATTTTAATTATTTCTTGCCTTCTGCTACATTTGCTGTTGTTTTGCTCTTCCTTTTCTAGGGCTTTGAGATAAAGTGTGAGCTCATTTATTTGTTGTTTTTTTTTTCTTTCTTTTTTTGAGGAATGACCTCCAGGAGATGAATTTACCTCTTAAAACTTCTTTCATTTTGTCCCATAGAATCTGATATGTTGTGTCTGTATTTTCATTTATCTCTAAGAATTTTTTGATTTCCTCCTTTATGTCTTCTGTAACCCATTGATCATTCAGTAACATATTGTTCATTTTGCATGTAATGTATGATTTTTTCTTTTTTCTTTTATCATTGGTTTCCAGTTTCATTCCATTATGATCACAAAAAATTCATGGTATTATCTCCTCCCCTTTATATTTACTGAGGGTTGCCCTATGGCAAAACATATGGTCTATTTTTGAGAAGGATCCCTGTGCTGCTGAGAAAAAAGTATATCCACTTGATGATGGTTGATATATTCTATATATGTCACTTAAGTCTAGGGTATTGATTGTGATATTGAGTTCTATAGTTTCTTTATTCAACTTTTGTTTGGAGGATCTGTCCAATGGTGAGAGACGTGAGTTGAAGTCACACATAATTATTGTACTGTGGTCTATTTGATTCTTGAACTTGAGGAGAATTTGTTTAATGAACGTCGCAGCACCATTATTTGCTGCGTGAATATTGATAATTGTTATGTCTTGTCAGTGAATGGTTTCTTTTAACAGTATATAATGTCCTTCCTTATCCCTTTTGATTAAATTAGTCTTGAGGTCGATTTTATTCTATAGGAGGATGGCCACCCCTGCTTGGTTACGAGGACTGTGTGCATGGTATAAATTTTCCCAATCTTTCACCTTCAGCTTGTGTATGTCTTTTCCATTCAGATGTGTCCCCTGGAGGCAACTTATTGTTGGATTTGTTTTTTTTAATTCAAGTTACAAGCCTATGTCACTTTATTGGAGAGTTTAAGCCATTAACGTTTAGAGTTACTATTAATATATGGTTTGTACTGCCACCCATATTTGCTTATATCTTTTTTTTAAATTAGTTTGTTTCTCCATGATTAGCTTTTCCCGCCCTCTGTCATTACTGAGGCACTTCCCACTGATGGTTTACATTGTTGATTTTCATTTCTTCCTCGTGTAGTGTTTTGCTCAAGATGCTTTCCAATGCTGGTTTTCTGGCTGCAAATTCTTTTAGCTTTTGTTTATCATGAAATATTTTTATTTTGTTGTCTTACTTTAAGCTTAATTTTGCTGGATACATAATTCTTGGTTGGCATCCATTGTCTTTCAGTGTTTGAAGTACGTTGTTCCAGGATCTTCTCACTTCCAGCATCTGTGATAAAAAAAAAAAAAAAAAACCATTGTTAACCTTTTTGTTTTACCCCTGATTGTAATCTGCCTCCTTTCTCTGGTAGGTTTTAATATTTTCTCTTTGTTTTGTATATTGGATATCTTCATAACAATGTGTCTTGGCATTGGTCTACTGTGATTTTGTGTGCTCAGTGTCCTGTAAGCATCTACAATTTGTTTATCTGTTTCCATTTTTATTTTTGGAAAGTTTTCTCTAATTATTTCATTCAGCAGGTTACTCATTCCCTTGGTTTGAATCTCTGTACCTTCCTCTTTCGGGATGACTCATAAGTTTGTTTTTTTAATGTTATCCCATATCTCTTGGATGTTTTCTCATAATTTTTTACAGCATTTCTTTCTTGGATAGAGTTTTTTCAAGATGATATATTTTGTCTTCATTATCTGACATTCTGTCTTCTACTTGCTCCACTCTGTTAGTGATACTCTCAATTGAGTTTTTAATTTGGTTTATCATTTCCTTCATTTCTAGAATTATTGTTTGATTTTTCTAATAATCTCTATCTCCTGATAAAGATGCTTAATTTCTTATTTTATCTGTTTATGTAATTCATTTTCAATGCGTTCTTTCACTGTTTGTTTTTGTTGTCTCGTATCCTCTTTAATGTTCCATTACATCTGTCTAAGGTATTCCTTGAGTTCTTTATATGACCATTTTTCTGATGACTCCAGATGCTCTTGAATATTTAGGCTGTCCTTCATTGTTTGTACTTTTTTTCTTCCTTGCTTTTTTATGCTGCTCATGTTACTTCTTGTTCTGTTTGACTACTGAGTTACTGCTTACTCTTATAAATTTATTTGATGCTTGGAAGGAAAGATATTAGAAGGGAAGGGAAGAAGTCACTAAAGAGAATGAGAGTATCCAGGTAGAATTCAAGGAAGGGGTATAATAAAATTGAAAAGAAATGAAAAGACAAAAGAAAAAAATGGAAAATAAAGAAAGAAAATTTTAAGTAATAATGATAATTAAAAAATGAAAATTAAAATTTAAAATAATAATAATAATAATGAAATAAAAAATTAAAAAAATAAAAAACATTAAAAAAGTTAAAGAACAACAACAAAAATGAAAATCAAAGAAAAAGAAAAGCATACAAATAAAATAATAATATTAATACATGCAGTCCTAGAGTTCAATTAACTTCTCATCCAGTAGGTGGAGCTGTGTGCAATGGGCCAAGCTTCTCCTCTAAATAAGTGGGAACAAATCACTGTGCAGCAGCTCTTCCTCCCAGACTCGGCGGGTCTCCAATCCTGAGTGCCTAGGGCCTTCTCTTGTGCTTCCTCAAGCCAGGCCCCGCTCACCTTTGACGCTCACCACAATACTGGTTACACACCAGGCCTCTGCTCCTGGTAGCCCTGTTTTAATGAAGGCCTGGGCACACTCTCCCTGTTTGCCTCCCTCAGACCCTAAGTTTGTAGAGCTTTGTCCTGAGAACCGCCAGCGAATTTTCCTGTCTTCCGGGAGCCATGCCCCTGGTAGGTGGTGTAAGAGACCTCAATTGTCAGCACTGGTGGGAGTGGTAGCCGGGAATTCCACGCCGCAAGTCCCGAGCCAATCCTGTTTCCCTAGGTCTGGCTATCGTGCTCCTGGGAGAGCTGGGAGGGGCCCTTGAGGTTTCCCCGTGGTGTTGAGAGAGATGGCAATGGGATTACACACTTGTCGCGTTGGTTTCAATGAAGTTATCTCCTCTGCCTGTAATGTCAGTTCTATGCCATGGTGGTATCCCATTAAAATGGTGACCGTTTGTTCCCTTTGCTGGGTGACCAATGCAATGGGTGGGTCCTGACTATCTCTCCCAAGCCCCATTTCAATCCTGTGGCCACTGCCTATGAAGGCTCAGTTGTCTTTTAACTCTGTCAATTCAGAAAGCCCAACCAGTTATTTCAGCGGGAATGTTAGTGCTGAGTCACAAAAACCAGACGAATCTAAGCTTGAATGCAGCCAATCCGGGCTCTGTGTGTGTTCTGAGGGGCCCAGACTGTTCGCCCCAGATTCACAACAGGTCAACATTGCCTAGTGATTCTGAGCAAACAGCATTTAGACAGTTTATGACTTCCTATGCCCGTGCAGCTGAAGAGATCAGAGACTTGATTTCTCCATGCCTGCCTTCATAATGGATCTCCTGTATTGCTACTTTTTAATATCTGTGCATGTGCGTGTTTGTATATATATATAATATATATATATATATATATATATATATATATATATATATATATATATACACACACTCTTCAGATTTTTCAAAATATGAAATATATGTGTCTTATTATACACTCCCTAAATTCATTCATATTCATATCTGTGGATTTATAATCAACTTTCCACAAGATTATTCTCATAATAATCATCCACCTGCAATACATATTGTTCCTAGTACTGAAAACTAAATTCAGTGAATGGTGCATACAAACCCTATTATTTCTACATTTACTTAGCCAGTTTAAAATCAATGCAAGTAGATTCCTAGGGGACATGATGTGTATTTTGACTTTCATTTTTATTCAACACTTGTACGTTACTATGTCTTCAGTTTATCCACATCATAGGATATATATTTCAGTCACAAATTAGAAAATTTATAGGCATTTGTTTCACGATCAATCACTTCCTGATTCAGAACACATGCATTCCTCCATGTTTCTTGACTGGTCTTTTCATGAGACTTCTTTCCAAACACATTACTTTCGTTTAACATCATCACTTATAAAGCAAAACTCAAACACCATTCATCATAAATCATAATCCTAATATTACCATTAGATATATAACTGGTTGGAATGAATGATTGTATATCAATATAAGATTTCTTATATATTTTCACATGTCATTTCAATCCATTATTTAAAGTGGAATCAGTTATGTTATTTATTCATAGTATGGTCTATTCATGCATTATCTCTATATTCATAGACAGAGGTTACACCTCTTTGTGCCCCTAATACTAATGTATGCGTCTTCAAATTATTGCTCCCAGAAATGGTGAAAGAAATACTCATGTCACCTGATCTACATATACATTTTATCACAGTAATATTCTGAACAACAAACAAATAAAATATCACACTTATGATTGTACCAAAGCCTAAAAGGAAAGTGAATGTTGATAACTAATAGCATCCATGTCCAGGTTGAATAATGCTCTCAAATGTCATTCCCATTCATGACGACATATTTGTTTTTTCCTATGATTATATATTCAAACTCAAGCCTGTTGAAAATGTCTAATCCTATCCCTCACTTTATACTTTGCCTGATTTAGTAATGTCTCTATTGACACCTGCTTTCCTACATATTTTCCCCAGTTCATCATTTTGGCTTACTCTTCACATGTGCTGACATTTACATTCACTCTCTAAACAAAACCCTATTGCTAAAGAAGCTTTTTTTTTTCCAAATCATATACTCACTCTTCTTCCTAAACCTACTGACTATCTTCCTAATCCTACCAACTATCCCTTTTTGACTGGATGTTCTCTTCTACATTTAATCATCCAAGGTACAAGGTCCTATGCCATTGTATTTCGATTTAACTGAGACAATTGTACAGAACATTATTCAACACTAAGTATCCAAACCAAGGGCCCAATGCCCTTCTGGGCTTCAAATCTTTCTTAGATTCCCGTTTTTATACATATATTTCACCTATATATTCTTATAAATATCACAGGTTCCCAATCCCATTATTCATCCTGCAGAATGATTCCTAACCCAAATCGAAAATATTATTAACCCTAACCATACACTAACTTTGCAGGAGAGCAGGAACAGTGTGGGTATTAAACTACAGGAATCTAGGGGATCTTCACCTGCTGAGAAACTCAAATGTTCATGCAGAAATAATCCCTGGTGAAGATGAAGGCAGCTATGAAGTACCTCAGAAAGCAAAAGTCAACTTCCATGGCAATCATCCTGGTCAGGATGAAGGGTTGTGTCTGAATCATTCTCTCTCTTCTTAATGTATAGAACATGGACCAAACCAGTCCTGTGTGGAAGCTGTTCCCGGGTGCTTATGGTTGATATAACATTCTAACTAGAGAAAGTGCCACATGAAAATCGGGGCAGCCTCCACCTCATGGTACTTTTGGAAGCAACAAAGTGGTTGCCAAGGCAGTGACATCATTCAGATCCTGAAGAAAGTGATCTCACCTCACTTCCTTGGTGAGGGAACTCTCTGAACTTGGGATCCAGGAAGCCAGGCACCCAGAGACAGTCCCTTTTCTAGTCCCAGTGGTCTCACATGTTTGGAATTACCAAGGACAGAGTCAGTCTTTCTTGGTACCTACAGATGTGAGGATGTCCAAATGCCAGGAAACCTCTGAAGAGGGGCTTTCCCTGAGAAAGCAGGTAGTGGATCATTTTCTGAGAATAGGTAGGAAAGGCGGTTTGTTTGGTATGGTGTGGAATATTTCTATTAAGTCCTTTGACAAGGTGAGTGTTTCTATGTGTGTGTATCCCACTGAGTCCATTGTTGTAGACATTAGAAAAGACAATGCATCAATGGATGTGTCCTGTCTAGTAGAAAGCTTCCCAGCATTCATCCTGCCCAATTCATGAGTGGACTCTGGCTTGCCTTATGGATGGGCAACACCTACAAGCTTCCTAATTTCCTGTTTTCTCTCTCAATTCAGCCCACTCTCCAGAATAGTATCATGGTTTTGTGTCCAAGATTTGTACCACCTCCAAGATCTGTGACATGGCTATGTACTGGATAGCTGAAGGAAATGGCTAGCATCTCAGAAATCTCAGATATCTGTTGACCAGGAAAGTCTCAGTGGAGAAACCCTGCTTTGGTCCTTTTGCTTAACTATTGTTCTGTTGAATGTCAGGAAGTTTTTTGCCTCAAGCCACCACTTTGTGAACCCTGAAGAAAACAGTTTTCAAATGGAAATGAATGGGCATCACCTGTGGCTCTTTGCTTAATTGCTTAGGATTGGGATATGTCTGAATCAGCCTGTTGGCCCTGTGTGAGGCTGTGGCTTAGATTCTCATCACCTGATGGATCTAAAGATAGATCCCATGCGTGCATCCAAAACCAAAATGGCAAAAAGATCAGATATTGTTGATGAACTCTCTTGCCTTCCTCTGGTAGGTTCCAGATATCCATCAAGTGAGAATAGGGATTCTTTGGGTCAAATGAGTTCTTCAAAGCCCTGCAGAGGCTAGGCCATAGGTGCTTGATTATCATGACTCCAATTCACTTAAAGAATCTAAACCCCAAAGCTAGAAGGCCTCAAGTTGGAGAAGCCAAGCAATATTAAAGGTAGGCCTATTTGATTACTCCTGGTTCACAGGAAGAGAGTCCAGGCCACCCTTACTTTAGGCAAATGCGGTGCAAGGAGCTTATTTTGGACACTGTCGTGGGCTGCATCCCTTATGGAAACCTCCAGCCAGAGGATATAATGAGTGTCTATATGGAAGAAGATGAGGGCCATGTGAGAGTGTTTTGGTTTTAATTGTGGACATTTGTCTGGCGGTTGGAAGAGATCACTGGGTCCACCTAGGCTTGCACTCTGGTGTGATTCCCCTTAGAGACTGAGTTCTTTTACTGATCTCAGAGAATTATTGCCAGGAATTGTGTTGGAATTTTAGATGGCCATGCATGAGAGTTGCCCTTGGAAAGTGACATCTAGGCCCTAGTTGACTTTCCACAGAGCACAGGGAATCTCAGCCAGGATAACACATGATATTATTCTTAAAGACTTGGCAGCCATATTTGAGAGTCAAAACACACATGGACCATACTTTGTAGACCTCAATGGGCCTGGCTTAATCTGACTTTTGGCCACTTTTGGAAGCCTTGCCTGTAAGAATTCTCCAGAGTTTTCATTTAATGGTTTCTGAGTGAATTGAAATCCACAGTGCCTCCAACTTCATCCTTGAAAATTGGCTATATCAATATCATGAAATTTTTGAAATTCCCATGACCAGGTAGCACTGGAGAACATTTGGATGTCCTCTTGCTGATCATGAGTATACAGGACAGTGCCTTGATTGACTGGGTTTTATGAAAATGGTGTAGAACAGAGATTCCAGTAAGTTGGATCTTGCTGAGTAGTTGTTCTAGAGCAGTGGTTGGCAGGTGTGTGATAAAACATCTGTGGTGGGGGCATGTGGATCTGCCATTGGCTTCCAAATGGATTGTGACTGACATTTTGCAGTCAGTAGAACCTTATATGTAAAGGCATATTGTTATATGGAGAGGTTTCAGGGCAATGTTCAGAATCAGGATGCTATGGTCAATAGGGCAAGTTATGTGGGATAGAAGCCTGGTTGGTGCATTCTCCTGCAGAACTCGACACACCACACTTGACAGAACTCACTTCAGCACTGTGTCCCAGGTGAACCCTTGTATTTAATGAAGCAAATACCAAACTCCCAGTGCAGCAGCAAAAAACACCACGAAAGTGGAGGATGACCAAATGAATTTACAGTCCACACGGGGAGACACCTAGAATCCAGTGGCCACAGTATACCTACAAATAGAAAATTCAGCACTGCTGCCTCATGTTTATTGGAAAATAAGAAACCATGTCATCCAGGTCACATAGATGCAGAACCAGATTTGATGGTCTCACTACATATGAAGCTAATGCTTCTGACAACAGCATATATTTCATTGCCCAACCTCACAGGCAGTTTCTTCAGATGTTAGGCTGGCAGAAATTCATGTTTTTGGAGTGATTACCCTGTCCCTTACTTTTGGAAACTCCTCTACCAACTCCAAATTTGTGAGCTTCTGAGCATTTTCCATTCCACATATGTATTCACAGATTTTCTAAATGTTCTCCTCTAATTGTGTCTTATGTACGGCGAAGGTAATGTCAAGGCATTATTCTGAATGAGAGTGGGAAGATTTTTGTGTAGCACATATTTGCATACACATTGGATACATTTTCCAATTTTCCATTCGAAATACTGAATCCCTGACACTAACACATGCCCTACTAGACTTTGACTTCTTATCCTAATTTGATGGAGAATAATAACCCAAACAGAATACAAATACAAGAGGTTCACAGGAGGCATGGTGTATAATTGGACTTGCCTTTCGTATGATAAATTGTAGGTGTTATAAATCTAGCGAATTTTAATTGAAATAGTTCTCCATGTGTTTTCAAAGTTAACAAATATGTGAATAACTGTCTCCCTTTCTCTGTAGCCTATTCATCACATGTATTTTTATAAGCACATACAGAATTCTACCTGGTATCAGTCGTACATTTGGTGAGGTGGCTGGCTTGGCAGATACAAATTGTGAGAAGAGATCACTCCTACTTAACGCTGTTGGAACTGAAAATTCAACATATGGGTGAGCTTTTTATTTAAACAACATGAATCCATGTACATTTAAATGAATATTTTTGGATCTGTGGATGATATATATTTCATGGTAAATTTCAATTCACATACATAATGCTACTTTTTAATGTCTGTGTGTGTGTGTGTCTGTGTGTATATATATATATATATATATATATATATATATATATATATATATATATATTCACTCTCCAGATTTTTCAAAATATTTAGTATATTTTTCTTTTTATACCCTCCCTAAATTCATTCATATTCATGTATGTGGATTTATAATCAACTTTTCACAAGATTATTCTCAGAAATATTCCTCCACCTGAAATACATATTTTTTTCCTTCTACTGAAAACTAACTTTGGGGGATCACATGATGGCGGCGAATGGAGTGCATTACCCCCATGTACCACGTCACTGTGCGGGAAAATGACGAGTTAGAACGGCTAAAACCTATCTTGTTAGGAATTTCCAGCAAATTTGGGGTGCTCCAAAACCTAGTGGACATATATCCATCTCACGAGGATCAGCTACGGGGGCTCAAACGCGAGTGATTTTTCCGCACGGAGGGTCATGCTGCTTATTCAGCAAATTGCCCTGCAGCTAGAGTGTGTGGCGCGCACTGGGAAAAGACGAAATAGCATCGCAAATATACAGTGGTGCGGATTCTATGGGCTCCTGCCCGCTATGCAATTACTGTGCTCAGTGCTGAATTCTGGGATTGAGACGGGGATGGATGTGGTCCAATTCCGTTCTCCATACCGGTCAGACCACAGAGGAAGCCAGCGTCCACCATCTTGAAGAGCTGACGTCACCATCCCTGTTTTCGACTGATCGCAGCTCATTCAGCTATAGAACAGGTAATTTCAGGATTCCATTCACCTTTGCTTCGCAGACAAATTACTCAGGCTCAGTGCTAAAGAACCCGCAGAAACTGCGTCTTGGAGCCAGCTCCTATTAGAACATACACTGAGCCCAGAGCGGCCAAATTTGGCCTCCCTGAACTGATCTGGCCCAGGGCTCAAGAACCCGTGGAAACTGCTTCCCGGTCCGGGTCTTGCTGAATAATGTGGAGGTAAATATCAACCGAGCCTTCATAGGCAGTGGCAACAGGATTGAGACGAGGCTTGTGAGGGCAAGTCAGGACTCACCCATTGCTTTGGTCACCCAGCAAAGGGAACGAAATGCTGCCTTTTGCATGGGATACCAACATGGCAGAGATCTGATGTCATCAGAAAGCAGCGGAGGAGATAACTTCATTAATACCAGCGGTGACAGAAACAGTTGGTCTCCTGGTAAAGAAAGTGAGTCAGAAACACTCGAGTCTCTCTCACTTTGTCATCAAGCCAGAGGGGCAGAGCAGAGCCGCTGCCCATGCCTGGAACAGGCCCAGCGACACACCTGCATGATACTCACTTCACTCCAATTGGAATAGAGGCAGAGGAGAGCCACCACAGGTGCCCAGAACAGGCCTAGCGACCAGCAGGCATGGTAGTCACGTCACCTCAATTGGAGTAATTGCAGAGCAGAGCCTTCTCCAGCACCTAGTACAATCCAAGTGGCCCACCGGCATGGTAGTCACATAACCCCAATAGGAGTAGGCGCAGAGCAGAGTCTTTGCCCATGGTGCCCGGAACAGGCCCAGCAACCTGCCGGCTTCGTAGTCACGACACCCCAATTGGAGTAGCGGCAGAGCAGAGGTACCACCCGCGCCCTCAAGGTAGACAAATCTGCACCCGACCAGCAGAAGAGGCCCAGCGGCCTGCCAGCGCGGCAGACACTTCACCCCATTTGAAGTAGGGGCAGAGCAGATCCATCGCCCATGCCCGTAAGGTAGGCAGACCTGCGACCGACGGCAGAACAGGCCCACCCACCCGCCGGCATGGTAGTCACGTCACCCCAATTGGAGTAGGGGCAGAGCAGAGCCGCCGCCCGCGCCTCTAAGGTAGGCAGACCTGAGACCGACTGGCAGAACACCCCAGGGGTCCATGGGTGTGGTACACACGTCACACCAATTAGAGGAGGGGCTTAGCAGAGCCGCTTCCCGCGCCTGCAGGGTAGGCAGACCTGCGACGGATCAGGAGAACAGGCCCAGCGGCCCATCAGCATGGTAGATAGATCACCCCAATTGGAAGAGCACAACAGCCACACCCCGCACCTGCAAGGAAGACTTTTCAAATATACAAGAGCAATATAAATATATAGGGGGAAAATTTCAAAATCACAACAGTTTCACCAAGCAGAAAGAAACGCGAGCCGTATGAAAAGACAAAGAAAAAAGGACCACAAGCAATGCAGGTCAACACAACTTTAGAAGAGGTAATAGCTGCAGCAGATGGAATGTCAGATAAAAAACTCAGGATATACATGCTTCAGATAATCTGGAGTCTCAAGGAAGACATTAGACAGCAAAATCAGACAATGAAAGATCACTTCGACAATGAATTACACAAACAAATCCAAGAAGCAAAAGATCAATTATACAGGGAGATAGAAGTTGTAAAAAATGACAAACAGAAATCCTAGAAATGCAGGAAGCAATAAAACAACTTAAAAACTCAATTGAGAACACTACCATCAGAGTAGAACACTTAGAAGATAGAACATCAGACAATGAAGACAAAGTATTTCAACTTGAAAAGAACATAGACAGCTCAGCAAGACTGTTAAGAAACCATGAACAGAACATCCGTGAAATATGGGATAACATAAAGAGACCAAACTTAAGAGTCATTGGGATACAGGAAGGTATAGAGGTCCAAACCAAAAGAATGAGCAATGTATTTAATGAAATAATACGAGAAAACTTCCCAGACTTGAAGAATGAGACAGACTCCCAAGTCCTAGAAGCCAACAGGACGCCGAATGTGCAAAATCATAAGAGATCCACACCTAGACGCATTATAATGAAGATACCCAACGTACAGAATAAAGAGATAATTTTAAAAGCTACAATTGAAAGGAAGCAGATTACATTTAGGGGTAAAGCAATCAGGATAACAGCTGATATTTCAACACAGACTCTGAAAGCTAGAAGATCCTTGAAATATATGTTTTTGTCAGGAGCTTTAGCTTCATTTCTAGTGAAAGCATCAAAGCTGTGTCTGCATCTATGTAACCTGGAGAACATGGTTTCTTATTTTCCAAAAGACATGAGGCGGCAGTGCTGAATTCACTCTTTGTAGGTAAACTGTGGCCACTGAAGGCTAAGTGTCTCCCCGTGTGGACTGTGAAGCCATTTGTTCATCCTCCACTTTTCATGGTGTTTCTTGCCGCTGCACTGGGAGTTTGGTATTTGTTTCACTAAATAAAATGAGTTCAACTGAGACCCAGTGCTGGAGGGAGTTCTGTCATGTATGGTGGGTCAGGGTCTGCAGGAGAATTCACCAACCAGGATTCTATCCCACATAGATTGCCCCCTTGATCATAGCAACCTGATTCTGAACATTGCCCTGAAAATCTTCATATAAAAAGATGCCTTTACATGGAGAGGTTTCAGACATATAAGGTTCTGCTGGATGCATCATGTCAGTCTCAAGCCCTTTGGAAGTAATGGCAGATCCACATGGCCCCACAAGAGATGTTTTATCACACACCTGCACACCACCTGCACACACACCACTATTCAGTAGGCTACAAGTTACTGGCATTTATGTTCTACACCATTTTCATGAAACCCAGACAATCAAGGCACTATCTGGTACACTCATGATGAGCAAAAGAACATCAAATGTTCTCCAGTGCCACCTGGTCATTGGAATGGCAAAAAATTCATGGTATTTATGTAGCCACTTTTCAAGGATGAAGTTGGAAGCACTGTGGGTTTCAATTCATTCAGGAACCATTAAATGGTGAGGAAGCTCATTTCAATAAAAGATCTGGAGAACTCTCACAGGCAATTTTTCCCAAGGAGTGAGCTAGATCTCAGTTTAGAAGGGCGAATCTCATTAGTGGCCTATTCCACTGCCACACAAATGACCGCAATTGAAACCAAAACACTCCCACATGACCCTCATCTTCTGCCATAGAGACACTCATCATAACCTCTTGCTGCAGGTTTTCATGAGGGATGCAGCCCAAGACAGTGTCCAAAATAAGCTCACTTACCCCTCAATTGCCTAAAGTCAGGGTGGCCTGGACACCCTTCCTGTGAACCAGGAGTGATCAAATAGGCCTGCCCTTAATACTGCTCTGCTTCTCCATTTTGACTGTACTGATTGTTGAGTATAAATTCTTTGTGTGAATTGGAGTCATGAGAAAATCCAAGCACCTATGCATTAGTCTCTTCAGGGCTTTGAAAAACTCATTTGACCCAAATTATATCTATTCTCACTTGATAGAGGTCAGGACTTACAGAGGAAGGCAAGAGACTTCATCCACATTGACTGCTCTTATGGCCATTTTGGTTTTGGATTCAGAGATGGGATCTTTCTGTAGATCTGTCAGGTGCCGAGAATCTAAGCCCCGGCCTCACATAGGGCCAAGGGGCTGATTCAGACACATCCCTTTTGAAGCAATTAAGCAAACAGCCACAGGTGATGCCCATTCATTTTCATTTGAAAACTGTTTTCTTCAGGCTTTACAAAGGGGTTGCCTGAGGCAAAGAAATTCCTGACATTCAGGGCAACAGAACAAAAGGTTAGCAAAAGGCAGAAAGCAGGGTTTCTCCACTGAGACTTTACTGGTCACACTGATATCTGAGTTTTCTGAGATGCTCCCATTGCCTTCAGCTATCCAGTACATGGCCATGTAACAAAGCTTGGAGGCGGTACATATCTTGGACACCAAACCATGAGACTATTCCGGAGAGTGGCCAGAATTCAGGAAGAAAACTGGAGCTTAGGAGATAGTAGGTGTTGTCCATTCATAAGGCAAGCTGCAGTCCATTCATCAATTGCGCAGGATGAATGCTGGGTAGCTTTCTACTAGACAGGGCACTTCCATTGATGCATTCTCTTTTCAAATGTCAACAACCACGGACACAGTGGGATACACTTTTAGAAACCCTCGCCATGTCAAACGACTTTCTAGAAACAATCCACTCAAAAACAAACAATCCACCATCCCTACCTATTCTCAGAACATGAGACAAAACCACAAACTCACACCCACACCCACAAAGCACCTCCTTCCCAGAAGTAGGTCTTTGATTATCCGGAGTTTCCTCTGACTGGTGGGCCATACCATGTTCCCCCGAAATGGCCTGTACTTTCTCAGATTTGGTGTCTTTGCCAGAACAACTACCTGCTTTCTCAGGAAACACCTGTCTTCATAGCTTTCCTGGCATTTGGCCATCCTCACATGAGTTGGTACCAATAAAGACTGACTCTGTCCTTGGTAAATCCAATCAAGTGTGCCAACTGGGACTGGCACTGGCTCTGGGGGCCTAGCTTCCTGGTTCCCAAGTTAAGAGAGTTCCACTACAAAGGAAGTGAGGTGAGGTCACTTTTTTCAGGAACTGAATGAGGTCACTGCCTTGGCAACTACTTTGCCCTAACAGTTGCTTCCAAGGGTCCCATGAGATGGATGCTGCCCCAATTCCTGTGACATTTTTACAAGTTAGAATGGTATATCAACCATAGTCACCCAGGAACAGCTCTCCACACAGGCTTGGTTTGGTCCATCTTCTCTACATTAAGAAGAGAGAGGCTGATTCAGACACAACCCTTCATCCTGACCAGGCTGTTTGCCATGGAAGATGACCTTTGCTCTCTCAGGTCCTTCATACCTGCCTACATGTTTTCCAAGTATAATTTCTGCATGGACCATTGAGGTTCTAAGTAGGTGGAAGATCCCCTCCATCCCTGCATTGTAAGACCAACTCTGTTCCAGCTCTTCTGTAATGTTATATTGAGGGAACAGTGTATGGTTATGCTTAATAACCAGTTCGATTTGGGTTAGGAATCATTCTACGGGATGTATAATGGTATTGGGTAACTGCAATACTTACAAGAATATATAGGTGAAATATAAGTATGAAAACAGAAATCCAGGTAAGATTTGAAGTCCAGAAAGTCATTGGGTCCTTGATTGGATTACTTAGCTTGAATTACGTTCTGCACAGGTATCTCAGATAAATTGATATACAATGGCATAGGAACTTGTACCTTGGATGATTGAATGTAGAAGAGAACATCCCCTCAAACAGAGATAGTCAGTAGGATTAGGAAGATAGTCGGTAAGTATCGGAAGAACAATGAGTATAGGATTTGGACCAAAAGTTATTTAGCAATAGGGTTTCGGTTAGAGAGTGAATTTCAATAACAGCACATGTGAAGGGTCTCTAACAATGATGAAGTGGGGAAAATATGTAGGAATGCAGATATCAATAGAGACATTAGGAAATCAGGCAAAGTATAAAGTGAGTGATAGGATTAGATATTTTCAACAGGGTTGAGGTTAAACATATAATCTTAGGAAGAAACAAATATGTAGTCACCAATCGGATTGACATTTGAGAGCATAAGGCACCCTGGACATGGATGTTTTTAGTAATCCATGTTCACTTTCTATTTAGGATTTTGTAGAATCATAAGTGTGACCTTTGAATTTTGTGTCTAGAATATTACTGTGATGAAATGTATATGTAGATCAGGTGACATGAGTATTTCTTCCACCATTTCTGGAAGCAATATTTTGAAGATGTATAAATTTGTATTGGGGCTACAAAAAGGTGCACCCTGTGTCTATGAATACAGAGGAAATGCATGAATAGACCATACTGTGAATAAATAATAAAACTGGTTTCAACTTGAAATAATAGATTGAAATAAATTTGAAAACAAATAAGAAATCTTATATTAATATACAATCATTCATTCCAACCCATTATACATCTAATGGAAATATGAGGATTTTGGTTTATCATGAAAAGTGTGTGACTTTGCTTCAAATTGATTATGAAAATCGAAAATAATTTGTTTGGAAAGAAGTCTCATGAAAAGACCAGTCAAGAAACCTGGAGGAATACATGTGTTCTGAAGCAGGAAGCGATTGAAAGTGAAACAAATGCCTATAAATTTGCGAAATTTTTGATGAAATATATGTCCTATGATGTCCATAAACTTAAGAAAGAGTAATGTACCACTGTGGAATAAAAACGAACGTCAAAATACACAACACGTCCAATAGAATTCTACATGCATTGATGTTAAACTGGTTCAGTTACTGTAGAAATATTAGGATTTGAAGGCACCAATCACTGTAGTTAGTTTTCAGTACTAGGAAACAAATATGTACTTCAGGTGGATGAATATTTCTGAGAATAATCTTGTGAAAATTTTATTATAAATCCACATACATGAACATGAATGAATTTTGGGACTCTAAATAAGACACAAATATTTCATATTTTGAAAAATATGGAGACTATATATATATATATATATATATATATATATATATATATATATATATACACACACACACACACACACACACAAAACACACACACAGACTTTAAAATGTAGTAATATATGCCAATCGAAATCCATCATGAAATATATATCATCCACAAATGCAAAAATATATATTTTACAGAATATGGATTTATGTATAATTTTGTTCAACTAGGAAGCTCACCCATAGGTTGAATATTCAGTTCCAAAGCGTTTAGGAGGAGTGATCTCTTCTCACAATTTGTATTTGCTGAGGAAGCCACCTCACAAAAATGTAGGTGTGATACCAGGTAGCTTTCAGTATGTGCATATAAAAATACATATGTTGAATAGGCTACAGAGAAAGGGAGTCAGTAATACACATATTTTGAACTTTAAAAACACATGGAGAACTATTTATTTAAAAATTGACTAGATTTATAACACATAAACTTTATCATGTAAAAGGCAAGTCCAAATATACATCATGCCTCCTTTGAACTGCTTGTATTTATATTCTGTTTGTGTTATTTTTCTCCATCATATTAGGATTAGTAGCCAGAGTCAAGTAGGGTATGGGATAGTGTCAGGGATTCTTTATTTTGAATGGAAAATTGGAAATTGTATCAAATGTGTGTGCAAATATGTGCAACCCAAAACTTCCCACTCTGATCCAGAACAATGCCTTGACATTACCTTCGCTCCAAGGAAGACACAATTAGAGGAGAAGAGTTAGAAAATTTGTGAATACATGTCTGGAATGGAAAATGCTCAGGAGTTCACAAACTTCGAGATGGTAGAGGAGTTTCCAAAAGCAAGGGACATGGTAAACACAACACCAACATGGAGCTCTTCTGGCCTAAAGACTGTTTGAGAAACTGCATGTGAGATTGGGCACTTGAAATATAAGTTGTTGTCAGAAGTTTTAGCTTTCTTTCTAGTGAGACCATCAAAGATGGGTCTGCATCTATGTGACCTGGACGACATGTTTTCTTATTTTCCAATGAACATGGGGCAGCAGTGCTGAATTCTCTCTTTGTAGGTAAACTGTGGCCACTGGGGGCTTAGTGTCTCCCCGTGTCGCTGTGAAGACATTTGGTCATCCTCCACTTCTCGTGGTGTTTCTTGCTGCTGCACAGTGAGTTTGATATTTGCTTTACAAAATACAAGGAGTTCAACTGGGACACAGTGCTGCAGGGAGTTCTGTCACTTGTGGTGGGTTAGAGTCTGCAGGAGAATGCACCATCCAGGCTTCTATCACTCATTGCTTGCTACATTGCCCCCTTTTCCATTGCAACCCAATTCTGAACATTGCCCTGAAACCTCTCTATATAACAAGGTGCCTTTACATAAATGGGTCTGCTGGATGCTGCAAGTCAATCACATGCTATTTGGAAGCCAATGGCAGATCCACATGGCCCCACCACAGATGTTTTGTCACACACCTGCCCACAACTGCTCAAGGCGCACTACTCAGAAGGTTCCAACTTACTGGCATCTCTGTTCTATGCCATTTTCATGAAACCCAGTAAATCAAGGCCCAGTCTGGTACACTCATGATGAGCATCAGGAGATCTAACTGTTCTCCAGTGCCACCTGGTCATGGGAATTTTAAAAATTTCATGGTATTTATCTAGCCATTTTTCAAAGAGGAATTTGGAGCCACAGTGGGTTTCAATTCATTCATGAACCATTAAATGTTGTGGAAGCTCATTTCAATGAAAGATCTGGAGAACTCTCACAGGCAATGCTTCCCAAAGAGTGGCCTAAAGGTCACATGAGGCCAGGCCCATTGAGGTCTACAATGTTAGGTCCATGGGTGTTTTGACTCTCAAATATGCCTGCCAAGTCTTTCAGAATAAAATCCGGGTATATCCTGGCTGACATTCTCAGTGCTTTGTGGAAAGCCACCCTGGGCTTAGATCTCAGTTTCAAAGGGCAAGTCTAATGCGTGGCCTCCTAAAATCCCAACACAATTCATGTGAATACTTCTCTGAGGTCAGTTCCAGAACTCAGTCTCTAAGGTGAATCAAACCCGAGTTAAAGCCCAGGTGGACCCAGTCTTATCTTCCAACAGCCAAATAAATGACCACAATTAAATCCAAAACACTCCCACATTGCCCTCATCTTCTTCCATATAGACACTCATCATTACCTCTGGCTGGAGGTTTCCATGAGGGGTAAAGCACAAGACAGAGTCTGAAATAATCTAACTTGCCCTCATTTGCCTAAAGTCAGTGTGACCTGGACACCCTTCCTGTAAACAAGGAGTGATTTAATAGGCCTGCCACTAATACTGCTCTGCTTCTCCAATTTGAGGCCTACTGACTGTCATGTATAGATTCTTTATGTGATTTGGATTCATTAGAAAACCCAAGCACATATGGGCTAGCCTCTGCAGGGCTTTGAAGAACTCGATTAATTCAAAGGATCCCCAAATTCACTTGTTGGAGGTCAGGAACCTAACAGAGAAAGGCAATAAACTTCATCTACAATGACTGATTTTTTAGACATTTTGGTTTTGGATGAACACATGGGATCTTTCTTAAGATCCATTAGGCGCTGAATATCTAAGACACAGCCTCACACACGGCCAAGAGGCTGATTCACACACATATCTCTCAAAGCATTTTAGCAAACAGCCACAGGTGATGCCCATTCATTTCCATTTGAAAACTGTTTTCTTCAGGATTCACAAAGGGGTGGCCTGAGGCAAAGACCTTCCTGACATTCAGGGCAACAGAGGAATAGGGAAGCAAAAGGCCCAAAGCCGGTTTTCTCCACTGAGACTTTTCTTGTCACACTGATATCTGAGTTTTCTGAGATGCTCCCTTTCCTTTCAGCTATAGAATACATTGGCCATGTCACAGAGGTTGGAGGTGGTACATAACTTGGAAAAAAAACCATGAGCCTACTCTGGAGAGTGGCCAGATTCAGAAAGAAAACAGGAACTTAGGAAGATAGTACGTGTTGCCCATTGATAAGGCAAGTCACAGTCCATTCATAAATTAGGCAGGATAAATGCTGGAATTCTTTCTACTAGACAGGACACATCCATAGATGAATTCTCTTTTCTAATGAATACAACCACGGACACAGAGAGTTACACAGATATAGAAACACTCACATTGTCAAAGGAATTACTAGACACAGTCCACTCCAAACCCAACAAACTGCCTTTCCTACTTATTCTCAGAACATGAGAAAAAACCACAAACTCACTCCCACACCCACAAAGACACCTCCTTCCCCCAAGTAATTCTGTGACTATCCTGAGTGTCGTCTGACTGGTAGGCCATACTATGTACCCCCAAATGGCCTGTCCTGTCTCAGATATGGTCTCCTTGGCCAAATCTGTGACGTTGTCAGGAGCCAGAAATGGGAAAGTACCTTTTTCTCAGGAAAGGCCCCTCTACAAAGCTCTCCTGGCATTTGGCCATCCTCACATCAGTAGGTTCCAGGAAACACTGATTCTGTCCTTGGTAAATCCAAACAAGTGACCTCAATGGGACTGGGACTGGGACTGGCTCTGGTTGCCTGGCTTCTGCACACAAGTTCAGAGAGTTCCATCACCAAGGAAGAGAGGTGAGATCACTTAATTCAGGTAGTGAATGAGGACACTGCCTTGGCAATCACTTTGTCCTAACAGTTGCTTCCAAGGGTCCCATGAGATAGAGGCTGCCCCTACTTCCTGTGACACTTTCACAAGTTAGAATGGTGAATCAACCATAGGCACCCAGGAACAGCTCTCCACACAGGCCTGGTTTGGTCCATTTTCTCTACATTGAGAACAGAGAGGCTCATTAAGATACAACCCTTCATCCTGACCAGGTTGTTTGCAATGGAAGATGAGTTTTGCTCTTTAAGGTCCTTCATAGCTGCCTATATCTTCTCCAGGGATCACATCTGCATGGACCTTTGAGTTTTTCAGCATATGGAATATCCCCTACATTCCTGTATTGTAAGACCAACACTGTCCCTGGTCTTTTGTTAAGTGAGATTGTGGGAACAGTGTATGTTTAGGGTTTAATAACATGTTTGATTTGGGTTAGGAATCATTCTGCTGGATGAATAATGGTATTGGGAACCTGTGATATTTATTAAAACATAGACATAAAATATAAGTATGAAAACAGAAATCTAGGTAAGATTTGAAGCTCAGAAGGGCATTGAGCTGTTGATTGTGATACTTAGCTTTGAATTATGTTCCGCATATATGTCTCAGATAAATCGATAATCAATGGCATAGGACCTTGTACCTTGGATGATTGAATGGAAAAGAGAACTTCCACTCAAACAGGGAAACTCAGTAAGATTAGGAAGATAGTCAGTAGCTTTCAGAAGAAGAGTGAGTACAGGATTTGGACCAAAAATTCTTTATCAATAGGGTTTCGCTTAGAGAGTGAAAGTAAATATCATCACATGTGAAGAGTCACTCACATGGTGAACTGGGGAAAATATTTAGGAAAACAGACATCAATAGAGACATTAGGAAATCAGGCAAAGTATAGAGTGAGTGATAGGATTAGACATTATTAACTGCATTTAGGTTGAATATATAATTTTAGGAAGAAACAAATACGTAGTCACCAATAGGATTGATATTTGTGACTATTAGGCAAACTGCACCTGGATGTTTTTAGGAATCCATGTTCAGTTTCCATTTAGGCTTTGGTACAATCATAAGTGTGACTTTTGCTTTTTGTGTCCAGAAAATTACTGTGATACAATGTATATGTAGATAAGGTGACCTGAGTATTTCTTCCACCATTTCTGGGAGCAATATTTTGAAAATGTATAAATTAGTATTCGGGGAACAAACAGGTGCACTCTTTGTCTTTGAATATGGAGAATATGCATGTATAGACCATACTGTGAATAAATAATATAACTGGTTCCAACTTCAAATAATGGATTGAATTGAAATGTGAAAATATACAGGAAATCTTATATTGATATACAACCATTCATTCCAACCCGTTTTACATCTAATGGTAATATGAGGATTATGGTTTATCATGAAGAGTGTGTGAGTTTTGCTTAAAATTGATTATGGAAATTGAAAATATTTTTGTGGAAAAAAGTCTCATAAAAAGACCAGTCAAGAAACCTGGAGAAATACATGTGTTCTGAAGCAGGAAGTGACTGAAAGTGAAACAAATGCTTATAAATTTCTGAAATTGTAGATGAAATACATATCCTCTGATGTGCATTCACTGAAGGAATAGTAATGTACCAGTGTTGAGTAAAAATGAACGTCAAAATAAACATCATGTCCCATAGGAATCTTCTTGCATTGATGTTAAACTGAGTCAGTTAATGTAGAAATATTAGGATTTGAATGCACCATTCACTGAATTTAGTTTTCAGTCCTAAGAAACAAATATGTATTTCAGGTGGATGAATATTTCTGAGAATAATCTTGTGAAAATTTGATTATAATTCCACATACATGAACATGAATGAATTTGAAAATTTGATTATAATTCCACATACATGAACATGAATGAATTTTGGGACTGTACATAAGACACATCTATTTCATATTTTGAAATATATGGAGAGTGTGCATATATATATATATATAATATATATATATATATATATATATATATATATATACAAGAGTGTGTATACACACACACACACACACACACACACACAAAACAGACATTAAAAAGTAGCAATATATATGCCAATTGAAATTCTTCATGAAATATATATCATCCACAGATCCAAAAATCTTCATTTTACTGAGCGTGGATTTATGTGTAATATTGTTTAACTAGGATGCTCACCCATAGCTTAAATTTTCAGTTACAACATCGTTTAGAAGGAGTGATCTCTTCTCATAATTTGTATCTGCCAAGTCAGCAACCTCACAAAAATGTACGTGTGATACCAGGTAGGATTCTATATGTGCATATAAAAATACATGTGCTGAATATGCTACAGAGAAAGGGAGACAGGAATTCACATATTTGTCAACTTTAAAAACACATCGAGAGAGGGAGGGGCAGATCTGCCAATCGCTCCTTCAAGGTAGGCGGACCTGCGACCCACCGGCTGAACAGGACCAGTGGCCTGCCACCGTGGAAAACACATCGCCCTGGTTGGGGGAGGGGCAATGCCGCCGGGCCTGCAAGGTAGGCAGACCTGTGACCCACAGCAGGACAGGCCCAGCAATCTGCGGAGGGGCAGAGACGCCCTCTGCGCCTGCAAGGTAGGTGGACCTGCAACCACCGACAGACCAGGCCTATGGCCCGCCAGCATGGTAGACACATCGTCCCGGTTGGGGGAGGGGCGGAGCAGCCACAGGCGCCTGCAAGGTAGACAGACCTGCAAGGGACAGACAAAACAGACCCAGTGGCCCGCGGATGGTCAAAGCTGCCGCCCACGCCTGCAAAGTAGCCCGACTTGCGACCCACTGGCAGAACAGGCCCAGTGCCTGCAGAGGGGCAGAGTTGCTGCTCGCACCTTCAAGGTAGGCGGACCAGCTACCGACTTACAGAACAGGCCCAGCAGCCTGCTGGTGTGGTAGGCACATTGTCCCAATTGTAGGAGGGACAGAGCCACCACCCGTGCCTGCGAGGGAGACTTTGAAACTATACAAGAGCAATATAAATATATAGGGGAAAAATTCAATAACACAACAGTTTCACCAAGCAGAAAGGAATATGAACAGTATGAAAAGACAAGGAAAGAAAGGACCATAAGCAATGCAGGTAAAGTCAACGTTAGAAGAGGTAATATCTGCAGAAGATGGAATGTCAGATAAAGAACTCAGGATATACATGCTTCAGATGATCTGGAGTCTCAAGGAAGACATTAGAGAGCAAAATCAGACAATGAAAGATCACCTTGATAATGAATTACATAAAAAAAATCCAAGAAGCATAAGATCAACTATACAGGGAGATAAAGATTATAAAATCAAACAAACAGAAATCCTAGGAATGCAGGAATCAATAAACCAACTTAAAAACTCAATTGAGAATACTACCAGCAGAGTAGAACACTTAGAAGATAGAACATCAGACAATGAAGACAAATTATTTCAACTTGAAAAGAACACAGACAGCTCAGCAAGACTTTTAAGAAACCATGAGCAGAACATCCAAGAAATATGGGATAACATAAAAAGACCAAACTTAAGAGTCATTGGGATACAGGAAGGTATAGAGGTCCAAACAAAAGGAATGAGCAATATATTCAATGAAATAAAGGAGAAAACTTCCCAGACTTGTAGAATGAGACAGAATCGCAAATCCTAGAAGCTTACAGGATGCCAAATGTGCAAAATCATAAGAGATCCACACCTAGACATATTATAATGAAGATGCCCAACATACAGAAAAAGGAGAGAATTTTAAAAGCTACAAGATAAAGGAAGCAGATTACATTTAGTGGTAAACCAATCAGGATAACAGCTGATCTTTCAACACAGATTCTGAAAGCTAGAAGATCCTGCAATAATATTTTTCAAACACTGAAAGAAAATGGGTTCCATCCAAGAATTGTGTATCCAGCGAAATTAAGCTTCAGGATAGAAGATGAAATTAAAACTTTCCACGATAAACAAAAGTTAAAAGAATTTGCAGCTAGAAAACGATTTCTTAAAAACATCCTTGACAAAACATCACAGGAAGGGGAAATGGAAAATAACAATGAAAACCAACAGTGGGAGGTAGAGGAGTAAAGGGGGGAAAATAATCAAGGAGGAAAACAAACCATGTTTAGTAACATAAATATACAAATATGGCTGGAAGAACAACCCATATCTCAATAATAACCCTAAATGTTAATGGCTTAAACTCACCAATTGAGAGACACAGGCTAGTAGAATGAATCATAAAACAAGACCCAACAATATGCTGCCTACTGGAGACACATTTGTTAGGAAAAGATATACATAGACTGAAGGTGAAAAGTTGGGAAAAATCATATCACTCATATGGACTTCGGAAACAAGCAGAAGTGTCCATACTCATATCAAATAAAATAGATTTCAAGCCAAAGTTAATCAAAAGGGATAAAGAGGGACACTACATACTGCTCAAGGAAACCATACACCAACAGGACAAAACAATCATAAATATATATGCCCCAAACATTGGTGCAGCTATGTTCATCAAACAAATTCTTCTCAAGTTCAAGATTCTAATAAACCAATATACAATACTCATGGGAGACTCAAACACACCTCTCTCACTACTGGACTGATCTTCCAAACAAAAGTTGAATAATGAAACTATAGAACTCAATAACACAATTAATAACCCAGACTTATGATATATATATATAGAATATACCACCCAACATCAAGCAGTTACACTTTTTTCTCAGCAGCACATGGATACTTCTCAAAAAATAAATCATATATTATGTCACAGAGCTACTCTTAGACAATATAAAGGAGTAGATATAATACCAGGCATCTTATCTGATCATAAGGAAATGAAACTGAAAATCAACAATGAAAGAAAGAAGGAAAAATCATGTATCACATGGAGAATGAAAAATAGGTTACTGAATGATCAATGGGTTATAGAAGACATCAAGGAGGAAATTAAAAAATTCTTAGAGATAAATGAAAACACAGACATTACATATCAGAATCTATGGGACACATTGAAAGCAGTTCTAAGAACAAAATTCATTGCTTGGATTTCATTCCTTAAAAAAAGGAAAAAAAAAAGACAAATAAATGATCTCATACTTCATCTCAGAATCCAAGAAAAAGAAGAGCAAAACAACAGCAAAAGAAGTAGAAGCCAAGAAATAATTAAAATCAGAGCTGAAATTAATGAAATCGAAACAAAGAAACAATTGAAAAAATTGACAAAACTAAAAGATGGTTCTTTGAAAAAATAAATAAAATCGACCGACCCTTAGCCAAGCTAACAAAGAAAAGAATAGGGAGAATTCAGTATCACAACAGATAGTTCAGAAATACAGAAGATAATCCGAAATTATTTTGAATTCTTATTCTTCAATAAAATAGAAGATAGTGAAGGCATCGATAAATTTCTCAAGTCATATAATCTGCCCAGATTGAGTCAGGAGGATATAGGCAACCTAAACAGACCCATAACAATTGAGGAAATAGAATAAACCATCAAAAGACTACCAACTAAGAAAAGCCCAGGACCGGATGGGTATACAGCAGAGTTTTACAAAACCTTTAAAGAGGAACTAATACCATTACTTTTCAAGCTATTTCAGGAAAAATGCAAAAATCCTCAATGAAATTGTGGCGAATCGGATACAAAAACATATTAAAAAAATTGTGCACCATGATCAAGTAGAATTCATCCCTGGGATGCAAGGCTGGTTCAATGTACAGAAATCAATAAATGTTATTCATCACATCAATAGACTTAAAAATAAGAACCATTTGATCATCTCGATAGATGCAGAAAAAGCATTCGACAATGTACAGCATCCCTTTATGTTCAAAACTCTGGAAAAACTAGGGATAACAGGAACATACCTCAATAATGTAAAAGCAATCTATGCTAAGCCTCAGGCTAGCATCATTCTGAATGGAGAAAAATTGAAGGCATTCCCTCTAAAATCTGGAAGAAGATAGGGATGCCCTCTCTCACTACTTCTGTTCAACATAGTTCTCGAAACACTGGCCAGAGCAATTAGAGAGATTAAAGAAATCAAAGGCATAAAAATAGGAAAAGAAGAACGTAAATTATCACTATTTGAAGATGACATGATTCTATACTTAGCAGACCCAAAAAGGTATACAAAGAAACTATTAGAGCTAATAAATGAATTCACCAAAGTGGCAGGATATAAAATCAATACGCATAAATCAAAGGCATTCCTGTATATCAGCAACAAATCCTCTGAAATAGAAATGAGGACAACCACTCCATTCAAAATATCCACACACACACACACAAAAAAAAAAAATACTTGGGAATCAACCTAACAAAAGAGGTGAAAGACTTATAAAATGAAAACTACAGAACCCTAAAGAGAGAAATAGAAGAAGATCTTAGAAGATGGAAAAATATACTATGTTCATGGATAGGCAGAACTAACATCATCAAAATGGCAATATAACCAAAATTCTCTATATGTTAAATGCAATGCCAATCGGGTCTAAAAGCATGCAATGGAGGAAGGATAGCATCTTCAACAAATGGTTCTGGGAAAACTGGAAATTCATATGCAACAAAATGAAACTGAATCCATTTCTCTCGTCATGCACAAAAGTTAACTCAAAATGGATTAAGGAGCTTGATAGCAAATCAGAGACACTGCATCTGATACAAGAAAAAGTTGGCTATGATCTACATACTGTGGGGTTGGGCTCCTAATTCCTCAATAGGACACCCATAGCACACGAGTTAATAACTAGAACTAACAAATGGGACTTACTCAAACTAAAAAGTTTTTTCTCATCAAAAGAAAAAATAAGAGAGGTAAATAAGTAGTCTACATCCTGGGAACAAATCTTTACTCCTCACACTTCAGATAGAGCCCTAATATCCAGAGTATACAAAGAACTCAAAAAATTAAACAATAAGAAAACGAATAACCCAATCAACAAATGGTCCAAGGACCTGAACAGACACTTCTCAGATGAGGACATACAATCAATCAATAAGTACATGAAAAAATGCTCACCATCTCTTGCAGTCAGAAAAATGGAAAACAAACCCACCCTAAGATACCATCTCACTCCAGTATGATTGGCAGCCATTATGAAGTCAAACAACAAGTGCTGCCGACGATGTGGGGAAAAGGGTACACCTGTACATTGCTGGTGGGACTGCAAATTGGTGCAGCCAATTTGAAAGAAGTATGGAGATTTCTTGGAAGCTAGGAATGGAACCACCATTTGACCCAGCTATTCCCCTTCTCAGTGTATTCCGTAAGACCTAAAAAGTGCATGCTGCATTGACACTGCTACATTGATGTTCATAGCAGCACAATTCAAAATAGCAAGAGTGTGGAACCAACTTAGATGCCCTTCAATAGACGAAGGAAAAAAAATGTGGCATTTATACACAATGGAATAATACTCTGCATTAAAAAATGTCAAAATCATAGAATTTGCCGGGAAATAGATGGCATTAGAACAGATTATGCTAAGTGAAGCTAGCCAATCCCTAAAAAAAAAAAAACAAATGCCAATAGTTTTATTTGATATAAAGAGAGTAACTAAGAACAGAGTTGGGAGGAAGAGCATGAGAAGAAAATTAACATTAAACGGGGGTGAGAGGTGGAAGAGAAAAGGAAAGAGAAGGAAAATTGCATGGAAATGGAAGGAGACCCTCATGGTTATACAAAATTACATACAAGAGGAAGTTAGGGGAAAGGGGGGAAAAAACCAAGGGGGAGAAATGAATTACAGTAGATGGAGTAGAGAGAGAAGATGGGAGGGGAGGGGATGGGGGATAGTAGAGGATAGGAAAGACAGCCGACTACAACAGACACTACTATTGCAATACGTAAAACAGTGGATGTGTAACAGATGTGATGCTGAAACCTGTATACGGGGTAAAAATGGGAGTTCATAACCCACTTGAATCAAAGTGTGAAATATGATATGTCAAGCAATAGGTAAAGTTTTGAACAACCAACAATAAAAATTAAAGGAAAAAAACACATAGAGAACTATTTCAATGAAAAATGGACTAGATATATAACACCTACCCTTTATCATGCAAAAGGCAAGTCCAACTATACACCATGCTTCCTCTGAACGGCTTGTATTTCTATTCTGTTTGTGTTATTATTCTCCATCATAGTAGGATTAGTAGTCAGAGTCTAGTAGGGTATGGGTTAGTGTCAGGGATTCAGTATTTTGAATGGAAAAAAGGAAAATGAATCCAATGTGCATGCAAATATGGGCTACACAATAAATTTCCCACTCTCATCCAGAACAATGACTTCACATTACCTTCGCCCCAAATAAGACGCAATTAGAGGAGAAGAGTTGGAAAATCTGTGAATATATATCTGGAATGGAAAATTCAAAGGAGTTCACAACCTTGGATGTGGTAGAGGAGTTTCCAAATGTAAGGGACAAGGTAAACACTCCACATACTTGTAGCTCTTCTGGCCTAAAGTCTTCTTGAGAAACTGCCTCTGATGTTGGGAACTCAAAATATATGTTGTTGTCAGGAGCTTTAGCTTTCTTTCTAGTGAGACCATCAGAGCTGGGTCTACATCTATGTGACCTGGAGGACGTGGTTTCTTATTTTCCAATGAACACTAGGCTACAGTACTGAATTCTCTCTTTGTAAGTAAACTGTGACCACTGGGGTCTAAGAGTCTCCCCGTGTGGACTGTGAAGGCATTTGGTCATTCTCCACTTTTCGTGGTGTTTCTTGCTGCTACACTGGGAGATTGGTATTTTCTACACGAAATACAAGGAGTTGAACTGGGACACAGTGCTGAAGGGAGTTCTGTCATGTGTAGTGGGTCATGGACTGCAGGAGAATGCACCAACCAGGCTTCTAGCCCACATAGATTGTCCCCTTGTCCATAGCAACTTGATTATGAACATTGCCCTAAAAATTCTCCATATACCAATATGCCTTTACATATAAGGGTTTCCTGGCTGCACCACGTCAGTCACATGCCATTTGGAAGCAATGGCAGATCCACATGGCCCCATCACGGATGTTTTATCACAAACCTGCACACCAAAGCTTGCGCCTACAATTGAGGAGTATCCAACTTACTGGCATCTCTGTTCTACACCATTTTAATGAAACTCAGTCAATAAAGGCACTCATGATCAGCAATAGGGCATACAAAGGTTCTCCAGTGCCACCTGGTCATAGGAATTTCAAAAATTTTATGGTATTTATCCAGCCATTTTTTAAGGTGGAAGTTGGAGGCACTGTGGGTTTCAATTCATTTAGGAACCATTAAATTGTGAGGAAGCTCATTTCAATGAAATCTCTGGAGGACACTCAAAGGCAAGTCTTCCCAAAGAGTCGCCAAAAGGTCACATGAAGCCAGGCCCATTGAGGTCTACAGTGTGAGGTCTATGTGTGTTTTCACTATGGCTGCCAAGTCTTTCAGAAAAAAATCTTGTGATATCCTGGGTGAGATTCCCAGTGTTCTGTGGAAAGCCAGCCTGGGCCTAGGTCTCAGTTTCCAAGAGCGAGTCTCATGTGTGGCCTCCTAAAATCTCAAAACAATTCATGCCAATACTTCTCTGAGTTCAGTTCCATAACTCAGTCTCTAAGGGGAATCACACCAGATTTCAAGTCCTGGTTGACCTACTCATCTCTTCCAACCCCAACACAAATGACCAAAATTAAACCAAAACATTCCCACATGACCCTCATCTTATTGCATATAGACACTCATCTTAACCTCTGGCTGGAAGTTTCCATGAAGGACACAGCCCAAGACAGTGTCCAAAATAGGCTTCCTTGCCCCTTATTTTCCTAATGTCAGGGTGGCCTGAACACCCTTCCTGTAACCCAGGAGTGATCAAATAGGCCTGCTGTAATACTGCTCTGCTTCTCCAATTTGAGGCCTACTGACAGTGGGGTTTAGAATCTTTATGTGAATTGGAGTCATAAGAAAACACAAACACCACTGGGCTAGCATGTGCAGGGCTTTGAAGAAATCATTTGACCCAAATGATCCCTATTCTCACTTGCTGGAGTTCAGGAACCTTACAGTGGAAGGCAAGAGACTTTATCCTCAATGACTCCTCTTTTGGGCATTTTGGTTTTGGATTCACACATGGGATCTTTCTTTATATCAATCAGGTGCTAAGAATCTAAGCCACAGCCTCACACAGGGCCAAGAGGCTGATTCAGACACACCCCTTTCTAAAGCAATTAGGCAAAGAGCCACAGGTGAGGCCCATTCATTTCCATTTGAAAAGTGTTTTGTTCTGGCTTCACGAAGGTGTGGCCTGAGGCAAAGAAATTCCTGACATACAGGGGAATAGAACAAAAGGTAAGCAAAAGGCCCAAAGCACGGTTTTTCCACTGAGACTTTACTGGTCACACTGATATCTGAGTTTTCTTAGTTGCTCGCCATTCCCTTCAGCTATCCAGTACATGGCCATGTCACAGAGCTTGAAGGTGGTACTTCTCTTGGACACAAAACCATGAGCCTATTCTGGAGAGTGGCCAGAATTTAAAAATAAAACCAGAACTTAGGAAAATAGCAGGTGTTGCCCATCGATAAGGGAAGCCGCAGTGCATTCATATATTCGGCTGGATGAATGCTGGGAAGCTTTCTACCAGACAGGACACATCCATTCATGCATTCTCTTTTCTAATGTCTACAACCAAGAACACAATGGGATACACAGACATAGAAACACTTGCTTTATCAAATCACTTATTAGAAACAGTTCACTCCAAACCAAACAAACCGCCATTCCTACCTATTCTGAGAACATGAGACAAAAGCACAAACACACACCCACACCCACAAAGCACCTTCTTCCCCCAAGTAGGTCTCTGACTATCCGGAGTGTCCTCTGACTATTGGGCCAAACTATGTTCCCCCGAAATTGCCTGTCCTGTTTCAGATCTGGTTTCCTTGGCCAACTCTGTAAAGTTGTCAGGAGGCAGCGGTGATCCACTACCTGCTTTCTCAGGAAAGGCCACTCTTCAGAGCTTTCCTGGCTTTTGGCAATCCTCATATCAGTAGGTACCAACAAAGACTGATTCTGTCCTTGGTAAATCCAAAGAAGTGAGACCACTGCTACTGGGACTGGAATGGGATTTGGGTGCCTGGATTCTTTGATCCCAAATTCAGAGAGTTCTATCACCAAGGATGTGAGGTGAGGTCTGAGGTCACTTCCTTTAGGAACTGAATGAGCTCACACCATTTGCAACCACTTTGTCCTAACAGTTGCTTCCAAGGGTCCCCTGAAATGAAGGCTGCCCCTGCTTCCTGTTACAGTTTCACGAGTTTGAATGGTATATTAACCATAGGCAACCGGGAACAGCTCTCCACACAGCCTGGTTTGGTTCTTCTTCTCTACATTAAGAAGAAAGAGGCTGATTCAGACATATCCCTTCATCCTGACCAGGTTGTTTGCAAGAGAAGATGACTTTTGCTCACTCAGTTCCTTCATAGCTGCCTACAACTTCTCCAGGGATCATTTTTACATGTACCTTTGAGTTTCTTAGCAATAGGAAGTTCCCCTACATTCCTATATTGTAAGACCTACTCTGTCCCTGCTCTTCTGTAAAGTTATATTGAGGGAACAGTGTATGGTTAGGGTTAATAACAGGTTCAATTTGCATTAGGAATCATTCTGCTGGATGAATAATGGTATTGGAAACCTGCGATATTTACAACAATATATAGGTGAAACATAAGTATGAAAACAGAAATCTATTTAAGATTTGAAGCCCAGAAGAGCATTGGGACCTTGATTGTGATACTGAGCTTTGATTTATTTTCTGCACAGATGTCTCAGATACATCAATATACAATGGCAAAGTTCCATGTATTTTGGATGATTGATTGTCAAAGAGAACTTCCAGTCAAAAAGGGATAATCAGTAGGATTAGGAAGATAATCGGTAGGTTTAGAAAGGAGAGTGAGCATAGGATTTGGACCAAAAGTTCTTTAGCTATAGGGTTTCGGGTATAGAGTGAATGTAAATGTCACCACATGTGAAGAGTCAGTCACAATGATGAACTGGGGAAAACATGTAGGAAAGCAGATATCAATAGAGACATTAGGAAATCTGGCAAAGTGTACTCGGTAGCGAAAGGTTAATATAATAGGTACTTACCACTTCCTGTTTTCTGTATGCTTAATAAAACACTGTTGAAATCTTGAGAACTGTTTGCTAATCTTGTTCCCAGAATGTTCTGTCCTCAACTGCCAAACTGCAGAAAGTACTTCCTCACCCAGTTGCCCACAAACAGCTCACTCGCCCGGACCCATCAATAAACATCCTGCCCTGCCCTCTCAAAGGAAAGTATATAAGCTCTGCTTAAGCTGTTCTCAGGGCTCTCTGCTCTATTCAAGTGAACTCTGAGCCCCAGCATGCTGGACCCATAATAAACCCTTTGCTTTTGCATGAGACAGTCTCTTGGTGGTTTCTTCCCCGGACGCTCGCCCGACCTTTACATATGGAGGTTCCACTGAGATCCAGCAGCGGCAGATGAGAGACCCCAACGGGCTCCTCTCGGGGTATGTAAGGCGCCTCTTTCTGGTTTCAGGTTTCAGGTTAGGGCTTGGCAAAATGGCTGTTGATGAAGAGTGTGAGCTCTCTCCGACGATGGCTGACAGACATGTCATAGAGCCACAGGCCACGTCACTGGGGGACTCCCCAGAGAACTCGGGAAATCGAGGAACAATAGTCTCCTCAACTCAGTGATATTTTGTTTCAGATTCGGCATATCCAGCCCATCAGGTTTTGCCGGCTACTCAGTCCTGGTCTCAGTGTTGGACGTCCATTGCCTGTCTTTATTGTTTTGTCTTGTCTGTGTCGTGTGTCGTTGCTTTTACTGATTGTTTATCTTTCATAATGGGATAGAGCACTTCAATGCCTCTTTCCCTGACCCTTGATCATTGCACCAAAGTCCGCTTAAGGGCTCAGAATCTTTCTTTTTCAGTAAAACGCTGGACCTGGCAGACTCTCTGTGCCTCAGAATGGCCCACCTTTGGATTCAGATAGCCCCTAGAAGGATCTTTCTACTTCCCACTAATTTAAAAAGTCAGAGATATTGACTTTCAGCCAGCGCCACATAGACATCAGGATCAAGAGACATATATCTTAACTTTTCAGGACATCTGCAATTCTCCTCCTCCATGTGTGAAGCTTTTCCTTGCCCCTGCCCCCACTCCTACTCCTTCCCTCATGCTCTCTCAAACCTTCTGCTCCTCCTCCTCCTTCAACCTCTGTTCTCCCTGAGTCACAAGCTTTGACTCTACTGGACTCTCGTCCTACTACTTATTCCCTGCCCTCGTCCCCCAACCCCCAACACCCTCTAAGTAATTCCCCTGCTGCTGACTCAGCCTGTCCACCATTGGAGGAAGCTAAGCGAGCCCAGCGCACTCCAAATAACTCCCCTGCAGCAAACACACCCCCTCCTCCCCTGGAGGATGCTGGCCCGGCTAAAGGAATTTGCCGGCCTTGAATGATTGAAATCCCTGGAACTCCCGTGATGCTCCCTCTCCATTTCTAAGGAACAATGATTGATGACAACCATGGGGGAAAAGTGCAAGCCTACCAGTTTTTACCTTTCTCCTCTTCAGACCTAAATAACTGGAAAAATAACAATCCCCCTTTTACTGAGGACCCCACCTGGGTCTCAGGTGTGGTTGAATCATTGATGTTTTCACACCAGCCTACTTGGGATGACTGCCAACAACTCCTAGGGACTCTCTTCATGACAGAGGAACAAAAGAGAATCTTCCTGGATTCTAGAAAAAAATATTCTCGGACCAGATGGGTGACCGACAAAACTTCCCAACATATGCAAAGCCGCCTTTCCCTTGCACAGACCCAACTGGGACCCCAAAACCTGTGAAGGTAATGAGCATCCTTCCTCTTATTGCCGGACTCTAATAGTGGGTATCTTAGTGGCCGCTAGGCGATCAACTATTTTGGCCAAGGTAAGAGAGATTATTCAAGGGACTGATGAATGTCCCTCCATGTTCCTACAGGGAATTATGGAGGCATATAAGAGATTTACCCCTTTCGATCCTCAGGCAGAGAATCAAAAGGCATCTGTCATGGTGGCCTTTATTGGGCAAGCTGTTCTGGATATTACAAGACAGTTACAATGCTTAGATGGATTACAAGATATGACTTTGAGAGGTTTAGTCAGAGAAGCCAAGAAGGTATACTAAGAGAGAAACTGAGGAAGAGTATGGAGCAAAGGGAGGATAAAAGAAACAAAAGACAGACTAAGGCATTGACTAAGGTCCTGGTCACAACAACAAATAGACCAGAAATTAAGAAACATGGAGACAGGAAGGGACACCGGGGACCACACTAGAGGCCACCCCTGGCCTCAATTCAATGTGCCTACTCTAAAAAAAAGGACACTGGGCTAAAGAGTGCCCTAGAAAGAGACAGCCAGGCCAGCTGGACATTCTGACTCTGTAGGATTACTAAGAAAGTCGGGGCTCAGATCCTCTCCTTGAGCTCAGGTTAACTTTTGAAGTGGAGGGGACCCCAGTATACATTGAAGTGGATACAGGGGCAATATATTCTGCCTTTAAGGCCCCATTGGAACCTCTATCAAATAAAAGGTCTCTAATTCAAGGGGCTAATGGCAGTAAATATCAGGCTTGGACAACTAAGAGGACCATGGACCAGGGGAAAGGAAAAATCCATCACTCCTTCCTAGTAATCCCAGAATGCATGGCCCCATTGATTGGCAGAGATCTGCTCACAAAGCTCTGGGCCAAAATAACTTTTAACCCTGAAGGCCCCCAAGTGGAATTTCTAAATCCTTCAGTAAAAACTCCTATTATCACGGCTCTAACTATGTCAGTAGAAAATGTACATCAAATCACTCACCTTGGTTCAAAGAAACTGCATTCATTTTTGAAGGATCAAAAACAGTTTTCCACTAACCGACTCACAGTGAAAGGAAACAACTGAATGGATAACAAAAGCCTGTTGGTTCCATCAATTGGTTAATTCTTACCCTTCCAAGCTTCCTGCAGGAAAGCACCTACGAGGAACCAGACCAGGACAATTCTGGGAAGTGGACTTTACTGAAATTAAGCCAGCAAGGAATGGACTTAAATATCTCCTAGTCTTTGTAGATACATTTTCAGGATGGATTGAAGCTTTCCCCCCCCAAAAAAAGAAAAGAAAAAAAATGAAACAGGGCAAATGGTGGTCAAGAAGATTCTGGAAGATATTTTTCCAAGGTATGGCCTGCCTAAAGTAATAGGGTCTGATAATGGACCGGCGTTCGTGGCCCAGGTAACTCAGAGGTTAGCAAGGACCCTGGGGATTAATTGGAAATTACATTGTGTCTACAGACCCCCGAGTTCAGGACAGGTAGAAAGAATGAATAGAACCATTAAAGAGACCATAACGAAATTAAGCTTAGAGACCGGCATAAAAGATTGCACTATGCTCCTGCTTTATGTACTGTTTCATGCAAGAAATACTCAATCTATTTCTTTGTGTAACCTCACACCCTGTGAAATTCTCTATGGTGTCCCTCCTCCAGTAAGGGTCCTACCCCAACTCTAAGACCTAACGATTCCTTCCACACCCCCTTGCTTAACAGACTTAAAGCTCTTGAAAGAACTCAGAGACACCTGTGAAAACAGATGGCCACTGCCTACCAACCTGGGGATGAGGGGACTCTACAGCAATATCAAATAGAGACTTCATCTATGTAAGACGACATCTGGTGTCATCCCTGGAACTCCCCTGAAAAGGACCATACCAGGTGCTACTTATAACACCTACAGGTTAAAGGTAGTCAAAATCACTTCCTGGATCCCTACCTCTCATCTCAAGCCTGTGCCCTGTCCAGACTCTGGCTGGAAACTGGAAAAGACTGGAAACCCTTTCAAATTGTGGATTCGCTGTGTGGATAAGGCTATAGACTCTCCCCTTGACCACCAGTAGTCCTAACCCTCATAAGCCTGTTCAGCAGCGATGTCTGATCACAAATCCTACTGGAAAGGAAGTATGGTCTATCTTGCATACAGCCCGCTTAGGGACCTGGTGGCCATCTCTCCAGCCAGACATTTGTCAGCTGCGTATAGGTCTTCCCTATTGGGATATCCCTAATGAAGAGGATCCCACTAAAATTCCATTAAATTCCTTCCATACCATAGATAATGGAAACAAACATTATTGATGTAGGGACACGCGAGCCAGATGCTGGTTGGCTAGCCTAGATTACTATGTTTGCCCAGTGTACTATCAAAGCCACAAACAGTCAAGGCTGTGTGCTGGAAACGCCAACATCTTCTGTAAGTCATGGGGATGTGAGCATACAGGGACTGCCACATGGAACCCAAACTCCTCATCAAATTCTGTACACAGCATTGGCCATATTACCAATTAGACAACCAAAACTGATGGCCCCCTGAGGGGTCTCTAGATCTTCAAATTCTGTGTGACCTTTTTAACTTCTGCAAGTGCTCAAAAGGGTGAAAGGAGATTCCTCTATGTGGAGGCCTTTTCTCTCCTTTGCTCACATCGTGAACTATGCTTCTCCAATACATGCTCACCCTCAGCCTTCTGCTCTAGACTCTCTGTTGTCACTCCCACATCATCAACTTGATTTCTCCCCTCCAATTACTATATTAAAAACCCAAACCTCCACCGTTTCTCAGACCATTGCCCCCTTGCTGAGGTAGCAGGTACTGAGGTAACCCTCCACTCACTCACTCCTCTCTTCTCCTGTCAGTGCCCACACTAGGTCCCACCAGGTCCTCTTACCAGCTAACCCAAAGCTCAAACCAGCTGAGAAGAGCCCTCAGACCCCTATCCAAGATGTAATGAAAATGGCCTTTAAAGTTGCTTTGTCATCACTGAAAACAGGTTACTAAGAATTTAAAGTCCCTTACAGGCTTTTTGGGATACTCACTCCCATCTCCCTCTCTGTTCTACCCGTTCTACTACTCATGTTTTTGGTGCTAGGAAGATCTCAAAACCCTTTTCCATTATTCTTTTACATCTCTCCTTCCTCATTCTCAGATCCAAAGAGCTGCGCTCAGCCCTGCATTTCCCGTCTTCCCCCTCTGTACCAGGCCCACAGGAAAGTCTTAACTGACCTTATCCAGAAGTTTTCACCATGGCTAACTTTAGGACTTTCAGCAAAAGAGTCCCTATAAAAGAGTTCAGTGTAGATAAACTTCCTCTTTTTGTGTTGCCCTGGTCTACCTGGCAACTGGCTGAAAAAAATCAGCACTCCTGAGCTAGACACACCCTTACTAGTTTTTCACAACATATGTGATCAAGGCCTCTGGCCTTGAGCTGGGGCTTCATAGAGATGGCTATATTTGTAAGATGGATAAGTTGCAAACTGGGCTCCGTGGAAACAGCTGGCAGAGGGAAAAAAGGGGAAAAAAAAAGCTCTCCCGCACCCAGGTGTCCTTGAAAATTTAACTTGCCCAGAACTGAGGAAAAATCAGAAACAAAAACTGCTCTTTGTGAACTTCTGCAGACTGTGAACTTCAGAGCCCCTTCCCTTACATGTTGGGTACAAAATTCTGAAACTACCTAAACTTGGGTTTCAGGGGATTAATTGATTACAACAGAAGCAATGCCCTCTGAATCTGGTTGCAACCAAATATGACTGTTTCCTTGTCTTTGGTGCTATCTTAGGTGCCTTGCCTTTTCCGTCCCTACAACAATATAATTCTATATACTTAAACGTTGTTTATGTTTTTATGAAATGGTCAACAGAAGTGATTAATTGTGTAATGGTGCAGATGTTTCCCAGAGTGCTCTATTATGACGCAGGTTCATTTGAAGATCAAATAGAGGGGCATACAACCCGGTTCAGGTGGGAACATATATCTCTCACCTTAGCCATTCTATTATGAATAGGAGTTGCTGCCCGGGTTCGCACAGGAACCACTGCCCTGGTCCATGGGACACAACAAATGACCCAATTAGAAGCAGCTATAGATCAAAACTTAAAGATATTAGAAAATTCCATCACAGCTTTGCAGGAATCTTTTACCTCTCTCTTTGAAGTTTGCTGGGAGCCATCAGCCAAGTAGGTATGACAAATTCCTTGCCAGCTTACTCCCATGCTGTCTAGTGGAAGGACTTCTGAAAGGTGACCTTGCTCAAGGACCAGGGCAGGATCCGTGTTTAGGGTGTTCCCCCTTTAGAATAGGGCGGTTTAGCATAATAGGAGATTAGGGTGTTCCCCCTTTAGAATAGGGCAGTTTAGCATAATAGGAGATTAGGGTGTTCCCCCTTTAGAATAGGTCGTATCCTGCTGCTGAGTTCCTCTTGAGTGCTTAGGGTCAGACAGTATATTTTGGGAGACAGAAGCCCATGCAGAGTGGATTTGGGAGAGAGTGGATTTGGGCAGAGAACGTGGATTCCCCCAGAGCGTGTTTGTAGACGGCCGGTGTGAGTTCGGGAATAAAGAATTGCTGTTTGAATCTACAAGCTGTGTGGAGACTCGTGATTTGTGCCCAGCCAAAGACTGCGGCAGAAGTTGTTTTACAGAAAAGTCGAGGGTTGGACCTCCATTTTATGAGAGAAGGGAGCCTTTGTGCTGCATTGAGGAAAGAATTTTTTTTTTTTTTTTTTTTTTTTTTTTAATGTCGACCATACTGGAGTTGTAACAAACTCTATGAGTAAATTAAAAAGATGCCTTGAAGAGCATCAAAGAGAGATAGAGACCCAAAATTGGTGGTTTGAGTCTTGGTTTACACAGTCCCCCTGGTTAACTACATTTTAATCAACCCTGGCCGGTCCAATAATAATCCTCATTTTATTGCTTACTATAAAACCCTGTTTCTCAACCATGTAATTTCTTTTCTCCAAGCTCAAATTGGACAAGTTAAACTTATGTTAATACCCCACTAGCATACATAAAATGTGACACCCCCCAACAATCACTTTTATGATTAAAAGTAGCCAGAAGAAGAAGTGGGGAATGAAATGTTAATAAAATATGTACTTGTCACTTCCTGTTTTTCTGTACGCTTAACAAAACACTGTTGAAATGTTGAGAAATGTTTCCTAATCTTGTTCCCAGAATGTGCTGTCCCCAACTGCCAAACTGCAGAATGTACTCCCTCACGCGTTTACACACAAACCGCTTACTCGCCCTGACCCATCAATAAACTTCCCTCCCTGCCCTCTCCAAGAAAATTATATAAGCTCTGCTTAAGATGTTCTCAGGGCTCTCTGCTCTATTCAAGTGAGCTCTGAGCCCCAGCATGCTGGACCCCAAATAAACCCTTTCTGTTGCATGAGATAGTCTCTTGGTGGTCTCATCCTCTGACACTCGCCCTACATTTACTTGGATGATTGAATGTAGATGAGAACATCCATTCAAAAGTGATAGTCGGTAAAATTAGGAAGATAGTCAGTAGGTTTAGGAAGAAGAGTTAGTATAAAATTTGGAACAAAAGTTATTTAGCAATAGGGTTTCGGTTACAGAGTGAATGTAAATGTCAACACAAGTGAAGAGTCAGTCACAATGATGAATTGGAGAAAATATGTTGGAAAGCAGATATCAATACAGACATTACAAAATCAGGCAAAGTATAAAGTCAGTGATAGGATTAGATATTTTCAACAGGGTTGAGTTTGAATATATAATCTTAGGAAGAAACGAATATGTAGTCATCAATAGGATTGATATTTGAAAGCATTAGGCAAATTGGAAATTGATGATTTTAGTAATCCATGTTCACTTTCCATTTAGGCTTTGGTACAAATAAAAGTTTGACCTTTGAATTTTGTGTCCAGAATATTACTGTGATAAAATGTATATATAGATCGGGTGACATAAGAATTTCTTCCACCATTTTTGGGAGCAATATTTTGAAGACTTATAAATTAGTATTTGGGGTACAAACAGGTGTACCCTGTGTCTATGAATATAGAGATAATGCATGAATAGACCAACTGTGAATAAGTAATATAACTGGTTCCACTTTAAATGGTGGATTGAATTGATATCTGAAAATATGAAAAATCTTATATTGATATACAATCATTCATTCCAACAAGTTATACATCAATGTTAATATTAGGGTTATGGTTTATCATGAAGGGTGTGTGAGTTTTGCTTCAATGTGATTATGAAAATCGAAAATAATGTGTTTGGAAAAAAGAATCTTGAGAAGACCAGTTAAGAAATATGGAAGAATACATGTGTTCTAAAGTAGGAAGTGATTGAAAGTGAAAAAACGCCTATAATTTTGTCATCTTTTTGATGAAATATATATCCTATGATGTGCATAAACTCAAGAAATAGTAATGTACCAGTGTTGAATTAAAATGAACATCAAAATACACATCATGTTCCATTTGAATCTTCTTGCATTGAGTTTAAACTGGGTCAGTTACTCTAGATATATTAGGATTTGTATGCAACATTCACTGAAGTTAGTTTTCAGTACAAAAAACAAAGAAGCATTTCAGGTGGATGAATATTTCTGAGAATAATATTTAGAAAAGATCATCATAAAACCACATACATGAATATGAATGAATTAAGGGAGTGTATATTAAGATACAAATATTTCATATTTTGAAAAATCTGGAGAATGTGTGTATGTATATATATACACATATATATACATACACACAAACACATTAAAAACTCGCAATATATATGCTATTCGAAATTCATCATGAAATATTTATCATTCACAGATCTAAAATATTCATTTTACTGAACATGGATTTATGTATAATGTTGTAAAACTAGGAAGCTCATCCATTGGTTATATTTTCAGTTCCAACGGTGTTTAGGAGGAGTGATCTTCTCTCACAATTTGTATCTGCCAAGTCGTTCACCTCACAAGAATGTAGGTGTGGTACCAGGTAGGATTCTATATGTGTTTATTGCTGTTGCATTGGGAGTTTAGTAATTGCTTCATGGAATCCAAGGAGTTCAACTGGGACACAGTGCTGGAGCGAGTTCTGTCAGGCGTGGTGGGTCAGGGTATGCAGGAGAATGCACCAACCAGGCTTCTATCCCACATTGCTTGCCCCCTTAAACATAGCAACCTGATTGTAAACATTGCCCTGAAACCTCACCATATAACAAGATGCCTTTGCATAGGAGGGTCTGCTGACTGCACCATGTCAGTCACAAGCCATTTGGAAGCCAATGGCAGATCCACATGGCCCCACCACAGATGTTTTTCACACACCTGCCAACCACTACTCTAGGACAACTACTCAGCAGGCTCCAACTTATTTTCATGAAACCCAATCAATCAAGGCACGGTCTGGTACACTCATGATCAGCAACAGAATGTCCAATGGTTCTCCAGTGCCACCTGGTCATGGGAAATTGAAAATTTTCATGGTATTTATCTAGCCATTTTTCAAGGATGAAGTTGGATGCACTGTGGGTTTCAATTCATTCAGGAACCATTAAATGTTGAGGAAGCTCATTTCAATGAAAGTTCTGGAGAATTCTCACAGGCAAGGCTTCCCGAAGAGTGGCCAAAAGGTCATATGAAGCCAGGGCCATTGAGGTCTAAAATGTGATGTCATTGTCTGTTTTGACTCTCAACAATGGCTTCCAAGTCTTTCAGAATAAAATCATGTGATATCCTGGTTGAGATCAGATTGCCCTGTGGAAAGCTACCCTGGGCCTTGATCTCAGTCTCCAAAGATGACTCTCATGCGTGGCTTCCTCAAATCCCAACACAATTCATGGCAATACTTCTCTGAGGTGAGTTCCAGAACTCAGTCTCTAAGGGGAATCACACCAGAGTTCAAGCCCAGGTGGACCCAGTCATCTCTTCCAACTGCCACACAAATGACCACAATAAAACCGATATTCTCCCACATGGCCCTCATCTTCTTCCATATTGACACTCATCATAACCTCTGGCTGGAGGTGTCCATGAGGGACGCAGCCCAAGACAGTGTCCAAAATAAGCTCCATTGCTCCTCATTTGCCTAAATTCGGGGTGGCCTGGACACCCTTCCTTTGTACCAGGAGTGATCAAAAAGGCCTGCCCGTAATACTGCACCACTTTTCCCATTTGAGGCCTATTGAGTGTCGGTTAAAGATACTTTATGTGAATTGGAGTGATGAGAAAACCTAAGCACCTACGGGATAGCCTCTGAAGGGCTTTGATGAACTCATCTGACCCAAATGATCCCTATTCTCACTTGATGGAATTCAGGAACCTTACAGAGGAAGGCAAGAGACTTCATCCACAATGACAGCTCTTTTTGCCATTTTTGATTTGGATGCACACATGGGATCTTTCTTTAGATCCATCAGGTGCTGAGAATCTAAGTCAAAGAATCACACTGGGCCAAGAGGCTGATTCAGACACAACTCTTTCCAAATCAATTAACGAAAGAGCCAAAGGTGAAGCCTATTTATTTCCATTTGAAAACTATTTTGTTCAGGATTCACAAAGGGGTGGCTTGAGACAAAGACTTCCTGACTCTCAGGGCAACAGAACAATAGGTAAGCAAATGGCCCAAAGCAGGGTTTCTCCACTGAGACTTTCCTGGTCAACTGATATCTGAGTTTTCTCAGATGCTCGTCATTTCCTTCAGCTATCCAGAACATTGCCTTGTCACAGAGCTTGGAGGTTGTACATAACTTAGACACAAAACCATGAGCCTATTCTGGAGAGTGTCCAGAATTCTGGAAAAAAAACAGCAAATTAGGAAGGTAGCAGGTATTGCCCATTAATAAGGCAATCCACAGTCCATTCATAAAATGGGCAGGATGAATGCTGGGAAGCTTTCTACTAGACAGGACATATCCATTGATGCATTCTCTTTTCTAATGTCTACAACCACGGACACAGTGTGATACACAGACCCAGAAACACTTGCCTTGTCAAACGACTTACTAAAAACAGTTCACTCCAAACCAAACAAACTGACTTTACTTCCTATTCTCAGAACATGAGACAAAACCACAAACCCACACCCACACTGACAATGACACCTTCTTCCCCCAAATAGGTATGAGACTATCCGGAGTATCCTCCGACTGGTGGGCCATACTATGTTCCCCCAAAATGTCCTGTTCTGTCTCAGATCTGGTCTCCTTGGCCAACTCTGTGAAGTTGTCAGGAACCAGGAGTGAGCCGCTACCTGCTTTTCCAGGAAAAGCCCATCTTCCGAGCTTTCCAGGCATTTGGCCTCCTCACCTTAGGAGGAACCAAGAAAGACTGATTCTGTCCTTGGTAAATCCAAACAAGTGAGACCACTGGGACTGGGACTGGGACTGGATCTGGGTGCCTGGCGTCCTGGATCCCATGTTCAGAGAGTTCCATCAATAAGGAAGTGAGTTGAGGTCACTTTTTTCAGGAACTGAATGAGATCACTGCCTCGGCAACCACTTTGTCCTAAGAGTTTCTTTCAACGGTCCCATGAGATGGAGGCTGCCCCTACTTCCTGTGACACTTTCACAAATTAGAATGGTATATCAACCATAGGGAACCAGGAACAGCTTTCCACACAGTCTTGGTTTGGTCCATATTCTCTACATTAAGATGAGAGAGGCTGATTCAGAATCATCCCTTCATCCTGACCAGGTTGTTTGCGATGGAAGATGACTTTTGCTCTCTCAGGTCTTTCATACCTGCCTACATCTTCTCCAGGGATCATTTCTGCATGGCGCTTTGAGGTTCTCAGCAGATGGAAGATCCACTACATTCCTGTATTGTAAGATCAACACTGTCCCTGCTCTTCTGTAAACATGTTATTAACACAAACAGTGTATGGTTAGTGTTAATAACATGTTCCATTTGGGTTAGGAATTATTCTGCTGCATGAATAATGGTATTGGAAACTTGTGATTATTTTAAGAATATAGAGATGAAATATATGTATGAAAAAAGAAATCTAAGTAAGATTTGAAGCCCAGAAGGGCATTGGGCCCTTGATTGTGATACTTAGCGTTGAATTACATTCTGCACCGATGTCTCAGATAAATCAATACACAATAGCATAAGACCTTGTTACTTGAATGATTGAATGTAGAAGAGAACATCCAGTCAAAAAGGGATACTCGGTAGGATTAAGAAGATAGTTAGTATGTTTAGGAAGAAGAGTGAGTATAGGATTTGGAACAAAAGTTCTTTAGCAATAGGTTATTTATTAGAGTGTGAAAGTAAATGTCAGCACATGTGAAGAGTCAGTCACAATGATGAACTGGGGAATATATGTAGGAAAGCAGATAGCAATAGAGACATTATGAAATCAGGCAAATTATAAAGTGAGGGATAGGATTAGACATTTTCCATTGGGTTGAGTTTGAATATATAATTTTAAGAAGAAACACATGTGTAGTCACCAATAGAATTGACATTTGAGAGCATTAGGGAACCTGGACATGGATGTTTTTAGTAATCCATGTTTTCTTTCCATTTGGGCTTTTATACAATCATAAGTGTGACCTTTGCATTTTGTGTCCAGAATATTTCTGTGATTAAATGTATATGAAGATCAGGTGACATGAGTCCACTTCCACCATTTCAGGGAGCAATATTTTGAAGACGTATAAATTAGTATTGGGGGTACAAAGAGGTGTACACTGTGTCTATAAATATAGAGATAATGCATGAATAGACCATAGTGTGAATAAATAATATAACTGGTTCCACTTTAAATAATGGATAGAATTGATATCTGAAAAGATATAAGAAATCTTATATTGACATACAATCATTCATTCAAACCAGTTATACATCTAATGGTAATATCAGAGTGATAATTAATATGAATGGTATGTGAGTTTTGCTTCCAAAGTGATTATGGAAATCAAAATTAATGTGTTTGGTATGAAATCTCATGAAAAGACCAGTCAAGAAACTTAGAGGAATACATGTGTTCTGAAGCAGGACGTGATTAAAAGTGAAACAAATGCCTATAAATTTTTGAACTTGTGGATGAAATCATATATCCTATGATGTCCATAAACTGAAAAAATAATAATGTACCAATATTGAATAAAAATGAACTTCAAAATACACATCATGTCCCGTAGGATTCTACTTGCATTGATGTTTAACTGATTCAGTTACTGTAAAAATATTAGGATTTGTAAGCTCCATTCACTGAAGTTAGTTTTCAGTACTAGGAAATAATTATGTATTTCAGGCAGATGAATATTTCTGAGAATTATCTTGTGAAAAGTTGATTATAAACCACATATAGAAACATGAGTGAATTTAAGGAGTGTATAATAAGAAACATATATTTCACATTTTGAAAAATCTGGACAGTATATATATATATATATATATATATATATATATATATATATATATATAGATAGATAGACAGACACACACAGACATTATAATGTAGCAATCTATATGCTAATCGAAATTCACCGTGTAATACATATCATCCACATATCCAAAAATATTCATTTTACTGAACATCGATTTATATATAATGTTGTTCATCTAGGAAATTCACCAATAGGTTTAATTTTCAGTTCCATCATGATTTAGGGGGATTGATATCTTATCAAAATATGTATCTTTCAAAATCAGTGAGCTTACAAAAATGTACTTGTGATACCAGGTAGGATTCTAAATATGCATAAAAAATACATGTGATGAATAGGCTACAGAGAAAGGGAGACAGAAATTTACATATGTGTTAACTTTAAAAACTCATTGAGAACTATTACAATGAAAAGTTGACTAGATTTATAACACATACCCTTGATAAAGCAGAAGGGAAGTCCAAGTATGCACCATGCCTCCTATGAACGGCCTGTATTTCTATTCTGTTAGGTTTCTTGTTCTCCATCATATTAGGATTAGTAGTCAGAGTCTAGTAGGTTATGGGTTAATGTCAGGGATTCATTATTTCAAATGGAAAATATGAAAATGAATCTAATGTGTATGCAAATATGTGCTACACAAAAATCATCCCACTCTCATCCAGAACAATGCCTTGACATAACCTTCGCCCCAATTAAGACACAATTAGTGGAGAAGAGTTAGAAAATCTGTGAATACATATGTGGAAATGAAAATGCTCAGGAGTTCACAGCCTTGGAGGCAGTAGAGGAATTTCCAAAAGTATGGGATAGGGTAAATACTCCACAAATATGGAGTTCTGCTGGCCTAATGACTCTTTGAGAAACTGCCTTTGAGGTTGGGCCCTTGTAATATATGTTGTTGTCAAGAGCTTCAGCTTCCTTTGTAGTGAGACAATCAAAGCTGGATCTGCATATATGTGACCTGAAGGACATGGTTTCTTCTTTTCTAGTGAACATGAGGCAGCAGTTCTAAATTCCCTCATTGTAGGTAAACTGTGGCCACTGGGAGCTAAGTGTCTCCTCTTGTGGACTGAGAAGCCATTTGGTCATTCTCCACTTTTCCTGGTGATTCTTACTGCTGCACTGGGAGTTTGGTATTGGCTTCAGTAAATACCATGAGTTCAACGGGGACACAGTGCTGGAGGGAGTACTCTCACGTGTGGTGGGTCAGGGTGTGCAGGAGAACGCCCCAACCAGGCTTCTATTCAACAAAGCTTGCCCCCTTGTCTGTAGCAACCCAATTCTGAACATTGCCCTAAAACCTCTCAATGTAACAAGATGCCTTTACATATAAGGGTCTGCTGGCTGCACCATGTCAGTCAAAAGGCATTTGGAAGCCAATGGCAGATCCATGTGGCCCCATCACAGATGTTTTATCATACACCTGCAAACCACTGCTCTAGGCCCACTACTAAGCAGGTTCCAACGTACTGGCATCTTTGTTCTACACCATTTTCATGAAACCCAGTAAATCAAGGCACTGTCTGGTACACTCATGATCAGCAACAGAACATCCAATGATTCTCCAGTGCCACCTGCTCTTGGGAATTATTCCATGGTATTTATCTAGCCATTTTTTAAGGATGAAGTTGGTGTCACTGTGGATTTCAATTCATTCAGGAACCATTAAATGGTGAGGAAGCTCATTTCAATGAAAGCTCAGGAGAACTCTCACAGGCAAGTCTTCCCAAAGAGTGGCCAAAAGGTCAAATGAAGCCTGGCCCATTGAGGTCTACAATGTGAGTTCCATGTGTTATTTGACTCTCAAGTATGGCTGCCAAGTCTTTCAGAATGAAATCATGTGATATCCTAGCTGAGATTCCCAGTGCTCTGTGGAAAGCCATCCTGGGCCTAAATCTCAGTCTCCAAGGGCAACTCTCCTGCATGGCCTTCTAAAATCCCAACAGAATTCATGGTAATACTTCTCTGATTTCAGTTCCAAAACTCAGTCTCTAAGGGGAATCACACCATAGTTCAAGCCCAGGTTGATCCAGAAATCTCTTCCTACTGCCACACAACTGACCACAATTAATACCAAAACACTCCCACATGGCCCTCATCTTCTTTTATATAGACACTCATCATAACCTCTGGGTTGAGGTTTCCATGAGGGGTGCATACCAAGACAGTGTCCAAAATAATCTCCCTTGCCTCTAATTTGCCTAAAGTCAGGGTGGCCTGGAAACCCTTCCTGTTAACCAGGAATGATCAAATACGCCTGCCATTAATACTGATGTACTTCTCCAAATAATCTCACTGGGCCAAGTGGCTGATTCAGACACATCTCTTTACAAAGCAATAAAACAAAGAGCCACAGGTGATGCCTATTCATTTCCATTTGAAAACTCTTTTCTTCAGGATTCACAAAGGGGTGGCCTAAGGCAAAGACCTTCTAGATATTCACAGCACCAGAACCATAGGTAAGCAAAATTCCCAAAGCAGGGTTTCTCCACATAGACTTTACTGGTCACACTGATGTCTGAGTTTCCTGAGATGCTCCCATTTCCTTCAGCTCTCCAGTACATGACCATGTCACAGTATCTTGAACAGAAAACCATGAGCCTATTCCGGAGAGTGCCCAGAATTCAGGAATAAAACAGGAAATTAGGAAGATAGTAATTGCTACCCATCCATAAGGAAAGCTGCAGTCCAATCATAAATTGGGCAGTATGAATTCTGGGAAGCATTATACTAGACAGGACACATTCATTGATGCATTATGTTTTCTAATGTCTACAACTACAAACACAGTGGATACATAGACATAGAAACACTTGCCTTGTCAAACGACTTACTAGAAACAGTCCACTTCAAATCAAACAAACTGCCTTTCCTACCAATTCTCAGAACATGAGAAAAAACAACAAACTCACACCCACAACAACATAGGACTTTCTTCCCCCAAGTAGGTCTTTGACTCTCCGGAATTACCTCTGATTGTTGTACCATACTATGTTCCCCCAAAATGCCCTGTACTGTCTCAGATCTGGACTCCTTGGCAAACTCTTTGAAGTTGTCAGGAGCCAGCTTTGAGCCACTACCTTCTTTCTCAGGAAAGGCCACTCTCCAAAGCTCTCCTGGCATTTGGCCATTCTCAAATCAGTAGGTACCAAGAAAGACTGATTCTGTCCTTGGTAAAACCAAACAAGTGAGCCCAGTGGGACTGGGTCTGGGACTGGTTCTGTGTGCCTGGCTTCTGGGATTCCAAGTTCAGAGTGTTCCAAGACCAAGGAAGTGAGATAGGTCACTTCCGTTCGGAACTGAATGAGGTCACTGGTTTGGCAACCACTTTGTCCTAACAGTTCCTTCAAAGGGTCCCATGAGATGGAGGCTGCCCCTACTTTCTGTGACACTTTCACAACTTAGAACGATATATCAACCATAGGCACCCGGGAACAGCTCTCACACAGACCTGGTTTGGTCCATCTTCTCTACATTAAGAAGAGAGAGGCTGATTCATAAACATCCCTTCATCCTAACCAGGTTGTTTGCCTTACATGATGACTTTTGCCCTCTCAGGTCCTTTATAGCTGCCTTCATATTCCCCAGGGATAATTTCTGCATGGACCTTTGAGGTTCTCAGCGGGTGGAAGATCCCCTATATTCCTCTATATTAAGACCAACTCTGTCCCTGTTCTTCTATAAAGTTAGATTGAGGGAACAATGTATGGTTAGGGTTAATAACATGTTCTATTTAAGTTAGGAATCATTCTGCTGGATGAATAATGGTATTGGGAACCTGGGATATTTATAAGAATATAGATTTGAAATATAAGTATGAAAACAGAAATCTAGGTAAGATTTTAAGCCCAGAAGCGCATTGGGCCCTTGATTGGAATACTTAGCATTGAATTTCGTTCGCACAGATGTCTCTGATAAATCAATATACAATGGCATATCATCTTGTACCCTGGATGATTGAATGTAGAAGAGTTCATCCAGTCAAAAAGGGATAGTTGTTAGGATTAGGAAGATAGTCGGTCTGTTTCGGAAGAAGAGTGAGTATAGGATTTGGACCAAAAGTTCAATAGCCCTAGGTTTTCGGTTAGAGAGTGAATGTAAATTTCAGCACATGTGGAGAGTCAGTCACAATGATGAACTGGGAAAATTATGTAGGAAATCAGATATCAATACACACATTATGAAATCAGGCAAAGTATAAAGTGAATGATAGGATTAGACATTATCAACAAGGTTGAGTTTCAATGTATAATCTTAGGAAGAAACAAATATTTAGTCACCAATATGATTGACATTTGAGAGCATTAGGAAACCTGGACATGGATGTTTTTAGTAATCCAGGATCACTTTCCATCTAGGATTTGCTACAATCAGAAGTGTGACCTTTGCATTTTGTGATCAGAATATTACTGTGATAAAATGTATATGTAGATCAGGTGACATGAGTATTTCTTCTAACATTTTGGGAGCAATATTTTGAAGAGGTATAAATTAGTATTGGGGGTACACAGAGTTGTACCCTGTGTCTATGAATGTTGAAGAAATGAATGAATTGACAATACTGTGAATAAATAATATACTGTTTCCACTTTAAATCATGGATTGAATTGATATCTGAAAATATATAAAAATCTTATATTGATATACAATCATTCATTCCAACGAGTTATACATCTAATGGTAATATTAGGGTTATGTTTTATCATGAAGGGTGTGTGAGTTTAGCTTCAAAAGTTATTATGGAAATGGAAAATAATGTGTTTGGAAAGAAATCTCATGAAAAGATGAGTCAAGAAATATAGAGGAATTCATATGTTCTGAAGCAGGATTTGATTGTAAGTATAAAAAAAGCCTATAAATTTCCTAACTTGTGGATGAAATATATATCCAATGATGTGCAAAAACTGAAAAAATAGTAATGCACCAGTTTTGAATGAAAATGAACGTCAAAATACACATCATATCCCATAGGAATCTACTTGCATTGATGCTAAACTGGCTCAGTTACTGTAGAAATATTATGATTTGTATGCACTATTCACTGAAGTTAGTTTTCAGTACTAGGAAACGAATACGTATTTCAAGTGGATGAATTTTTATGAGAATAATCTTGTGAAATGTTGACTATAAATTTACATATATGAACACGAATGAATTTAGGGAGTGTATAATAAGAAACATATATTTCATATTTTGAAAAATCTTGAGAGTTTATATATATATATATATATAGATATATAGATAGATAGATAGATAGATATAGATATGTGTGTGTGCATTTATGTATTTATATATATATACACACACACACACACACACACACACACACACACACACAGACACTAAAATGTATCAATATGCATGCCAATCGAAATTCACTATGAATCATATATCATCCACAGATCCAAAAATAATCATTTTACTGAACATGGATTTATGTATAATATTGTTCAACTAGGAAGTTCACCCATAGGTTGAAGTTTCAGTTCCAACAGCGTTTAGGAGGAGTGATCTCTTCCCACAATTTGTATCTCCCAAGACAGCCAAACTCACAAGGATATACGTGTGATACCAGTTATGTTTCTATATTTGCATATAAAAATACATGTGCTGAACAGGCTGCAGAGAAAGGGAGACAGGAATTCACATATTTGTTAACTTTAAAAACACATGGAGATCAATTTCAATTAAAAATTGACTAGATTTATAACACCTACCCTTTATCATTCAAAAGGAAAGTCCAACTATACACCATGCCTTCTCTGAACTGCTTTCATTTCCATTCTGTTTGGTTATTTTTGTCCATCATTTTAGGATTAGTAGTCAGAGTCTATTAGGGTATGGGTTAATGTCAGGAATTCAGTAATTCGAATGGAAAATAGGAAAATGAATCCAATGTGTATGCAAATATGTGCTACACAAAAATATTCCCACTCTCATCCAGAACATTGCCTTTACATTACCTTTGCCCCAAATAAACACAATTAGAGAAGAAGAGTTAGGAAATCTGTGAATACATATCGGAAATGAAAAATATTCAGGAGTTCACAATCTTGGATGTGGTAGAGGAGTTTCCAAAAGTGAGGGACAGGGTAAACACTCCACAAACATGGAGCTCATTGGGCCTAAAGACTCTTGAGAAACTGCCTCTGAGGTTGGGCACTTGAAATATATGTTGTTGTCAGGAATTTTAGCATCCTTTCTAGTGAGACCAACAAAGCTGGGTCTGATCTCTGTGACCTGGAAGATATGGTTATTTATTTTCCAATGAACATGAGGAAGCAGTGCTGAATTCTCTCTTTGTAGGTAAACTGTGGCCACTGGGGTCTTAGTGTCTTCCCATGTGGACTGTGAAGCCATTTGATCATCTTCCACTTTTCGAGGTGTTTCTTGCCGCTGCACTGTGAATTTGGTATTTGCTTCAGGAAATACAAGGAGTTCAACAGGTACCAGTGATGGAGGGAGTTCTGTCACATGTGGTGGGTCAAGGTCTGCAGGAAAATGCACCAACCAGGCTTCTACCCCACATAGCTTGCCCGCTTGTCCATAGCAATCTGATTCTGAACATTGCCCGGAAACCTCTCCATATAACAAGATGCTTTTATATAATAGGGTCTGCTGACTTCACCATGTCAGTCTCAAGCCATTTGGAATCCAAGGGCAGATCCACATGGTACCACCACAGATGTTTTATCACATACCTGCACACCACTGCTCTAGGCCCACTACTCAGCAGTCTCCAACTTACAGGGATCTCTTTTCTACACTATTTTCATGAAACCAAGTAAATCCAAGCACAGTCTGGTACACTCATGACCAGCAACAAGTCATCCAAAGTTTCTCCATTGCCACCTGGTCATTGAAATTTCAAAAAATTCATGGTATGTATTTAGCTATTTTTCAAAGATGAAGTTGGAGGCACTGTGGGTTTCAAATTATTTAGGAAACATTAAATGGTGAGGAAGCTCATTTCAAAGAAATCTCTGGAGAACTCTCACAGGCAAGGCTTCCCAAAGAGTGGCCAATATTTCACATGAATCCAGGCCCATTGAGGTCTAAAATGTGAGGTCTATGTGTGTTTTGACTCTCAATTATGGCTGCAAAGACTTTCAGAATAAAATCACGTGAAATCCTGGCTGAGATTCCCAGTGCTCTGTGGAAGCCACCTTGGCCAGGATCTCAGTTTTCAGTATGACTCTCATGTGTTGCCTCCTAAAATTCCAACACAATTCATGGCAATACTTCTCTGAGGACAGTTCCAGAATTCAGTCTCTAATAACACCAGAGTTCAAGCCCAGGTGAACTAAGTCATCTCTTCCAACCGCCACACAAACGACCAGAATTAAAACCAAAACACTCCCACATGGCCCTCAACATTCTCCATATAGACACTTATCATAACCTCTGGCTGGAAATTTCCATGAGGGGCACAGACAAAGACAGTATCCAAATAAGTTCCCTTGCCCCTCATTTGCCTAAAGTCAGGGTGGCCTGGACACCCTTCCTGAGAACCAAGAGTGATTAAATAGGCCTGCACTTAATACTGCTCTGCATCTCCAATTTGGGGCCTACTTACTTTCAGGTATAGATTCTTTATGTGATTTGCAGTCATGAGAAAAGCCAAGCACCTCTGGGCTAGTCTCTGCAGGGTTTGAAGAACTCATTTGACCCAAAAGATCCCTATTCTCACTTGATGGATTTCAGGAACCTAACAGAGGAAAGCAAAAGACTTAATACACACTGACTCCTCATTTGGCCATTTTGGTTTTGGATGCACACATGGTATCTTTCTTTAGATCCATCAGGTGCTAAGAATCTAAGCCACAGCATCACACAGGGTCCTGAGGCTGATTCAGACACATCCCTTTCCAAAGAAATCAAGCAAAGAGCCACAGGTGATGCCCATTCATTTGCATTTGAAGACTCTTTTCTTCAGGCTTCACAAAGGAGTAGTCTGAGGCAAAAAGCTTTCTGAAATTCAGGGCAACAGAACAATAGGTAAGCAAATGGCCCAAAGCAGGATTTCTCCACTGAGACTTTCCTGGTCACACTGATATCTGAGTTTTCTGAGATGCTCGCCATTCCCTTTAGCTATCCAGTACATGGCCATGCCACAGAGCTTGGAGGTGGTATATATATTGGACACATAACCATGAGCCTATTTTGGAGAGTGGAGTGAATTCAGGAACAAAATAGAAACTTAGGAAGATAGTAGGTGTTGCCCATTCATAAGGCAAGCCGCAGTCCATTCATAAATTGGCAGGATGAATGTTGGGAAGATTTCTACTAGACAGGAGTCTTCCATTGATGCATTCTCTTTTCTGATGTCTAGAACCACGGACACAGTGGGATACACAGACTTAGAAACACTCGCCTTTTCATAAGACTTATTAGAAACAATTCACTTCAAACCAAAAAACCGCCTTTATTACCTATTCTCAGAACATGAGACCAAACCACAAACCAACAGCCACATCCACAAAGACAATTTCTTCCCCCAAGTCAGTCTGAGAGTATCCATAGTGTCCTCTGTTTGGTGGGCCATACTATGTTACCCCGAAATGTCCTGTCCTGTCTCAGATCTGGTCTCCTTGGTCAACACTGTGAAGTTCTCAGGAGCCAGCGGTGATCCACTAACTGCTTTCTCAGGAAAGACCACTCTTCAGAGCTTTCCTGGCATTTGGGCATCCTCACCTCCGTAGGTACCAAGAAAGACTGACTCTGTCCTTGGTAAATCCGAACAATTGAGACCACTTGGACTGGGACTGGGACTGAAACAGGATTTGGGTGCCTAGCTTCCTGGATCTCAAGTTCAGAGTGTTCCATCACAAAGGATGTTAGGTGAGGTCACTTCCTTCATGATCTGAATGAGGTCACTGCCTTGGCAACCACTTTGTTCTAACAGTTGCTTCAAAGTGTCCCATGAAATGGAGGCTGCCCCTACATCCTGTGACACTTTCAAAAGTTCGAATGGTATATCAACCATAGGCACCCGGGAAGTGCTCTCCACACTGGCCTGGTTTGGTCCTTCTTCTCCATATTAAGAAGAGAGAGGCTGATTCAGACACATCCCTTCATCCTGACCAGGTTGTTTTCAATGGAAGATGACTTTTGCTCTCTCAGTTCCTACATATGTGCCTACAACTTCTCCAGAGATCATTTTGCGTGGACCTTTGAGTTTCTCAGCAGTTGGAAGAAACCGTACATTCCTGTATTTTAAGATCAACTCTGTCCCTGCTCTTCTGTAAAGTTAGATTGAGGGAAGAGTGTATGGTTAGGGTTAATAACAGTTTCGATTGGGGTTAGGAATCATTCTGCTGAATGAATAATGGTATGGCGAACCTTCGATATTTTCAAGAATATATAGGTAAAATATAAGTACGAAAACAGAAATAAAGGTAATATTTGAAGCCCAGAAGGGCATTGGGTCTTTGATTGCAATATTTAGCTTTGATTTATTTTCTGCACAGATGTCTCAGATAAATCAATATACAAAGTCATAGGACCTTGTACTTTGAATGATTGATTGTCAAAAAGAACTTCCAGTCAAAAATGGATAGTCGGGGGACTGGGGATGTGGCTCAAGTGGTAGCGCGCTCGCCTGGCATGCGTGCGGCCCGAGTTCGATCCTCAGCACCACGTACAAACAAAGATGTTGTGTCTGCAAAGTACTAAAAAAACTAAATGTTTAAAAATTCTCTCTCTCTCTCCCTCTCTCTCTAACTCTTTCTTTAAGAAAAAAAATTTAAAAAAGCATAGTCGGTAGGATTAGGACGATAGTTGGTAAGTTTAGAACGGAGAGTAAGTATAGGATTTGCACCAAAAGTTCTTTAGCTATGGGGTTTCGGGTATAGAGTGAATGTAAATGTCAGCACTTGTGAAGAGTCAGTCACAATGATGTACTGGGGAAAATATGTAGGAAAGCAGATTTCAATAGAGACATTAGGATATCTGGCAAAGTATATTCGGTAATGAAAATTTAGTAAAATAGGTAAATGTCGCTTGCTGTTTTTCTGTATGCTTAACAAAACACTATTGAAATCTTGAGAACTGTTTGCTAATCTTGTTCCCATAATGTGCTGTCCCCAACTGCCAACCTACAGAATGTACTCATTCACCCGGTTGCACGCAAACTGCTCACTCGCCCAGACCAAACAATAAAGTTCCCTCTCTGCCCTCTCCAAGGAAAGTATATAAGCTCTGCTTAAGCTGTTCTCAGGGCTCTCTGCTCTATTCAAGTGAGCTCTGAGCCCCAACATGCTGAATCCCCAATAAACCCTTTGCTTTTGCATGAGACAGTCTCTTGGTGGGCTCTTCACCCGATGCTCGCCTGACCTTTACATATGGAGGTTCCACTGAGATCCAGCAGCGGCGAACGAGAGACCCCAACAGGCTCCTCTTGGGGTATGTATGGTGCCTCTTTCTGGTTTCAGGTTTCAGGTTAGGGCTTCGCAAAATGGCTGTCAATGAAGAGTGTGAGCTCTCTCCGACGGTGGCTGACATACGTGTCACAGAGCCACAGGCCACATCCCTGGGGGATGCTCCAGAGTATTCGGGAAATCGAGGAGCAATAGTCTCCTCAATTCAGTGATATTTTGTTTCAGATTCAGTATCGCCAGCCCATCGGGTTGGGCCAGATACTTAGTCCTGGTCTCAGTGTTCGAAGTTCCATTGTCTGTCTTTATTTTCTTGTCTTGTCTGTGTCGTGTGTCGTTGCTTTTACTGTTTGTGTATCTTTCATTATGGGACAGAGCACTTCAATGCCTGTGTCCCTAACCCTCGATCACTGGACCAAAGTACCCTTAAGGGCTCAGAATCTTTCTTTTTCAGTAAAATTCTGGACCTGGCAGACTCTCTGTGCCTCAGAATGGCCCACCTTTGTATTCGGATGGCCCCTAGAAGGATCTTTCTACTTCCCACTAATTTAAAAAGTCAGACGATATTGTCTTTCAGCCAGGGCCACATAGCCATCTGGATCAACAGCCATATATCTTAACTTGGCAGGACCTCTGCAAATCTCCTTCATGGGTGAAGCATTTCCTTGCCCCTACCCCCACTCCTACTGCTTCCCCCATGATCTCTCAAACCCTCTGCTCCTCCTCCTCCTCCAACCTCTGTTCTCCCTGAGACACAAGATTTGACTCTACTGGACTCTCGTCCCCCTCCTTATCTCCTGCCCACGTCCCCCAAAGACCAACACCCTCTAAGTGATTCCCCTGCTGCTGACTCAACCTCTCCACCATTGGAGAAAGCTAAGCCAGCCCAGCGCCCTCCAGATAATTTCCCCGCGGCACACACAGCCCCTCCTCTTCTGGAGGAAGCTAGCCCGGCTAAAGGTACTCACCAGCGGTGAATGATTGAAAAACCTGGAACTCGAATGATGCTCCCCCTCCATCCCTAGGGGCCAATGATTGACAACGGCCTTGGGGGAAAAATGCAAGCCTACCAGTATTTACCTTTCTCCTCTTCAGACCAATATAACTGGAAAAATAAAAATCCCCGTTTTACCGAGGACCCCAACCGGCTCCTAGGTGTGGTTGAGTCATTGATGTTTTCACACCAGCCTACTTGGGATGACTGCCAACAACACCTAGGGTTGTCTCTTCATGACAGAGAAACAAAAGAGAATCCTCCTGGATGCTAGAGAAAAATATCCTCTGACCAGATGTGTAACCGACAAAACTTCCCAACATATTTAACCCGGCTTTCCCTTGAATCGACGAAACTGGGACCCCAACACCTTTGAAGGTAGGGAGCATCTGTCCACTTATCACTGGGCTCTAATTGTGGGTATCTTAGTGGCCGCTAGGCGACTTACAAATTTTGCCAAGTTAAGAGAGATTATTCAAGGGCCTGATGAATCTCCCTCTATGTTTTTAGAGAGAATTATGGAGGCATATAGGAGATATACTCTTTTGATCCTCAGGCAGAGGATCAAAAGTCATCTGTCAAGATGGCCTTTATGGGCAAGCTGCCCTGGATATTAAAAGAAAGTTACAATGCTTAGATGGATTACAAGATATGACTTTGAGAGATTTAGTCAGAGTAGCCGAGAAGGTATACTATAAGAAAGAAAGTGAGGAAGAGTAGGGAGCAAAGGAAGGATAAAAGAAACAAAAGACAGACTAAGGCATTGACTAAGGTCCTGGTCACAACAACAAATAGGCCAGAAATAAGAAACATGGAGACAGGAAGGGATACCGGGGCCCAGACTAGAGGCCACCCCTGGCCTCAATTTAATGTGCCTACTGTAAAGAAAAAGGACACTGCTTCAAAGAGTGCCATTGAAAGAGACAGCCACTCTAGCCAGCCATTCTGACTCTGGAGGATGACTAAGAATGTTGGGTCTCAGATACCCTCCGAGAGCTCAGGGTAAATTTTGAAGTGGAGGGGACCCTAGCAAACTTTGAAGTGGATACAGGGGCAATATACTCTGCCCTTATGGCCCCATTGGTCTCTCTATCAAATAAAAAGGTCTCTATTTCAAGGGGCTAATGGCAGAAAATATCGGGTTTGGACAACTAAGAGGACCATGGACCAGGGGAAAGGAAAAATCCATCACTCGTTCTTAGTAATCCCAGAATGCCCGGCCCCATTGATGGGCAGAGATCTGCTCACCAAGCTCCGGGCCAAAATAACTTTTAACCCTGAAGGCCCACAAGTGGAATTTCTAAATCCTTCAATAAAAACTCCTATAGTCACGGCTCTAAATATGTCAGTAGAAAATGTATATCAACTCACTCACCTTGGTTCAAAGAAATTGCATTCATTCCTGAAGGATGAAGAACAGAGTTTTTTACTAACCGACTCAAAGCAAAAGGAAATAACTGAATGGGTAACAAAAGCCTGTCAGGTCTGTCATGGTTAATGCTTACCCTTCCAAGCTTCCTGCAAAAAAGCACCTACGAGGAACCAGACCAGGACAATTCTGGGAAGTGGACTTTACTAAAATTAAGCCAGCAAGGTTTGAAATTAAATATCGCCTAGTCTTTGTAGATATATTTTGAGGATGGATTGAAGCCTTTTCCAGGAAAAAAGAAAAAAAACGAAACAGCGCAAATGGTTGTCAAGAAGATCCTGAAAGATATTTTTACAAGATACGGCCTGCCTAAAGTAATAAGGTCTGATAATGGACTGGCGTTTGTAGCCCAAGTAAGTCAGGGGTTAGGCAAGACCCTGGGGATTAATTAAAAGTTACATTGTGCTTATAAACCACCGAGTTCAGGACAGGTAGAAAGAATGAATAGAACCATTAAAGAGACCATAACGAAATTAAGCTTAGAAACCTGCATAATAGATTGTACTATGCTCCTTCCTTATGCACTATTTCATGGAAGAAACACTCCCTCTGTTTCTTTGTGTAACCTTACCCCCTATGAAATTGTCCATGGTTCCCCTCCTTCAGTAAGGGACCTAACCCCAACTCTAAGACCTAACGATTCCTTCCACACCCCATTGCTTGACTGAATTAAAGCTCTTGAAAGAACTCAGGGATACCTGTGAAAACAGATGGCCAATGCCTATCAACCTGGGGACGAATGGACTCTACATCAATATCAAGTAAGAGACTTCATCTACATAAGTCGACATCAGGTGTCATCCCTGAAACCCCACTGGAAATGATGATACAAGGTGCTACTTATAACACCTACAGCGGTAAAGGAAGACAGAATCACTTCCTGGATCCATACCTCTCATCTCAAGCCTGCGCCCTGCCAGACTCTGGCTGGAAAATGGAAAAGATTGGTAAAACTTTCAAATTGTGTATTTACCCTGTGTCTAAGGCTATAGACTCTTCCCTTGACCACCAGTAGTCCTAAACCTATTAAACCCGTTCAGCAGCGATGGCTGATCACAAATCCTACTGGTAAAGAAGTATGATCTATCTCGCATGCAGCCCACTTAGGGACTTGGTGGACATCTATCCACCCAGACATTTGTCAGCTGGCTATAGGTCTTTCCTATTGGGATATACCTGATGAAGAGGATCCCACTAAATTTCCATTAAATCCATTCTGCACCATTGATAATGGAAACAATCATTATGGATGTAGGGACACGCGAGCCAGATGCAGGTTGGCTAGCCTAGATTACTATGTTTGCCCGGTGGACTACCAAAGCCACAAACAGTCACGGTTGTGTGGGGGGAATGCCGACTTCTTCTGTATGTCTAGGGATGTGATCATACAGGCAGTGCATGATGGAACCCAAACTCCTCATCAAATTCTGTACACAGCATTGGCCCTATTACCAATTAGATCACCCAAACTGTTGGCCCCTAGAGGGGTCTCTAGATCCTCAAATTCTGCATGACCTTTTTAACTTCTGAATGTCCTCAAAAGGGTGAAAGGAGATTTCCCTATGTGGAGGCCTTTTCCCTCCTTCGCTCACATCCTGAACTATGCTTCTCCAATAGGTCCTCACACTCAGCCTTCCGCTCCAGACTCTCTGCTGTCACTCTCACCTCAGCAACATGATTTCTCCCCTCCAATTACTAGATCAAAAACCCAAACCTCCGCCGGATCTCAGACCATTTCCCCCTTTCTGAGGTAGCAGGTACTGCGGTAACCCTCCACCGAATCACTCCTCTCTTCTCCAGTCAGTGCCCACACCGGGTCCCACCAGTTCCTCTTAACAGCTAACCCAAAGCTCAAACCAGCTGAGGAGAACCCTCAGACCCCTATCCAAGATGTAGTGAAAATGGCCTTTAAAGTTTCTTTGTCATTAGTGAAAACAGGTTACTAAGAATTTAAAGTCCCTCACAGGCTTTTAGGGATACTAACTCCTATCTTCTCCTCTGTTCTACCTGTTCTACTGCTCACCTTTTTGTTGCTAGGAAAATCACAAACACCTTTGCCAGTATTCTTTCACATCTCTGCTACCTCATTCTCAGATCCACGGAGCTGCTCACAGCCATGCCTTCCCCATCTCCCCCCTCTGTTCCAGGCCCACAGAAAAACATTAATTGACCTTCTACGGAAGTCTTCAGCATGGCTGACTTTAGGACTTTCAGGAAAAGAGTCCCCATGAAAGACTTCAAAGTAGATAAACTTCCTTTTTCCATGTTGCCCTGTTGTACTTGGTCACTGGCTAAAAATATCAGCACTCCTAAGTTAGACACCCCCTTACTAGTTTTTCACAAAATATGTGAACAAGGCCTTTGGCATTGATCTGGGGCTTCACAGAGATGGCTACATTTCAAAGATAAAGAAGTTACCAACTGGGCTCCATGGTAACAGCTGGAAGGGGGAAAAATAAAGGGAAAAAAAAGCTCTCCTTCACCCAGGTGTCCTTGAAAAGTTAACTTGCCCAGAACAGAGGAATAAAACAGAAAAAAATCTGCTTTTTGTGAACTTCTGCAGGCTGTGAACTTCTGCGCCCTTCCCTTATATGTTTTGTACAAAATTCTGAAACTACCTAAACGTGAGTTTCAGGGAATTAATTGATTATAACAGAAGTAATGCCCTCTGAATCTGGTTGCTAATAAAATGGAAAGTTTCCCTGTTTTTGGTAGTATCTTAGGTGCCGTGCCTTGTCCGTCTCTACAACAGTATAATTCTATAGACTTAAACATTGTTTATGTTTTCAAGAAATTGTCAAGACGATGTGATTAAATGTGTAAAGGTGCAGATGTTTCCCAGAGTGCTTTATCATAATGCAGGTTCATTTGAAGTTCAAATAGGGGGGCATAAAACTCGGTTCCACTGAGAACATATATCCATCACTTTAGCCATCCTATTAGGAATAGGAGTTGCTGCAGGTGTGAGCACAAGAACCACTGCCTTGGTCCATGGGATACAACAAATGACACAATTAGAAGCAGCAATAGACCAAAACTTAAAGATATTAGAATCCTCCATCTTGGCTTTGCAGGAATCTTTAACCTCTCTCTCTGAAGTTATTTTACAGAAAAGGCGAGGGTTGAACCTCCTCTTCATGAAAGAAGGGGGCCTTTGTTCTGCATTGATGGAGAATGTTGTGTTTTTGCCGACCATACTGGAGTTGTAAAAAAATCTAGGGGTAAATTAAATAGATGCCTTGAAGAGTGTCAATGAGAGATAGAGGCCCAAAAAGTGTGGTTTGAGTCTTGGTTCACACAGTCCCCCTGGTTAACTACGCATTTATCAACCCTGGACAGTTCAATAATAATCCTCATATTATTGCTAACTATAAAACCCTGTTTGCTCAACCGTGTAATTTCTTTTTTCCAAGCTCAAATTGGATGAGTTAAACTTATGGTAATACCTCACTAGCAAACATAGAATGTGACACCCCGCAATGATCACTTTTATGATTAAAAGTAGCCAGAAGAAGAAGTGGGGAATGAAAGGTTAATTGAATAGGTACTTTTCACTTCCTTTTTTCCTGTATGCTTAACAAAACACTGTTGAAATCTTGAGAAATGTTTGCTAATCTTGTTCCCAGAATGTGCTGTCCCCAACTGACTAACTGCAGAATGTGCTCCCTCACTGGGTTGCATGCAAACTGACCACTCGCCCTGACCTATCAATAAACTTCCCTCCCTGCCGTCACCAAGGAAAGTGTATAAGCTCTGCTTAAGCTGTTCTAAGGGCTCTCTACTCTATTCAAGTGAGCTCTGAGCATCAGCATGCTGGACCCCCAATAAACACTGCGCTGTTGCATGAGATAGTCTCTTGGTGGTCTCTTCTTTCGACCTCATCCGACCTTTACTTGGATAATTAAATGTAGAAGAGAACATCAATTCAAAAAGGGATAGTCGGTAGGATTAGGAATATAGTTGGTAGGTTTAGGAAGAAGACTGTGTATAGGATTTGGAACAAAAGTTCCTTAGCAATAGGGTTTCGGTTAGAGAGTGAATGTAAATGTCAGCACATGTGAAGAGTCAGTCACAATGATGAACTGGAGAAAATATGTAGGAAATCAGATATCAATACACACATTATGAAATCAGGCAAAGTATAAAGTGAATGATAGGATTAGACATTAACAACAAGGTTGAGTTTCAATGTATAATCTTAGGAAGAAACAAATATGTAGTCAGCAATATGATTGAAATTTGAGAGCATTAGGCAACCTGGACATGGATGTTTTTAGTAATCCAGGATCACTTTCCATTTAGGATTTGCTACAATCATAAGTTTGACCTTTGCATTTTGTGATCAGAATATTACAGTGATAAAATGTATATGTAGATCAGGTGACATGAGTATTTTTTCTAACATTTCTGGGAGCAATATTTTGAAGACGTATAAATTAGTGTTGGGGGTACACAGAGTTGTACCCTGTGTCTATGAATATAGAAGTAATGCATGAATTGACAATACTGTGAATAAATAATATAACTGTTTCCACTTTAAATCATGGATTGTATTGATATCTGAAAATATATAAGAAATCTTATATTGATATACAATCATTCATTCCAACGAGTTATGCATCTAATGGTAATATTAGGGTTACGTTTTATCATGAAAGGTGTGTGAGTTTAGCTTCAAAAGTGATTATGGAAATGGAAAATTATGTGTTTGGAAAGAAGTCTCATGAAAAGACGAATCAAGAAACCTAGAGGAATACATGTGTTCTGAAGCAGGAAGTGATTGTAAGTATAAAAAAACGTATAAATTTCCTAACTTGTGGATGAAATATATATCCTATGATGTGCAAAAACTGAAAAAAATAGTAATGTACCAGTGTTGAAAGAAAATGAATGTCAAAATACATATCATGTCCCATAGGAATCTACTTGCATTGATGTTAAACTGGGTCAGTTACTGTAGAAACATTAGGATTTGAAAGGACCATTTACTAAAGTTAGTTTTCAGTACTAGGAATCAAATATATATTTCAGGTGGATGAATATATCTGAGCATAATCTTGTGAACATTTTATTATAAATCCACATTCATGACATGAATGAATTTAGGGAGTGTATATAAGACACATATATTTCATATTTTGAAAAATCAGGAGGGTGTAAAATATATATATATATATATATATATATATATATATATATATATATATATATATATATATATATCACAGATACATTAAAAAGTAGCAATATATAAATATATGTGGGTATCAAAATTTATCTTGAAATATATATCATCCACAGATTAAAAAGTATTCATTTTAGTGAACATGGATTTATGTATAATGTTGTTCAACTAGGAACCTCACCCATAGGTGGAATTTTAAGATCCAAAAGCGTTTAGGAGTAGTGATCTCTTCTCACAATTTGTATCTGCAAAGTTAGCCACCTCACAAAAATGTACGTGTGATACCAGGTAGGATTCTATATGTGCATATAAAAATACATGTGCTGAATAGGCTCCAGAGAAATGGAGACAGAAATTCAGAAATAAGTTAACATTAAAAAGAATGGAGAACTATTTCAATTAACAATTGACTATATTTTTAACACCTACCATTTATGATGCAAATAACAAGTCCAACTATACACCATGCCTCCTCTGAACTGCTTGTGTTTCTATAATGTTTCGGTTACTTTCCTCCATTATATTAGGATTAGTAATCAGAGTCTAGTAGGGTGTGAGTTAGTGTCAGGGAATCAGTATATTGAATGGAAAATAGAAAAATGAATCCAATGTGTATGCAAATATGTGGTACACAAAAATCTTTCCACTCTCATCAAGAACAACACCTAGATATCACCTACGCCCCAAGTAACACACAATTAGAGGAGAAGAGTTAGAAAATCCATGACTACATATCTGGAATGGAATACGATCAGGAGTTCACAACCTTGGAAGTGGTAGAGGAGTTTCCAAAAGTAAGGGACAGGGTAAACACTCTACAAACATGGACCTCTGCCTGCCTAAAGACTTCTTGAGAAACTGTCTCTGAGGTTGGGCACTTAAAACATATGTTGTTGTCAGGAGCTTTAGCTTCCTTTCTAGGGAGACCATCAAAGCTGGGTCTTCATCTCTGTGACCTTGTGGATATGGTTTCTTATTTTCCAATGAACATGAGGCAGCAGTGCTGAATTCTGTCTTTGTAGGTAAACTGTGGCCACGGGGGGCTAAGTGTATCCACATGTTGGCTGTGTATCCATTTGGTCATCCTCCAAATTTCGTCGTGATTCTTGGTGCTGCACTGGGAATTTAATATTTGCTTCATGGAATACAAGGAGCTCCACTGGAACACAGTGCTGGAGGGAGTTCTGTCATGTGTGGTGGGTCAGGGTCAGCAGGAGAATGCACCAACCAGGTTTCTATCTCACACAGTTTGCCCCCTTGACCATAATAACCTGATTGTTAAGATTTCCCTTAAACCTCTACTTATAAAAAGATGCCTTTACATATAAGGGTCTGCTGGATGCACCATGTCAGCCACAAGCCATATGGAAGTCAAAGGCAGATCCACAAGGCCCCACGACAGAAGTTTTATCACAAAACTGCACATCTCTGCTGTAGGCCCACTAATCAGCAGGCTTGAACTTACTGGCATCTCTGTTCTACACCATTTTCATGAAACACAGTCAATCAAGAAACTGTCTGATACACTCATCGTCAGCAACAGTATATCCAAAGGTTCTCCTGTGCAACCTGGTCAAGGGAATTTTAAGAATTTCATGGTATTTATCTAGCCATTATTCAAGCATGAGGTTGGAGGCACTGTGGGTTTCAATTTTTTCAGGAAACATTAAATGGTGAGGAAGCTCATTTCAATGAAACCTCTGGAAAACTCTCACAGGCAAGTCTTCCCAAGGAGTGGCCAAAAGGTCACCGAAATCCAGGACTATTGAGGTCTACAATGTGAGGTCCATGTGTGTTTTGACGCTCAAGTATGCCTGCCATGTGTTTTAGAAAAAAATCATGTGATATCCAGGCTGTGATTCTCAGTGCTCTGTGGAAAGCCACCCTGGACCTAGATCTCAGTTTATAAGGGGGACTCTCATGTGTGGCCTGCGAAAATCCCAACACAATTCATGGCAATACTTCTCTGAGTTCAGTTCCAGAACTCAGTCTCTAAGTCCCCTTGAACTCACACCAGAGTTCAAGACCAGTTGGACCCATTCATTTCTTCCAACCGCCACACAAATGACCAAAATTAAAACCTAAACACTCCCACAAGGCCCTCATGTTCTCCATATAGTCACTCATCATAACCTCTGGCTGAATTTTTCCATGAGGGGCGCAGCCCAAGACAGTGACCAAAATGAGCACCTTTGGCCCTCATTTGCCTAAAGTCAGGGTGGCCTGGACACCATTCCTGTGAACCAGGAGTGATTAAAAAGACCTGCCGTTAATACTGCTCTGCTTCTCCATTTTGAGGCCTACTGAATGTCAGGTATAGATTCTTTATGTGGTTTGGAGTCATGAGAAAACCCAAGCACTTCTGCAGGGTTTTGAATAACTCATTTGACCCAAAGGATCCCTATTCTCACTTGATGGAGTCAGGAACATCACAGAAGAAGGCTAGAGACTTCATCCACAATGACTGATCTTTTTGCCATTTTGGTTTTGGATGCACACATGGGATCTTTCTTTAGATCCATCAGGTGCTGAGAAGCTAAGCTGGAGCCTCACACAGGGCCAAGTGGCTGATTCAGACACCTCCCTTTCCAAAGCAATTATGCCAAGAGCCACAGGTGATCCTCATTCATTTCCATTTGATAACTGTTTTTTTCAGTCTTCACAAAGGGGTGGCCAGAGGCAAATACCTTCCTGACATTCAGGGCAACAGAACAAAATGTAAGCAAAAGGCCCAAAGCAGGGTATCTCCACTGAGAGTTTCCTAGCCACACTGATATCTGAGTTTTTTGAGATTCTCGCCATGCCAATTCCTTCAGCTATTCAGTACATGGTCATGTCACAGTGATTGGAGGTGGTACATATCATGGATAAAAAACAATGAGCATATTCTGGCTAGTGGCCAGAATTCTGGAAGAAAACAGGAACTTAGGAAGGTTGTAGGTGTTTCCCATTGGTAAGGCAAGCCGCAGTCCTTTCATAAATTGGACAAGTTGATTGCTGGGAGGCATTCTACTACACAGGACATATTCATTGATGCATTCTCTTTTCTAATGTCTACAACCACGGACACAGTGGCATACACAGAAATAGAAACACTCACCATGTCAAATGACTTATTAGAAACAGTCCATTCCAAAAGAAATAAATCACGTTTTTTCTACCTATTCTCAGAACATGAGACAAAACCACAAACTGACATCCACACACCCAGGCACCTCCTTCCCCCAAGTAGGTCTGTGACTCTTCTGAATGTCCTCTGACTGGTAGGCCATACGATGTTCCTCTGAAATGGCCTTTCCTGTCTCAGATCTGGTGTCATTCACCAACTCTGTGAAGTTGTCAGGAGGCAGTGGTGAGCCAATTCCAGTCTTGTCAGGAAAGGCCCCTCTTCAGAGCTTTCTTGGAATTTGGCCACCGTCACATGAAGAGGTACCTAGAAAGACTGATTCTATCCTTGGTAAATCCAAACAAGTGAGACCACTGGGACTTGGACGGGTAATGGCTTTGGGTGCCTGGCTTCCTGGATCCCAAATTCAGAGAATTCCAACACCAAGGAAGTAGGTGAGGTCACTTCCTTCAGTAACTGAATGAGGTCACTGACTTGGCCACCAATATGTCCTAACAGTTGCTTCCTAGGTTCTCATAAGATGGAGGCGGCCCCTACTTCTTGTGACACATTCACAAATTAGAATGGTATAGAAACCATAGGCACCTGGGAACAGCTCTCCACAAAGGCCTGGTTTGATCCGACTTCTCTACATTAAGAAGAGAGAGGCTGATTCAGAAACATCCCTTCATCCTGACTAGGTTGTTTGCCATGGAAGATGACTTTTCCTCTCTCAGGTCCTAAATAGCTGCCTAAATCTTCTCCATCGATCATTTCTGCATGGACTTTTGAGGTTCTCAGCAGGTGGAAGATCCCCTACCTTCCTGTATTGTAAGACCAACTCGGTCCCTCCTCTTCTGTAAAGTTAGATTGACGGAACATTGTATGGTTAGGGTTAATAGCATGTTCGATTTTGGTTAGGAATCATTCTGCTGGATGAATAATGGTTTGGGAACCTCTGATACTTATAAGAATATAGACGTGAAATATAAGTACGAAAAAAGAAATCTAGGTAAGATTTGAAGCCCAGAAGGGCATTTGGCGATTGATTGGCATACTAAGCTTGAATTATGTTCTGCACCGAGGTCTCAGATAAATTTATTTACAATGGCATAGGTTGCTGTACCTCAGATGACTGAATTTAGAAGAGATCATCCAGTCCAAAAGGGATAGTCCATAGGATTAGGAAGATTGTCTGTAGGATTAGGAAGAAGAGTGAGTCTAGGAGTTGGACCAAAAGTTCTTTAGCAATAGGGTTTCAGTTAGAGAGTGAATGTAAATGTCAGCACATGTGAAGAGTCAGTCACAATGATGAACTGGGGAAAATATGTAGGAAAGAGAGTAAATATGTATCAATAGAGACATTAGGAAATCAGGCAACGTATAAAGTGAGTGATAGGATTAGATATTTTCAACAGGGTTGAGGTTGAATATATAATCTTAGGAAGAAACAATTATTTAGTCACCAATAGGATTGACATTTGAGCGCATTAGGGAACCTAGACATGCAGGTTTTTAGTAATCCATGCTCACTTTAAATTTAGGCTTTAGTACAATCATAAGTGTGACCTTTGCATTTTGTGTCAAGAATATTACTGTGGTAAAATATATATGTAGATCAGATGACATGAGTATTTCTTCCATCAATATGAGGAGCAATATTTTGAAAACTTATAAATTAGTATTGCGGATAAAATAGGCCTACCCTGTGTTGATGAATAAGAGATGATGCATGAATAGACCATATTGTGAATAAATTATATAACTGGTTTCAACTTTAAATAATGCATTGAAATTATATTTGAAAATATATAGTAAATCTTATATTGATGTATATACATTCATTCCAACCAGTTATACATCTAATGGTAATATTAGGGTTACGGTTTATCATGAAGAGTGTGTGAGTTTTGCTTCAAAAATGAGTATAGAATCGAAAATAATGTTTTTAGAAAGAAGTCTAGTGAAAAGACCACTAAAGAATCATAGAGGAATACATGTTTTCTGAAAGAGGAAGTGATTGATAGTGAACCACATGCCTATAAATTTGTGAATTTGTGGATGAAAGGACATATCCTATGATGTCCATAAACTGAAGAAATAGTAATGTACCAGTGTGGAATAAAAATGAACTTAAAAATACATATCATGTCCCATAGGAATCTAACTGCATTGATGTTAAACTTGGTCAGTTACTATAGAAATATTAGGATATATAAGGACCATTCACTGAAGTTAGTTTTCAGTACTAGGAAACAAATATGTATGTCAGGTGGTTGAATATTTCTGAGAATAATCTGTTGAGAGCCACAGCCAAAGGAGCCCCAGCAAACTTGCAGCTGCCAGCAAACTTCCATCTGCCGGCTGATGATTGGCTCACAGCGGCCCCAGCATCATCTAGCTGATTTGCTTGTCTGTGGTGATGCTCATTGAGATGCTCAATGAGCGGTTTCCCCGACCTTTCAGACTGCCAGCGGATGATTGGCTCACAGCGGCCCCAGCAACATCTAGCTGATTGGCTCCTCTGTGGTGATGCACATTGGGCTGGTTCCCTGCCCTTTCAGACCATGGAACTGCTCATTGGGGGACATTTTGGCTTCGCCCACGTGACCCAGCCAATCGGCCTCAAGAGGAGGAGACTTGTGTTTGAGGGAGAGGCTTGTGGGAAGCCTGTGGTGGCAGTTGGGCTCTGACGGCTTTTCCTGAGGAGCTGTTTTGTTTGGTGTCATCTTGTTGGGTTGTATTATAGTAGAAATACGGGATCAGAAATTAGTAAAAAAAAAAAAAAAAAAAAAAAAAACTGAAAGAGTGTTCAGTACATTGTTAGAGGAAGGAGGCATCTCAGTAAAATCAAGAAAATATCAGGGCATACGTTGATACAATACAAAAATGTAGCCCATGGCTTTTTCAGGAGGAGTTGTTAAATATATCACAATGGAACCATCATGGTGAAGATTTAAAAAGAATAGGAAAGAAAAGCCCAGGGACTCTGCCAGTTGGCACATTGCTATTGTGGACGTTTGTACCTTGTTTGCTTAGTGGAAAGCCTTCAGTTCAGACAATGGTAGAGGAAGGAGAAGACATATTGATTCAAGTAAAATAGAAGGTCTCTCAAGTTAGTCAGATAGAGGAAAAAATTCAAGTAAAAGAAAAGGTCTCTCGAACTAGTCAGACAGAGGAAAAAAATCAAGTAAAAGAGAAGGCCTTTCAAGCCAGTCAGACAGAGGAAGAAAGTGTAAAACAGAAAAAGCCATCAGGGGGAAAGTTACAACAGGAGACTACTACTAACACCTTTCTATCACCAGAGGGTGTAAGTGTCCAACCAACAGCACAACCTCTACAGGAGACTGCTACTAACACCTTTCTATCACCAGAGGAAGTAAGTGTCCAACTAACAAGGCCACCTCCATATGCTGGGAGGCCCCCAACCCCCACAGTTGATAGTTGGAATCCTGAGACAAGATCTCAAATATTAACATGCCCAGTATTTGAGGCAGGAGGGCAGTGAGATTACCATGCTTTAAATTTCAAAACAGTGAAGCAGCTAACAGAGGCTGTAACAACCTATGGTCCTCAAGCACCCTTCACTGTAAGCATTATCAAATCCATTAACAACATGAACATGAAGCCAGCAGATTGGGCTAATATGTGTAAAGCTGTGCTAAATGGAGGAAATACCTGTTATGGAAGATTGCCAATGAGGAATTTTGCAAGGAGACGGCTAGGCAAAATGCAGCAGCTAGTTATCCTCAGAGAAATCTAGATATATTGTTAGGAAAGGGACCTTATGAGGATCAGCAGCAGCAATGTGCATATGATCCTGGTGTATATGCACAGATTGCTATAGATGCAATTAAGGCATGGAAGACTTTTCAAGGAAATGGAGGTTTACAAGGTCAGTTATCTAAGGTAATACAAGGAGCTAATGAACCTTATGCTGAATTTGTAGATAGGCTTATTCAAACAGCTACCAGAGTTTTTGGAAATACACAACAAGCAATGCCATTACTAAATCAACTGGCTTATGAGCAAGCGAATCGTTGGTGCAAAGAGATCATTAGACCATGGAAACATGAAGATTCAAACACATATATTAAATTATGTAGAGACATTAAAGAACAAGAGCAAGTCGCGGAAGCTGCAGTAAAACAGGCTTTAGATGCCAGAGACATTAATGAACAAGGGCAAATTGTGGCAGCTGCAGTAAAACAGGCTTTAGATGCCAGGCCAAGAACATGCTACAATTGTGAAAAAACAGGACATTTTAAAAGGAATTGTCCCATAGGAGGAGGGTTTAACAAAACTAGGTATCAAAGGAGTAGAATACCAGGTATTTGTCCACGATGCCGTAGAGGGAGACTTTGGGCTAATGAATGCTGTTCTCAAACCACCATAGAGGGTACACCATTATCAAAAAATGAACAAGGACCAGGTGTTTATCCACAATATCGTGGACAAAAACATGGAGCTCCTTTGCCAAAAAATGGACAAGGGGGCTCAATTCTCCGGGGCCCAAAACCACAAATATACGCAGCACTGGAGAAACCCATCAACCACATCAGGGTAGTGCCCAGGACACATTGTCCATCAGATCCCTCATCAGAAAAACCAGAGGGAGCGCAGGGTTAGACATCTGTGACTCTGCCAGAGCAGTACTAACTGCAGAGATGGGAGTTCAATTCATTTCCACAGGGGTAAAAGGACCTCTTCCCAAAGGAACAGTAGGCTTATTATTGGGACGCAGCTCTTCTACTCTAAAAGGACTTATGATAAGTCCTGGGGTAATTGATCTCGACTATGAAGGTGAAATAAAAATTATAGCCAGTTCTCCAAAGGGTATATTAGTAATTTCACCAGGAGATAGAATAGCACAGTTACTAATAATACCCAGCCTACGTGAAAAATTTTCCAGTCGTACTGTAGAAAGAGGTTCCAAGTGATTAGGCTCCACAGGTGTAGAATGGGCTATGCTTTCTTTAAATTTAGATTCTGGCCCCATGCTTAAACTAAATATTCAAGGGCATGAATTTAATGGGCTACTGGATACAGACGCAGACCTTAGCATCATCTCTCGTCAAGAATGGCCAAATCATTGGCCATTACAACAAGCCACTCAAACGCTTCAAGGCCTAGGAGTAGCGTATAATCCCCATAGAAGTGCAATGGTATTAGATTGGAAGGATCCTGAAGGATGTGAAGGAACTCTACAGCCATATGTATTGGATCATCTTCCCGTAAATTTATGGGGACGAGATAGTCTCCTGGACTCATTGATATTTTTTTTCGGATTCGGTATTGCCAGTCAATCGGGTTTTGCCGGCTCCTCAGTCCTGGTCTCAGTGTTGGACGTCCATTGCCTGTCTTCATTGCCTTGTCTTGTCTGTGTCATGTTTCATTGCTTTAACTGTTTGTGTATCTTTCATTATGGGACAGAGCACTTCAATGCCTCTGTCCCTGATACTTGATCACTGGACCAAAGTCCACTTAAGGGCTCAGAATCTTTGTTTTTCAGTAAAGCGCCGGATGTGGCAGAATCTCTGTGCTTCAGAATGGCCCACCTTTGGATTTGGATTACCCCTAGAAGGATCTTTCTACTTCCCACTAATTTAAAAAAGTCAGAGATATTGTCTTTCAGCCGGTGCTACATAGCCATCTGGATCAACAGCCATATATCTTAACTCGGCGGGAACTCTGCATATCTCCTCCTCCATGGGTGAAGCCTTTCCTTGTCACTGCCCCCACTCTGACTCCTTCCCCCAGGAACTCTCAAATCCTCTGATCCTCCTCCTCCTACACCCTCTGTTCTCCCTGAGTCACCAGATTTCACTCTACTGGAGTCTCCTTCCCCTCCTTATCCCCTGCCCTTGTCCCCCAAAATCCAACACCCTCTAAGTGATTCCCCTGCTGCTGACTCAGCCTCTCCTCCATTGGAGGAAGCTATGCCGGCCCAGCGCCCTCCAGATAATTCCTTTGCGGCACACACAGCACCTCTTCCCTTGGAGGAAGCTGTACCATCTAAAGGAACTCGCTGGCGGTGAATGATTGAAAACCCTGGAACTCTTGGGATGCTCCCCCTCCATCCCTATGGGCCAATGATTGACGATGGCCACGGGGAAAAAATGCAAGCCTACCAGTATTAGCCTTTCTCCTCGTCAGACCTATATAACTTAAAAAAATTATAATCCCCCTTTTTCTGAGGACCCCACCAGGCTCTCAGGTCTGGTTGAGTCATTGATGTTTTCACACCAGCCTACTTCGGATGACTGCCAAAAACTACTAGGGATTCTCTTCGTGACAGAGGAACAACAGTGAATCCTCCAGGAAGCTAGAAAAAAAATCCCTCAAACAAGATCTGCGTCTGACACAACTTCCCAAGATAATCAAAGGCGGCTTTCCCTTGAACCCACCCAACTGAGACCCCAAAATCTTTGAAGGTAGCGAGCATCTGTCCCCTTATCACCGGGCTCTAATAGTGTGTCTCCAAGCAGCCGCTAGCGACAAAGTAATTTGGCCAAGGTAAGAGAGATTATTCAAGGGCCTGATGATTCTCCCACTATGTTTCTAGAGAGAATTATGGAGGCGAGATATACTCCTTTTGATCCTCAGGAAGAGAATCAAAGGCATCTGTCACGATGGCCTTTATTGGGCAAACTGGCTTGGATATTAAAACAAAGTTACAAAGCAAGATTGATTACAAGATATGACTTTCAGAGATTTAGTCAGAGAAGCCAAGAACGTATACTATAAGAGAGAAACTGAGGAAGAGAAGGGAGCAAGGGGAGGATAAAAGAAACAAAAGGCAGACTAAGGCGTTGACTAAGGTCCTGGTCACAAAAACAAATAGGCCAGAAATTAAGAAACAGGTAGACAAGAAGGGATAACAGTGGCCCATGCCAGAGGCCACCCTGGCCTCAGATCAATGTGCCTACTCTAAAGAAAAAAGGACACTGGGCCAAAATTGCCCTAAAAAGTGACAGCCACACCAGCCAGCCATTCTGACTCTGGAGGATGACTAAGAAAGTCGGGGCTCAGATTCCCTCCCCAAGCTCAAGGTAACTTTTGAAGTGTTTCAAAATTGATTATGGAAATCGAAAATGATGTGTTTGGAAAGAAGTCTCATGAAAAGATCAGTCAAGAAACATGGATGAATACATGTGTTCTGAAGCACGAAGTGAATGAAAGTCAGACAAATGCGTATGAATTTGCTAACTTGTGGATGAAATATATATCCTATGATGTGCATAAAGTGAATAAATAGTAATGTAGAAGTGTTGAATAAAATTGAACATCAAAATACACATCATGTCCCATAGTAATCTACTTGAATTGATGTTAAACAGGGTCAGTTACTGTAGAAATGTTAGGATATGTTTGCACCATTCACTGAAGTTAGTTTTCAGTACTAGGAAACAAATATGTATTTCAGGTGGATGAATATTACTGA